>NW_026068128.1:437449-651679 GCF_014885135.2 Alexandromys fortis
AGGTTGGCCTCAAATTCACAGGTATCTGACTTCCTCTGCCTCCCAAGTGCTGGGATTGAAGGTGTGTGCCACCACCACCCACATGGGAACTTTCTTTTCTTTTCTTTTTTTTTTTTAATATTTTTATGGTTTATTTAACTTTATATCATGTGCATTGGTGTGAAGGTGTCAAATCCTCTGCAACTGGATCTTCAGACAGTTGTGAGCTGCCATGTGGGTGCTGGGAATTGAACCCGGGTCCTCTGGAAGAACAGTCGGTGTTCTTAACCACTGAGCCATATCTCCAGCCCCGGGAACTTTCTTAATTAGTGATTGATGGTACCCCCTAGTCCATTGTGGTTGGGGCCACTCTTCAGCTGGTGGTCCTGGGTTCTATAAGAAAACAGGCTAAACAAGTTGTGTGAAGCAAGCCAGTCAGCAGTCCCCTCCATGGCCTCTGCATCAGCTCCTGCCTCCAGATTGAGTTCCTGCCCTGACTTCCTTTGCTGATGAACTGTGATGTGAAAGTATAAGTCAAATAAAACCTTCCCTCCCCAGATTGCTTTGGTCATGGTGTCTCATCACAGCAATAGTAACCCTGACCATGACAGGTGCTTTTCCAGACCTACAGCATGTCACATTGGTAGGATAATATCCAAAGGATGATATGGTCTTTAGGGTCTTAATTATTTTATTTTTTATGTGTATAGGTGTTTTACCTGCATGTATGTCTGTGCACCATTTGTGTGTGCAGTGCCCTTGGAGGCCAGAAGAGGACACTGGCTAACCTACAGCTGGATTGACAGATGGTTGTAAACCTCCATAAGGGTGCTGGAAATTGGACCCTGGTTCTCTGGAAAATAACAGCCAGTCTTCTTAACTACTGAGCCATCTTTCTAGTTCCTTCTTTCTTATTCTGTTCCCAAGATCTACCTCTTAAAGTCACTGAAGTTAGCATTCAGTGGTCTTAGCATGCCCACAGAGAAGCAGATCTCACTGCTATGGAACTACCTAATTGCAGAATATTCTCCTCACCCCAAAGACAACACTGTACTCATTAATAGACACTCCCTGATCTCTTGTCTCTGCCCCCGTGACAGGTAGTCTGCTGTCTGTTTCTATGGGTTCGTCTTTTCTGCATATTTCATACAAAACAGGACCTTTGATATGTAGCCTTTTGCATCTGGATTCTTTCACGTAGTGTGACGCTTCAGGCGTGGGTCCATATGTGACATCACAGCAGTCAGTGGCTCAGTGATGTGCCCTGATGTGGATAGAGTCCATTTTCTTTATCCATTCATCTCCGATGGAAGTTTTGGCTGTGTCTGCTTTCAGGGCTGTTATGAATAAAGATACCAAAAGCATAATGCCTTAGGGTGGCCATGTGTTTCCAGTTCTCTTGGGTATCTACCTAGGAATACAATGGCTGACTCATGTGGCAATTTTGTGGTGAATTTTCTGAGAAATTACCAAATGGTTTTGCAAAATGGCCACCCCATATTTGCATTTCCAATAGCAATATACAAGGGCTCCAATTTAACCACAGCTCTAACAACGTATTATTATTATTATTTGTCTTTTTTGTAGTAGATATATTATTAACTGCGCACTGATATCTCAATTTTGATTTGAATTTCCCTAAAGACAAAAGACATTGAATATCTTTTTGATTACTGTAGGTCGTATGTGTATGTGTCTGTAATGTTTTTTTTAATTATGTGTATGTGTATATGTATCAGTGCTATTGGAGGTCAGGAGTGTTGGATTCCCTAGAATTGGGGTGACAGGCAGTTTTGAGTCATCTTAAGTGCTGGGAACCAAACTCACGTGCCCTGCAGGAGCTGGGTGTGGTTTTAACCACTGACGCATATTCCAGCACCCCCACCAGCCCTTATTTATGTTAGTAATATCTGTTGACCAACTTTTATTTTTGGTCTCACTGTACAGCTCAGGCTAGTCTTGAACTTATGAGCCTTCTGCCTCACCATCCTCCAAAATTTCAAGAGTATGCCACCATATGCCGTGGCCAGTGCTGCCTGTCTTTAGATTGGTAATCTGTCTTTCTGAATCTTTTTTTTTTTTTTTGAGACAGGATTTCTCTGTAGCTATGGAGCCTGTCCTGAAACTCATTCTGT
This sequence comes from Alexandromys fortis, assembly GCF_014885135.2. Lineage (NCBI taxonomy): Eukaryota > Metazoa > Chordata > Mammalia > Rodentia > Cricetidae > Alexandromys > Alexandromys fortis. The sequence continues at coordinate 439,564 of NW_026068128.1, forward strand.
AGACCAGGCTGGTCTCAAACTCACAGAGCTCTGCCTGCCTCTGCCTCCTGCGTACTGGGATTAAAGGCATGTGCCACCATTGCCAAGCAAGATACATGTATTTTAGACAGGAGATATTCATCAGATGTGTGGTTTCCTGTGTTAATTCCCATTTTTTAGATTATTCTTTTACTTTCTTCCTAATGTCCCGTGATGCTATCATAGCTGAAGATGTACAACTTCAATGTGTATATTGCCACAGTCCTCCTTCCTTCATTTGTGGGGAGCCATGACAAGCCTCCTCCACTCAGCTCTGAGTGTCTACAAAGAGTTTGACCTCAATGCCAGCCAAACAGACCGGTACTATAAGCAAGAAACAAATTGCTACATAAGTTAATGAGGAACTAGTCAGATGGGGGGGGGGGTAAAGGAATCCCACCTTAGCTCCAAATAGGGTATAATAAGGGGTTCTTTCTTTCTTTCTTTTTATTTCTATTTATTTATTTATTTATTTTTTTGGTTTTTCGAGACAGGGTTTCTCTGTAGCTTTGGTGCCTGTCCTGGAACTAGCTCTTGTAGACCAGGTTGGCCCCGAACTCCCAGAGATCCGCCTGCCTCTGCCTCCCGAGTGCTGGGATTAAAGGTGTGTGCTACCACCCCCCCCCCCCCCCCCCCGGCAAGGGGTTCTTTATTAAAGGGGAACTCGCAGATCACAACAGGGAACAGGAACAGAATCCAATATCCAGGTGTGGCGAACTAGGGGGGGGGTAAGCAGGGAGACTCCTGCACTTTTTGGTACCCAAGGCCACACCCAACCTGGTCCAGCCTCTCAAAGGCCACTAGCTAAAGGAGGTTTCCCTTTAAGTCACTAAGATTAAGTCACTAAGATCAAGAGATTGGTGGCCTCACCATAATCTAACAAATTTAAGCTGATATAAGGAATGGATGTCTTTTTTTTTTTTTTTTTTAAAGATGATTTGATTGTGGATTTGGTTAGAGGTAAAACCTGGAAGAAGGGATATATGCTTAGAAAAACCTGGATCAGGTTTACACCAGTGAGAGCAGAGGGCCGTGGCAAAGAAAAGCACAGTAGTCTGCCAGAGAGTGGCGCACGCCTTTAATCTCAGCACTCAGGAGGCAGAGACAGGCAGATCTCTGAGTCGGAGGTCAGCCTGATCTACAGAGTGAGTTCCAAGAAAGTCAGTTCTGCACAGAGAAACCCTATCATGAAAAATAAAGAAACAAAATCAAAATTACCATGTCCTTCTCTGGGCTTCTGCCTGCCTCGGACGCTGGGCAACTCAAAGCTGTTCTTAACATCACTGCAGCTTTCCAGCCAGTGACTTGGCCTTGCTGCCAAGCAGATTTTTAAACGTTATTTAAGATCTTGCTATAGAATTCAGGCTGGCCTCAAAATAGGTAGCCCAGGTTGACCTTGAGTTCCTGATCCTCTTGCTTCTACCTCCAGCGAGTTGGGATTATAGGTGTGTGCAACCATACCCAGTTAAATAGATAAACAAACAAACGAAGGCTAATTATGTTTAATGAGTGAGTTGGACTACTTGTTGACTGGATAGAGTCTATACTGGCAGGATGTCTTCCAATCTTGCAGAATAAAGTCTCTAACGTGAGACTTTACTCTTACCGGACAATACTGTGTTCGATTTATTTTGAAAATTATGCTTTGACACGAGACATTTCTTTTTGCTGTCAGTAGCGGTTGTTCCTTTTTCATTATGGCAGATATAAATATTCATTTTAGGAGTCAGAACAGGAAGACAAGGCCCCGCTGAGCCGCTGTTTGCAGAGGAAAGCTGATTTCAGTTCCCAAGCTGTGCTTGCTTGTTCAGTCACAACAGAGCGGGGCGCCGCAGCCGGTGTGCAGATAAAGATTGCTGGTGTTAAACACACACTCACCTGTGAGAATCGCTGAGGGGGCCAGGTGCTTCCCAGGTTTCAGCGGAATCAGCAGCACTGCTTCAACCTGCAGGGAGACAAAAGCCCTTGCAGAAAGCCAGCTCGTGGGGAGGGTCGCATTTCTAGGTGGGGCTGTTGCCCCTGCTTAAGTAAAGAGCCCCAACCCGTGTTCATACATGCAGCCCCAACAAGCACACACATGCACACAAAAGAACGTGGAAGTAAAGGAGTAGCTTGTTGGGGGGAAGAGGGGGTTCAGCAGGAGGGAGAAGGGGTCAGAGATAACAATGGGGGATATGGGCATATGAGCAAAAATACATAGACGCACACACGTGTGTATGAAATGAAAGAAAGGAAAAATAAGAAAGGAAGGAAGAAAAGTCACTCCTCCAGAATTCAGTCTTCAGTGCCCGCCCATTCCCTAAGCCACTTCCCAAATTGTCTCCCCAGTTCGCTATTGGATACAGACGGGAAGGTGTTAGTCGTTCAATGAACATAACTGGGTTACTAAAGTTAGGTCAGCAAATATTTCCCAAGCACCCAATATTTTGTTTATTATCAACAATCCCCCTTATAGGGCACTGGGGTTCTCTGGACAAGGGCAGGGAGGGACAGGGCCTTGAGTGGCATTCCTGTCTGGAGCTCCCTCTGCCCTGGAGATTTCCACCTCCACTTTGGGAAAGTAATTGCTCTACAGCTTTTCTTTATTTTAAACTTTTTGTTGCTATCTGGTTAATCCCCCCACCCCTCCCCTGCCCCTGGTTTTGAAGCAGAATATCACTCTACCCAGACTGACCTGGGGCTCAAGATGCGGCTGCAGATGATCTTGAACGCCTGATCCTCCTGCCTCTACCGCCTGAGCACTGGGGTCACAGGATCCAGGGCTTTACTTCTGCTCGCAAGAACTCAGCCAACCGAGCCACATTCCCAACCCCAAGTCTTCTAACTTTGTTCTTCCTTTCTTTGCCCGAGTTGAATTTGGCTCCTCTTAGCCTCTTGGCTTTTGCATGTTTTTATGCATTTTAGGTCAACTTGTTGATTTCCATCCATAAAACATTGCTGACATAAACTTTATCAGGATTGCCCTGCTGTGGGTCGCAGTGGCACACGTGTTTAATCCCAGAGCTAGGGAGGTGGAGGCAGGTGAATCTCTTTGATTTCGAGGCCAGCCTGGTCTAGGGAGTGAGTTCCAGGACAGCCTGAGCCGTTATACAGAAAAACCATAAAAGAAAAAAATGATCAGAATTGCACATAACTTATAGATAAATTTAGAGAAAATTATTGTTCTTGAAATGTTTTAAGCCTTTCTCTTATGAACATGATATGTCCCCACCCCATTTACTTAGGTTTTTGTTTTTCTTAGCAACACATTTTTTTTCCCAGTGTAAAAATCTTGCATGTCTCATTGTTATCTATTTGGTCGATTTTTGCTTTTTTTTTTTTTTTTTTTGATACAGGGTTTCTCTGTGTAGCCCTGGCTGTCCTGGAACTCACTCTATAGACCAGGCTGCCTTCGAATTCAAGCATCCTCCTGTTTTTGCTTACTGCGTGCTGGAATTAAAGGTGTGTGCCATAATACCCGGTTATATTACTTTTGGTAGGGTAAAAAAAAAAAAATGACTCCCGAGGGCTGGGTGTGGTAGATCACACCTTTTAATCCCAGCACTTAGGAGGCAGAGGCAGGCTCCAGGCTTCAGTTAATACCTGGTTCTCTCTGCACCTGTAGGAAGATCATTGAGGCTCTCAGTTATGTGACCTAATAAACACTTCTTTTAGCTTTAGGAGTTTTGAGTGACGTTTATTTAACTGCAATAGAATCTTATATGGATAATTAGTAATAGTGAGAATGAAACACAGCTCAATGAGTCTGCCTCTTCTGTTGTCTGAGTTCTAGTCACTATGAATCATATCGTTCCTGGGGTTGGTTGAGGGGGTGGAAGGGACCGGGTTTTCTGAGAGAAACACTGGCTTTCAAAAGAATAAAATCAGTAAGGGGCAACTCTGAGTTTAGAGCTGAGTCAAGGAGAGAGGGTTGTTACAGGAATCTCTTTATTGGAGGATTGGGGACCCCTGTCTGAGTTTCAGAGTGGCCTGGAAGAACATGGGGCTGCTAGGTGGTCAGGCTTGGTGGCAAGTGCTTTTCCCGCTAAGACATCTTGCTGACCTCCATGTTTAATTTTTTTTAAGATTTATTTATTTATTATGTATACAACATTCTGCCTTGATGTATGCCCGCGTGCCAGATCTCAGTACAGATGGTTGTGAGTTACCGTGTGGTTGCTGGGAATTGAACTCATGACCTCTGGAAGAGCAGCCAGTGCTCTTAACCTCTGAGCCATCTCTCCAGCCCCTCCATGTTTAATCTTAAAAATAGAATAATAACAAGACCTTCATATAGCTATGTGATTTTTTTTTTTAAAGAATTTTGTTGTTGTTTAAGTGTGTGTCTCAGCTGGCCACATACCTGTTTGCATCTTCCTGAAGAGACCAGCAGAGGGCATTAGACCCCCTAGATTTGTTTGCAAGTCGCTGTGAGTTGCCCCGTTGGGTGCTGGGAACTAAATTTAGGTCCCCTGCATAAGTAGCAAACATTCAGCTGGCCAGCCATCTCTCCCGTGCTAATTTCAATGTGATACTATTTGGCTGAATGAAATGGAAGGGAGCCAGTAAATGAGGACGGACATAGTTTCCTGAGTCTGTTTGGTGAGGCTCATCTAGGTTCTCATGGCTGGGGAAATACTTGGATATGGCCGACCACCAAGGAAGGCCCAGTCAGGGCGGCTTCCCGGCAGGCTCCCCCTAGTGGCTGTTCTGAGGACATGTCCAGCGCCAAGTGGGTCAGGAAATCTAGGCTCAAAAGGAGGAGGGGGTCAAGAACACAGGGTGGCAGGGGGCTGGAGAGTTGGCTCAGTGGTTAAGAGCATTGCCTGCTCTTCCAAAGGTCCTGAGTTCAATTCCCGGCAACCACATGGTGGCTCACAACCATCTGTAATGAGGTCTGGTGCCCTCTTCTGGCCTGCACGCATACAGACAGAATATTGTATACATAATAAATAAATAAATATTTAAAAAAAAAAAAGAACACAGGGTGGCAGCCATCCATAGTTATTAAACCTGAGGAGAACAAACACGTCACAGAATGTTCTCAGTTTGTGTTGCAATCCATCCCCAGGGGGAGAACACTCATTTCTGCTTGGGGGATTCCAGGGCCAGGAGGAAAAACAGTGGGGGACGTGGGATAGAACCTAAGGCCTCTAGAGAAAAGGGCTGATGGATGGGGCCAAGGAGGCCAAAGTCTTTTCTGACTCTACTCAATCTTAACGTAGTTTACCTACATCCCCCTGGGCAGCATTTATAGAGCCAGAGTGATCCTAGCCAGTTTGGCCGAAGGAACATTCTGGAACAATCTGGACCTGTCCCCAGAGGGCTGGCTTTGAGCTAAGTGAGCCTGTGCCTATTCTGGGTCAGGCATTCACGCAAGTACTAGAGTTTCAGAACCCGTTCCCTAGGGCTTCCTAGGTTTGGGTAGCAGCCTGTTCTGAGAACTAGCCATGACGTCCTGCAAACTGGACTATCATGATCCGGTCTTAGGAAAAGGAGAGAGGCATTCACCGAGCTGGCATCTCCTGCCATGGAAGAGTTGGCACTGACGGTCTCTATGTCCCCGAAGTTAAAAGCCTCCCTCGCACTGATCGCGGGAGTTATCCGTCACCTACAGACACCAGCAATCACGGATTTTCTTATCCACTGCTTTTACTGCTGCTGCTTCCTCCGCCCCAGCCCATGTCCTTTGGGTTCTCCCTGACACCCGCCTGGTGGTTTGCTCTACAAACCTCCCTTTTATCTAAGAACCACGGCCAAGCCACAGTTTCCTGTGTTTTGTCTGATTATCCAGGCAAGAGAGAGTACTGTCTGTGGGCCGTATCTGTCACTCAGGGCCGTAATTTCTCCTGGACTCTCTGGATCCAGAGGCTGCCTGAACAGCTCTCAGAAAGACCACAGCTTTCTTGTTCTTTCTTCCCTTTGATGGAGCTGTAGAGAGACAAGTCACACCATTGGAGCTCTGTCAAGTACCACATACTGAATCTATATGTGGATATCACTTAAATTGACTCTGATCCAGGCAGACCCTTAGTACACAGCCGGAAAACTGAGGGTGGAGAGACCAAGCGAGCTGGCAACGTCACACAAGGCAGGATAGGAACCCAGTTTGTCTCATCAACAGCTGCCAGCGTCACACAAGGCAGGATAGGAACCCAGTTTGTCTCATCGACAGCTGCCAACGTCACACAAGGCAAGATAGGAACCCAGTTTGTCTCATCGACAGTCTACCGTCTAGCTCCCATATTCCACTTCCTTCTGGTTTAAAAAGGCCTTTTGGGGTTGGGTGTATAGTAGCACACATCATTACGCCCAGTTCTTGAGAACCAGAAGCAGGTGGATCTCTGTGGGTTTGAAGCTAGTCTGGCCTCAAACAAGGCCAGCCAAGGCTATATAATGAGACCCTGTCTGAAACCAAAACCAAAACCAACCCCTCCCCCACCAAATTTGCCATATGCCCTTAGGCCTACTTCTTGGCTGTTAATTCTGTCTATTTATTTATTTATTTATTTATTTATTTATTTATTTATTTATTTCAAGACAGGGTTTCTCTGCATAGCCCTGGCTGTCCTGGACTAGCTATATAGACCAGGCTGGCTTCAAACTCAGAGATCCTCCTAGCTCTGCTTCCCGAGTGTTGGCATTAAAGGTGTGAGTCACCACGGCTGTGTTTTGTTCTTTGATTTACAGCAGCATCCTCATCCTGTCCTGGCTGTTGTAGCAGGGAAGGCTGCTTGCTCACATCTCAATGGACCAGAAAAGGAGAGAGAGGGAGAGAGGGAGAGAGGGAGAGAGGGAGAGAGAAAAAGAGAGAGAGAGAGAGAGAGAGAGAGGGAGGGAGGGAGGGAGGGAGGGAGAGAGAGAGAGAGAGAGAGAGAGAGAGAGAGAGAGAGAGAGTGTTCTGGCGCTCATCAGGGTTTCTGCTTTTCCCTCCCTTTATTTATTCTGGGCTCCAAGCCCATGGTCTGATGTCACCCATGGCTAAAGTGGATCTTCCCTCCTCATTTAAAGTGCTCTGGAAACACCCTCACAGACACACCAAAAGATGTGCCCCCTAGGTGACTTTAAATCCAGCTAAATTCACAATGAAGATGAACCATCACGATTATCTTGAACATATCTTGCCTTTGCCAGTGTAATCTATATGTTTAAGGTATCTATTTTATGTGTGAGTAGGTTTGTCTGAGTATTTGTGTATGCATCACATGAGTGAAGGAGCCTGTGGAGGCCAAAAGAGGGCATCAGATGCCCCAGAACCAGAGATGCAGATGGTTGTGAACTGCCATTTGGATATTGAGACCAAACCTAGATCTTCAGTAAGAGCAGTAAGTGCTCTTAACTGCTAAGCCATCTTTCCAGCCCCAGTAAAATCTATTTTGATAGCTTAAATAGCACACTATTCTTTATTTTTTCTTGGTGCTATATAAATATTAATATAATGTTTTATATTTCATGGGGGTTTAAGAAAGAAATTATTAAAATAGCCAACTATTTTGGAGTGCTTCAAACACCATATGTCAGTGTATTTGTGGATGTTTTTATGTATTTTGTGTTTGTCTTCATGTTTGTATGTATTCATGTATGTGTGTATGTATTCATGTGTGTTTATGGTATAGGAGGTCCTTCTGTCTATGTGTTGCTTTCATTGGTTAGTAAAGAAACTGCCTTGGCCTGTTGATAGGGCAGAACTTAGGTAGGCGAGGAAAACTAAATGGCATACTGAGAGGAAGAAGGGCAGAGCTGGAGACACCATGGATCTGCTGCCAGAGTAAGACATGCTGTTGAAACTTAGCCAGTAAGCCACTGCTACATGGCAATACACAGATTAATAGAAATGGGTTAAACTAAGATGTAAGAGTTAGCCAATAAGAAGTTAGAGCTAGAGCTGGAGAGATGGCTCAGAGGTTAAGAATACTGACTGTTCTTCTGGAGGTCCTGAGTTCAATTCCCAGCAAGCACATAGTAGCTTACAGCTAGCTATAATGAGGTCTGATGCCCTCTTCTGGAATGTAGGCATACATGGAAACTAACACTGCATACAAAATAAATAAATAAATAAATAAATAAATAAATAAATAAATAAATAAATATTTTAAAAAAAGTTAGAGCTAATGGGTCAAGCAGTGATTTAATTAATACAGTTTTTGTGTGATTATTTTGGTTTTGGGCAGCCAGGACAAACAAGCAGGTCATCCACCTACATGTTTATTTGTATGTTTGTCTTTGTATGTTTGTATGTATTTGTGTATGTGTGTGTGTGTATGTGTAGAGAGAAAGAGAGAGAGAGAGAGACAAAGACAGAGAGAGAGAGAGCAAAGAACAGTAGACATGAGGAGAGCTGAGTTTACAGTCTCTAACCATCAGAAGGCAGCTCATCCTCTTGGGAGGAGTCTCTGGAAGGCCAACGCACGCTTCTCCACCTTGCCTCTGCCTCTCTCCCTCTATAACCATGCAATCCACATTGTATCATAATATTTAAAAAGCTGCCTAGAGCTCTGCTTGCCTACAGTAGTCTGTGTGTTTTGACAATAGGCCTGTCTTCTTTGGCGTCTTGCATAATGCCTGACGTATAGAAACCACAGAATAAGTTTTTGTTGGGCAAATGAGGGAACAAAGGCCCTTCTTGCCCCTGGAGTGCTGCAAAACATTGGGAACATATGTACTAATCTGTGTGCTCTGCTGAGCTCTGTTTCACAGAACAAACACGGGCCAATTCTGTTTCTAAATGCATTCGAAATGGACAATGTTCAGCATGTGTTGTAAGTTACTGACTTTGCTCAGTAGGGGCCAGAATCAATCAATAACTATGACCCAATAGCAAGTGGCTAAGGCCATCCCTCATCCTTCATCTTCTCATTTGTTCCAGAGGGAAGAGCTATGCCAAGTCCAGTTCCTGCTAGCCCTGATTTTTGACCTTGGAGGTGGGGACTGCCTACCAGGAGAGGGGCCTGTTTCAGAGGTGTCCAAGTTAGACGTTTTACCTAAGAGCACATGTCCCTAAACTCCAGCCAGATCAATTTGTGCCCCCTCCCTGGGCTATTATCCCAGTGCCTTTGCCAAAGCTCTCAGCAAGTCTTCCTAATCTCCAACATGCTTCATTCTCTGTGGAGTTTTCCAAACACTTGTCTACCCATTATCCTTGCTAATGTCACACCAGCTGTTGGGTATCCCAGAGGGTACCAGATGAGGGGAAGAGATCACACCACACTGATTCTGTTCTGCAATTTACCAGAATGTGGTGGAAGGCAGAGGCCCCCCACTCCCAGCCTCCAATTCTCCCTAGGACAAAGATGTTCACCCCGAAGGCACCTTCAAGGTGGTACCACTTAGCACAGTGGCAGGCATAGGTCGGGAGCTGGGTACACGGAGGTCATGGCTGTTATTGTTTTCATGTTCCAGTGCTGTTGTGATTATTTTGGATTCCTGTGGCAAGTCATGTGTTAAAGTAGAATTAATGGAGCTGAGGAGATGGCTCAGTGGGTAAAAGTGCTTGTCGCGTAAGCCTTATGTTAGGAGCTCAGTTCGTGGGACCCACTGAAAACTGGGTGCAGTAGTGCACATCTGGAATCCCAGCACTCCTATGGTGAGATGAGAGGTAAAGACAAGAGAGTTTTCAGAAGCTTGTGGGCCAGCTAGCCAGGAGTTCACAGTACAGGGACAGAAACAAGGAAGGCCGTGCTTCCGCAAGGTGAGAACTGACTTCTGCAGGCTGTCCTTTGGTCTCCTGCAGCATGCATCTGCACCATCCCCTTTTTCTCTCTCTCTCTCACACACAAACACACATTCAGATAAACACGTGAATAAAGATTTTGAAAAGTAATTCTAATGGACTGTGTCTAAGTTGATCAACTACTTCCAACGAATCCTCTCAATTCAGGAGTAGGAGGAACTGAAAAAACAAAAACAAATTATGGGACTCAGTGGTTAAGAGCACTGGCTGCTCTCCAGAGGACCCGTGTTTGATCTCCAGCACCCACACAGTGGCTTGGAACCATCTGTAACTACAGTTCCTGGGATCCGACTCCCTGTCTGATTTCTGTGTGCCAGGCAACACACGGTGCACAGACATACATGTAGACAATACGCCCATGCACACAAAAATAAACAAATCCCAAACCAAACAAAAACAACAAAAGAAACAAACCACTGGGGAACTAAGACCTGGAAACATAAAGAGAAGAAGCATAAGGCAGGCCCTGTGCCTTCGATGTTGCTGGAGATCACCTTTGTCCATTCTTGATCAATGGAGAAAGTCCACTTAAAGGGCTCTCGGCAGAATTTGGAATCAATGTGTTCCTATGAACATACAATAAAAATAACTGAACTGGTACTTAAGATATGCTGGTTTCAAAGTATAGAGAAATGAATGAATCAGTAGCTAGCAGAAGACTAAAGACTGTACACAAGACACCTAGGGTGGAGCTCCTCATCCTGCACAGGGCATTAGGAAAGAGTCTTTTTAAGAAATATATTATGGGGCTGGAGAGATGGCTCAACAGTTAAGAGCACTTATTGCTCTCACAGAGGACCTGGGTTTGATTCCAGCACCCACACGGTGGCTCACAACTGTCTGTAACTCTAGTTCCAGGGGATCTGATGCCCTCTTCTGGTCTCCATGGGCACTGCACCCATGAGCTGTGAATACACACTGAAGATAAACAACACATATACACCAATAATAAGAATAAATCACTGGGTATGATGGCATACACCTTTAATCCCAGCCCGCAGGGATCAGAGGCAAGTAGATCTCTGTGAGCTCAAGGCCAGCCTAGTGTCCAGAAATCATTTCAGGCCAGTTATGGCTATACAGTGAGTCCACATCTCAAAAACAGTGTGCACATGCATGTGCGCACACACACACACACACACACATCTAAATAAATGCTAGGCTTCTTGACCCATTACTTCAACACTAAACATACTTGGGAGGCCAGGCAGAAAGGGTATTAGAGGGCTCCCCCAGGAGTTTGAGCTGCTCCTCTAAGCTTTGCATGAGTCTCAGCAAGCAGGTCACAATGCTTTCTTTCCTTTTCTACGCAAGCAGATCAAACAACAGGGTCAGAAGCTGCTCATCCACACTGGTTTCTTCTTCCCAACTAATCAAAGGGAAGTGATCTCCCCAAGGAAAATGAGAGGATGGGCAGGGTCTGGGATTTCTGTGTTACTGTAGAGCCATCATGCTACATGGGAACACGGTAGCCTCCAATGCTTGCAGCCAAGATCTTCATAAGGAGTAGATATGGGCACTACATATCCAGCCTGGTACAGTAGACACGTGTGACTCCAGGCAGCAGATCAACAAAGCCCTGGGTTATTACCTGATAATCTCCCATGAACAGTGAAAATAAGCAAGAATACAAACACTGTATGCTAATGACAAGACCATATGCCTGTACTGAGATTGAAATATGTCTATATTAAAATTCCTTCCAAATGTTTCCTTCTTCCAATTAACAAAAGGTTTGAGTGACTCTCTCGAGGGAAATAACAGGGTTGCTAAGGATACCCATGCTGGGAATGTTCCTTAGGGAGCTTAGAATGAGGCCCAGGAAGATGGCTCAGCAGGTAAGGTGCTTGCCACAGAACCTGACAAGCTGCTGCACACCCAGGACCCATATGGTGGAAAAGTTGTCTTCTAATATCTACATGCATGCTATGGTGTGTCTGCATGTGCACACACACATACACACAAACCAAACAAATGAAATAAAGTTTTTAGAAGGAAAGAAAACCATATAAAATTAGTACAGGATAAATCAATTAGAAAAATATTCCCTGATTTCAGAGGGAAATCCTAACAAACATTTACATTGCAAGGGTTGGAGAGATGGCTCAGTGGTTTAGAGCACTTGCTGCCTTTGCAGAGGACCAGGGTTGGATTCCCAGCACCCACACAACAGTTCACAACCATCTAAGTCTAGCTCCAGGGGATATAACGCCCTCTTCTGGCCTCCATTGGCACTGCACACACATGATGCATTTAGATGTAGGCAAAAACACTGATACACACAAAAATAAAAAAGCTTCAAAAATTATTGTAGAAGACATTTTCTTGTTATTTTTTTTAAATAAGATAAAAGAAACTGTAAGCCACTAAGTGGTGTAGAAAGTTTTAGGGGCAAACTGAGCTGATATACCTTCATAGTAGTGTGTTCTTGTTTCACTAAAATGCATTGGAGAGACAAAAACAGAGAAAGTCACCAAGCCATCCTAACTCTTCTTTCAGGTCAGAATTTCTTAAACTTCTCCCTCTCATGACCCTTTTTGTCAGATTTTTTTGTTTTGTTTTGTTTTTCGAGACAGGGTTTCTCTGTAGCTTTGGAGTCTGTCCTGGAACAAGCTCTTGTAGACCAGGCTGGCCTCGAACTCACAGAGCTCCACCTGCCTCTGCCTCCTGAGTGCTGAGATTACAGGTGTGCTCTGCTACTGCCCCTCTTGTCAGATTTTATTTTAAAGACAGTGTTTCAATATGTAGTCCTGGCTAGCCTGTAATTCTTGTAGATTAGCCTAGTCTAGAATTCAGAGATCCTGTGAGTTCCTGCTTCTGCCTCGGAGTTCCACCATCATGTCCATCAAAACAGAAATTTTTATAAGTTCCTCAGATTTAGGTGGACAAAAGTGGTATACAGATCAAACATGGTTACTGGTAAGTTAAGAAAAACTTTATCTTAAACAATTCTGTGTAGATTATATGTAATTTTATGGTTTATTAAGGATTAAAGCAAATTTGCATCATGATGAGATAGATACATTTATTCATGTAGCACAATACAACCCCCTGATTGATGTACTAACTTGCCTCTCACATGCTCAGGAGTGACAGTCAGAAACAGTATTTATTTCCTGTCGTTTAACAGCTCTGTTTTAGCCGGGCAGTGGTGGCGCATGCCTTTAATCCCAGTACTTGGGAGGCAGAGGCAGGTGGATCTCTGGGAGTTCGAGGCCAGCCTGGTCTATAAGAGCTAGTTCCAGGACAGGCTCCAAAGCTACAGAGAAACCCTGTCTCGAAAAACCCAAACCAAACCAAAACAAAAAACAAAAAGCAAAAAAAACCCTCAACCAACCAAACAACAACAATGACAACAAAAACAGCTCTGTTTCTCTAGCAGCAGAAAACGTACATGTCGCATGAAAATACTACAGTTTGGGGGCTGGAGAGATGGCTCAGTGGTTAAGAGCATTGCCTGCTCTTCCAAAGGTCCTGAGTTCAATTCCCAGCAACCACATGGTGGCTCACAACCATCTGTAATGATGTCTGGCGCCCTCTTCTGGCCTGTAGACATACACACAGACAGAATATTGTATACATAATAAATAAATAAATATTTTTAAAAAAAAAAAAAAAAAAAAAAAAAAGAAAATACTACAGTTTGTAACATGTAATAGTCTCTAAGCTGACCTGGGTGAATCAGCAGGTTGACGGGCACTGTGTGCATGGGACAGCATGCGCAGTGCAGAGTGGGTATGCTGTGTACTCAGAGCCAAGGCTGCAGTGAGGTCTCACAATGCAACAGAAGCGAGTGCACAGAAGTACCCAGATCCATGAAACACTTGATGCTGACTTAACCTTTGGGTCATTATGCCTCCAGAAGCCATCCAGGGTTGACAAATTTCTCATGGGTCGAGCAGATATCTCTTTGGGAACATTGATTAATTTAAGTTTTGAAGGAATAAATATGAAGCAAGAGTTGGTCAGAAACCAAAGGAGAGATGATTCTAAAGTAAGTCAAGAATGCACAGCTGGCCAGGACAGGGGGATGCATTGCCGCCCAAGCCAGTAGATTTCAAGTGCACACTGAGCTACATAGTGAGTTCAAGGTCAGCCTGGACTACGTGGACCTTGCTCAATGTTTTTGTTGTCTCAATGAAAACAAAACAAGTTAAACTCCAGTATAGAATTAAAAAAAATGAGAGAGAGAAGAATCTGTGATCACCATTGGGAATGGTTGAGTGTTTGAATGTATTAAATGAACCAGGATGCTTGGGAAACCAATCCCTGTTCATTTTTCAAACAGCAGGGGATGTAATATTGGCCACCGTAGGAAATGGTCTTCCTAGCGACACAAATGTGGCATTGTTTCTCAGGCTTAAATGCATATTCAAATTATATTGGATTTTAAAAATTGTTCTTCGTTTGTAGTGGGGGAGATGGATGATAACACCCACAGTCTCAGGCATGCCAGGTGAGTGCTCTGCCCTTGAGTTATACATCCCAGACTTTAAAGACTGTTATTTCAATCCAGAAGGACGGAGCTGGGGCCTGAGATTATGAAGATATTCCTAGAAAAAGCCCATCAGACCATTGCCAATGGCTTGCTCAGCCTGTTTTCTAATAGAACCCAGGACCAACTAGTTCAGGTTGGGCTGGGCCTTCCCACATTCATTACTAATTAAGAAAATGCCCTACAGACCTTCCTTCAGTCAGATCTCATCGAGGCGTTTTCTCAATTGAGGTTCCCTCCTCTGATGATTCTGGTTTGTGTCAAGCTGACGTAAAACAAGCCAGCACACGGGGGGGTGTCTATGAATCCCTGGCTGATCTCTAGTTTACCACAGAGCTGTGGATGACCTTGAACTTCTGCTCCTCCTTCCTTCACCATCCAAGTGTTAGAATTACAGGTTTTGTGCTGAGGATCAAACGAGGGGCCTTGGGCACGCGAGCCAACTGAGCCACACATCCAGCTCTTAAATGTCTCATGTTGGCAGAACGTTCCCTTCAGACCCCAGACTGGGTAGAATCTACCTGATATCTTTTCTCGTGTCACCCTCGCCTTGCTCTACCTGGCACTTGTCACAGTGTGAAATCATATGTTCTTGTCCCCAGCTGGGTCATCAGTTCCGCTAGGGTCCACATTGTATCTACTCTGTCAAATGCATTTTCCATGCGTGCAAGACTGGACGGATTGAGTGGCTGCACTCTTCCAGCTCGTCACGATGCGGAGATCAGATGGGTGTTTCAGTGGCTAAAGGAGATGTTTCCGGCTTTCGTATTAGAATGTGAATATGAGAACAATGTGGTTTGTCTGTGGCTTATGGAAGGCCCTTTGCTGGATACTGAGCTGATGCACCAGGGCCTGCTATTACTCTAAACTCTTTTAAGCTGTATCCCATACGCAACCACATCAAAGTGGCCTTTCGAAGCAGATAATGACCCCTCCCATTCATTGGACATTTAGCCATGCCCAACGCTGCACTGTTTTATAGACATTATTTCATTTAATCTTCACAACCGCCTAGGAGGCTGCTGTTGTCTTTTTATTAACTAGAAACCTGGACCTCAGAGAGGCTGAAGGATGGTCTGCAGCTCATAAATGGTCCAGTGAGGATGAAGGCTGAGGATTTGTTTAGCAGTCAGCGTCCATTCTACCACCATTGAATAATTAGTTTCAAAAACGTGTGTTGAGACAGGGTCTTTAACCCAGACTGGCCTTGAACTCAACATATGGTCAAGGGTGATCTTGAGAGTCTGATACTCTTGTTTCACCTTCTAGGTGTAGGAATTATAGGCAGGTGCCATCAGCCTGCCTTCTGGTGCTGGGGTTGGAACCAAGGGTCTTGTGTAGTCTTGGTGAGTGAGCACTGTAATAACTGAGCTATATTTTAAGCCCCCTTTCCTGTAGTTTTTTAAAGACTGTATTATGTATGTGTGTATGTGTCTGGGCACACAAGCCACAATGTGCATGTGATGGTCAGAGGACAGCTCATGTGATCTGGTTCTCTCCTTCCATTGTGTGGGTCCCTGGGATCGAACCCTGGGATTGTTGTTGGGCAGCACCTTTGCCCCCTGAGTCATCTTGCTGGCTCTTTCTCCTTTTTCCTAGCCTAAAAGGAAGAAAGAAAGAGAAGACTCAGGATATGACTCACAGAAAGCTGTGGGAGTGAGCAAAAGAAAAACCAAGCTCGGATCAGGAGTGGGGCCGTCCTGTAGAGAGGGTTTGTGTCCCAGAACTGCCAAGAGCCAGAAGTCTTTGTGGGACATGAATCCCAAACTGAAAAGTCTGCCAGGTCGAATCTGGTGGCATGCCGGCTTACTAGGGCTGATTGCTAAGTTTTCTGGAATTTTGTGAGCTGGTTATTGTACATAGTCATTATTAAAAGCTTAAGATTATGGGGCCAGCAAGATGTCTTAGTGAATACAAGCTACAGCTGTGCAAGTCTGCTAACCTGACAGCAATTCCCAGAACCCATGATGGAATGAGAGAACCGACCCCTGAAAGTTGTCCTCTGACCTCCACACATGTACCATGGTGTGTACACACCTGTACCCACACATAGCATACACATACAGAATAAATAAATTGAACTCTATTTAAGGTTATTAAGCAAGGAATGGTGGCTCTTACCTATAGTTCCATCATTTGGGAATCTCAAGTCCGAGAGTACTTTGGGCTTCAGGCCAGCCTAGGCTGCAAAGTGATTTCTAGAACAATCTTGGCTAGAGTGAGAACTTGTTTCCAAATAAACAAGCCACTCCCCCCAAAAAAGTTTATTAATACACAATAAAGATTACGTTGAGCAAAGGGTTGGGAAGACAGCTCCAGTGCTGACTACACAGACATGAGCTTGGGTCCCAACACTTACATCAAAAGCCAGGTGTGGGTCCAAGCAGGCATATCCTAGGGACTTTTGACCAGACAGTGCAGCAGAAACGCTGTGTTCCAGGTTCAGTGAGAAATTCTGTCTAAAACAACAAGGTCAAGAATAATAGAGGAAGGGGCCAGATGTGGACCTCTGGCCCCTACATATACATGCACAGGTGAGCACTTCCGACACCTATATGCTTACAACACACATACTTTGTATTAAGCATAAAGCACAAAGAGAGAAATCCCAGATTAATCCTTTCCTAATTTGATCATGCTTCACTCTCATCCATGCTCTTGAGTTGTTCACATTTGTTGAAACCACACGGCAGACACACTATCTCTTTTCAGCTTCATGTCCTGTGATGTCATTGGCAGCTTGAAGTTGTCTAGGGTAGTGATGTGGGATGTCCTTCTGTATATGTGTTGCTTTTATTGGTTAATAAATAAGCTTCTTTGGCCTACGGAAGGGCAGAATATAGCCAGTCTGGAAGAGATATATATAGAGTAGGCAGAGTCAGGGAGATGCCAAGTAGCTGGCCGAAGGAGAAAGAGGCCAGAACAGAACCTTACCCAGTAAGCCACAGCCCCATGGCGATACACAGATGAATAGAAATGGGTTAAGATGTAAGAACTAGCTAGAAACACACCAGAGTCATTGGTCAAATAGTGTTGTAATAAATATAGTTTCTATGTGATTACTCGGGTCTGGGTGGCCTGGAACGAATGAGTGGTCTCCATTCAGAGTAGAGTGTTTGCACCATTGAAACTGGTAAGTGCTGCAAATACCTTGCCCCTTCACGGAAGTTGCTTTTGGGTTTGTTTTATGGGCAGGCTCTTTATTTTATTTTATGTTTGTCTGCATGTATGCCTGTGTGAGGGTGCCAGATCTTGGAGTTAAACAGACAGTTGTGAGCTGCCACGTGGGTGCTGGGAATTGAACTCAGGTCCTCCGGAAAGAGCAGCCAGTCCTCTTCACCGCTGCGCCACCTCTCAAGTCCAGGAAGCTGTTTTTTTTTGTTGTTTGTTTGTTTGTTTTGAGACAGGGTCTTACTCTGTAGTTCAGACTAGCCCAGAATTTACCATATAATCCAAGCTGACCTGGAACCTACCTTTCCTGCCTCAGTTTCCCGAGTTCTGAGATTTACTGGCACAAGTTTGCAAACCTGGGCATGAATGATTGCGCAGGATCCCATAGGCTTAATTCCTAGGAAAGGAGCAAAGTTCACGAGGGCGTGTCAAAGGTCAAGGGACAGTGCAGATTAAAATATCACGGTGGGCCCCGTGAGATGGGCGCTTGCCGACAGAGAAACGAATAAACCGGACGACCTGAGGCTGATCCCCAGAAATCATGTGGGGGGAGAGAACTGACTTCTGAAAGCCGTTCCCTGACTGCCAGACCTGCTCTGTCAAGTGTGTGTGTGACACACACGCACACACACACACACACACACACGCAAAATCGACAGAGTTAAAAAAACAACCAGTGTGGCAAACTCTGGTCTGTCATCCCAGACCACAGAGGTAGGAAACCCCCAAATTTCAAGGCTAGTGTAGGCACGGCAAGTTGTAAGCTAAATAGTGAGTTCTCTCCAGGGCATCTGAGTTTTGAGGGGCTGCCTGGAAAATGGAAATTCAAACCAAATAAAACAAACACAACCCCCAGTGACCTGTGGTTACTCCCGTCTGACCCTTAGAAAAGCTATCTCTGGGACACTGGAGGATGGGCGTTTGGTCTTTTCTGTACAGTAAACTTGACAGAGCTGTCCTGTGGTTAAAAAAGGAAAGAGAGGACTTAGTTGGCACAGTGCCTGCTGTGTAAACACCAGGGCTTGACTGAGTTCAAGACCCAACCTCGTGAAAATCGGGCATGGCAGCCCACATCTGTAAGCCTGCTGTTGTGGGGGCAGAGGCAGAAGGGTCTCTGGGGTCAACTACCTCAAACTACTTGAACTTTGATTAGTATGGTATTGATCTGTAGCTCCATGTGGGAAGATACGTTATCGTTATGTTGATTTTTGCCAACCGTTAATGCGATCTGCCCTTTCACTTTGGAGTCCTTGTTAATGTCTCTCAGTGATGTTTGATAGCTTTGTGGGTGACGACCAATCGACTTCATAGTCACTAGCAAGGGTCATATCCGCTGTTAAGTTTTAATCCTGGTCACCTCATAAATACCTTATAAGATTTATGTTCCAAGTCAAACATCATGAAGAGCTAGTTGGGAGCTCAGAAAGTTTCTTTATCGCTTTGTTGATTAGGATGAGAAAAATTGAATGTCCTCTTCCAGATCCCGCAATCAAAGACGCCTGGGACAAACCTGAAACGCTAATGTTTGAGGTGAGAGACAAAATCCCAGACAGCAAGAATGAGTACAAAGCCAAGTGAGGCAGGAAAACACCAGAGAGAATGTTGGGGACAGCTTCACCACACTGGCCACTGTCTCATGGCTGGCCACAAAGACATAGCCAGTTGCTCAGCCGGGGGTTTACTCAGCCATACTTGATGCCTACAGAAAGGCCGCACAACCCTAGGTCAGTGGGCGAGAGGACAAGAGAGTTGACATCTCTGTCTCTTGCTAGTTAATGTCTGCTCCTTTTGACTTTCCCCTACTTCTGGAAGGGGTTATCAGTTTTGCTAGCGACTGTGGGCAGGGAGTGCTTTGCTCTGTGGAAGGACAAATCTGCTGGATGTGGAGACTATGGGAGGGCTGGAGACTTCAAGTAAGTGGCTGATGAACTGGAAGCAGCAGTGTCTCTTTGGCTGAGGTAGTAAGGCCAACCAAGTGATCTCATCCAGGGGAGAGGTGAGGCTGAGAGACCATGAGGAGGACGCGCTAGGTCAGTTGACCGGGCTACCAACAGTACTAACCTGCGACGACTAATCATGGCTTGTATTAAATCCTAGATTAAATCGGATGCTGAAAAGGTGCCCCAAGGGTGGAGCAAACTCTCAAATACTGTTAGCTGGAAAGCAGCTCAATTTATAATCTTCCCCCCTACAGACGCTGCTCTTTGTAAAATGCTTAGAAAAGTCCTCCCCATTCAGCTATTATAAAAATAGAATCCAGCTGGATCTTATTTTGCTGTAAGAAATGAGGTCAGAAGCATGCTTTATGCTTTCCCACATGACTTGACGGCCGTCCAAGCACCACGTATGCAATAGTTCATATTTCTCCCTTCGCTTTGAAGTTTGATTTATAGCAGAGCAGGTTTGTGTCTTTATTTGCTAATATATTAGCTTTTGTGTTCCACGGGAGGATGTGTAGCTTCTACTGTACCATGCAGGAGCACGGCTTTAGGGCAGTCGAGCCTTGCTGGGGACATCTCCATCCTGTGCTCCTTCCTTCAGAGGAGCTCCCTGCTTCGTTTTACGTTTATAATTTCGTGTAAAGTTAAGGTTTTTTCCTTCACATCTCTTCCCCTAAATAAGAGGTGGTGATGGGAAGAGGAGAGAGAAACAGCGCACACTTTCTCTCACATGGGGAATCCAGAGTTGGATGTAAAAATCTAAATTAAATAAATATTTTTCTTTAGCTAGATGGAGTGGTGCACACCTTTAATCCCAGCACTTGGGAAGCAGAAGGAGACAGACCTCTGTGACCTCCGGGTAAGCCTGGTCTACAGAGCAAGCTCCAAGCTACCCAGGGTCACGTAGTGAGACTCAAAACATTTTTATTTAATACCCATTCACTAGGTCCATTTAGTACCACTTGTATGTGGGACCACCCGCCGGAGCTTGGGGGGGCCTCTCAGGGCCTGCATCTCTCCTCCAGCTGCCATTGATTTCCAGTAGTTTCTTCGATGGCTGTGGGACTTTATCTGTGCCAGGAGTGTGGCTGGCTTGATTTTGGGCAGGTTTTGGGCATGCCGTCAGAGCAGCTGGGGTATGCGATCACGCTGTCATATCTGGCACATAGAGCGTCGCTACAGACATCTGTCTACACTCTGGCTCTTACAATTTGTCTGGTCTCTGGAGTCTTAGCAGGGAAGGGTGGGATGTAGATGCCCTCTTCAGAGCTGTGCACTCCGAAGTCTCTGACTCTACATGCTTACTATGGGTCTGTATTAATTGCCATTTACTTCCGGGAAGCTTCTCTGCTGAAGGTTGAACGATGCATTAATCTACAGGTATAAAATGAGAATTCAGAGGGCACTTTATTGCTATGCTCTGCAGAAAAGCAGTACTGGGTTCTTCCTTGTAGCCCATTATTTAGCAGGACATGGAATTTTGGCACCACACATGGGTTCCGTCTTGTAGAGTGGGCTTTAAATCCAATGAAAAAGCGTTTGGGCCACTAGTGTGCCAATGGGCACATCTTGCCAGTCTAGTTGTTATTGTAGCTTGCTGGGTTCACAGTTGGGGAAGAGTGTTGATGACTGTTCTTTTCTGGTAGTGTGCATAGAACCTTCTAGCACTATGAGAGCTAGCCAGTAGGGATGAAGCTTCCAGAACTAGCCAGTAGGGATGAAGCTTCCAGAACTAGCCAGTAGGGATGAAGCTTCCAGAACTAGCCAGTAAAGATGAAGCTTCCAGGTTAGTAGCGAATTAAGTAAAACTTATGTTTAGATTTAAGCATACTTGTATGATACCAAAGCAGAAAGGGGGTATATTTAGGGGAGAGAACACAAGAGAAGGCGAGGGGGTAATATGAGCAAAGCACAATGGTACACATGTTTGAAAATGTCATAACGAAATCTATCATCAATAAAAAGTGATAGCCGGGTGGTAGTGGTGCATGCCTTTAATCCTAGCACTCAGGAAAGTAATAACAATGCAAAATTTAAAATAATTTTTCTAAATATACTATTAAGATTTAATTATAAACCATAAATTTGTGGCTTAAACTGGGGAAAGCTTAGGCTGATGAGATATGATTTTTAAAATAAGCTTTCTTGACCCTGTCTCAACAAAATGGAACGTAAGAACTCTGGAAAGTTGTCCTCTGTCCTCCGCATGAACACCATGGTGTGTGCATCCATGCTCACCCACAAATCCACACATCCACACACACGATTATGAAGAAACAAGCTCTCACTCTCTCTACTTATTCAACGGTTAGTATTAGGAGTGTTTTTAAATTTCCTGGAGTTTCAGCCATTTTTTTGTCATATCATTGTTATATCATTGTTAGATAATGTGTGATTTCCTGTAGTTGTTTAATTTCACTTGACTGTTGCTAACACATCAGGAATCTATTACTTTTTCATTGTTGTTTTTGAAAGAGGGTACAATGTAGCCTTGGATGGTGTTTGTGGTATGGAAATGTCTCATGTCTCTTACACCTGTTTAAGGTATTGGCAGAATAAAGTTAAGTTTAGGGAAAAAAAAATTAGGACCAGCAGCATATTTATATAAGAATGACTGTGACAGATTTTCTTGCACAATGAAAAGTATTTTTAAGACTATGAAAGGCAGTGTGAGAGAGAAATTTGATAGTGTGCACTTGTCCTCACACCTTTATAACTTTCAGGTACACACCTAAATAACTTATATTTGTATTTTACTGAAATTTGTTTGGTGAGGTTGTCCTTTTAAACTAACAAAACCTCTCTGCTGTCAAACTGCATCAGAGATCTTTGAGAAGGATAAAATTTTACTTGAGTTATTGATTAAAAATGATGGAGAACTTACTTGGTTGGCACCTAAAGTTACTCCTCAGGGTCCCCCATGGTCGCTGAAGGTCGTATGTGTCTTTTGCTGTTTAGCACAGGGCCTGCCAGGCTCCAGAAGATTGTGGGATAAGAAATCTGTAGGAAGACAACTATCTTGACCTGAGCAGCTATTCTGTCCACTGTCTGGAGATCTTCTGTGTGGATGAAAGGCGGTTTTGCACAGTGGTCAGCGCTTGGCAGTTGAAACTAATTGCAGATGGATGTTGTTCTGTGCCCATTTGTCTTCTGTTTTCTTTGGAGGAAATAGAGTGCTGCTGCTAGGAGCCAACCTGTCTCATTTTATTATGAAAAGCTTTTTAAAAAAATATGATTAAGCATTTAAATGCCATATTCCCCAGATCTCTGAGCAGTTGAGGGCTGTTTACCAGGTATAGATGAGTTATAACTACAGTATAGGATTTGCCTGGAGAGCTGAGTCTGAATTTGATTATACTGGCTGTCAACTTAATAGGTAAACCAGGGTTGGATTAAGAGACTTACAAGTACATACCAGCTTAAAACATGAGACTTATTGCTTTATAGCCTGGAATGAGATACAATGAACAGATAATTATAACATTAAACAGTAAACATAGGTGCATTTAAGTTACATGTGTGCACACACAGAGTGGACAGGAATTGGGCGAAGTGGATGCTTTGGTGGGCCCTACCAAAGACATGCCACTGTACAAAACATACATGCAACAGAGTCAGCACTGGGGAACCAGGCAGGGAATACCTCAGTAAAGATGGCGGGACTTGGTCACCTGACCTGGCATCAGTTAAGATGGCAGTAAAGTCACCTGACCTCAGTCAAAATGGCAGCTGTCACATGTAATATGGAAATGCTACTTTTTTGAACTGCG
This sequence comes from Alexandromys fortis, assembly GCF_014885135.2. Lineage (NCBI taxonomy): Eukaryota > Metazoa > Chordata > Mammalia > Rodentia > Cricetidae > Alexandromys > Alexandromys fortis. The sequence goes on from NW_026068128.1 coordinate 462,667, forward strand.
GAAATTTTAAACATAATAACAAGAGAGACCTAGAGGTGCGATCTGTCCTGTGGCCGAGCTCCTGAACCACAAGCTTCAGTGGGAAGGCTGGAAGTGAAAACAGCTGCCTCACAGATCTGACTAATCTTGTCTGTTTTGTTGGTTTCTGTGGGACGAGCAGTAGCGGTGGCAGGTATAGTTTGAGGAAAAGCAGAGCCAATGGGACACTGGCAGAGCATTCACAGGTGGGTGGCTGATAGTTTGAGGGTTTATGCCATAGCTAAAAATGTGAAAACAGTGAACGAACACCACAGGGCTTGTAGAAGGACGTCACCTCTCTACAGAAGGGGTGCTAAAGCCTGACTGGCTCCAGTCTGGGTGACTCAGAAGCCAGAGAGGATAGAGCCTGCTCCGAGTGGTCTCTCACAGTGGGGACCACTTGTGAGTGGTCCAAAAGAAAAGGAAAGGAAAAAGAAATTTGCAAGGGACTCTGGGCCCCAAGGCAAATGCACTGCTCAGGTGTGCAGTGCTAGCGTGGGAGGACTACCCTGGGTAGGTGGTCACATTTTTATCTACGCAAAGCAACCAGAGAAGAGTGTCAGTGAAGGGCTCAACTGTAGCTGTGAAGGTTGTGGTTGGCTGAATGAAAGGGGAAAGCTCACCACCAAAGCTGTTGGTGTGTGTAGAGATCAGTGTTCAGGCAGATAGAACGCAGAGCTGCTGTAAAGAAACCTGGTTCTGGAGCCCGGGGTTCCATGTTTCCTCGGCTGGACTACCCACAGGCAGAAGGGAACATGGAGAGAGCCTGGCCGAGTCACAAGGACCAATGTTATGGTAAAAATAAAACGACACAGGTCCCCAAGTGGCAGCAGTGAGCAGCAGGCACAAGGAAGCTGGTCCCAGGTAGGGAGCCCCGTGGTGGGTGAGAGACAGAGATGCGCCATACAGAGAAAGTGGGTATTTATTTAGTGGGTTATGGAGGGGAAAAGGAAAAGGGGGAAGGGAAGAAGGGGGAAGAGCAGAGAGAGAGAGAGAGAGAGAGAGAAACACAGAGGTGGGGGAAGGGGAGAAGTGGGGAGAAGGGAGAGAGGCAGAAGCTGTCTCTTCAGTAGAGAAACAGAAAGGAAGGAACTCAGGCTGAAAGCAGAAGGAAGACCTGCTTGCCTCAGTGAATGGGAGAGGGAGTAGGAGGACCTTGCCTCTTAAAGGGACAGGATAGACCATTATGCTAAGACAGGTTTTTCTGTGTAGCCCTTGTTGTCCTGGAACTCACTTTGTAGGCCAGGCTGGCCTAGAGCTAAGGAATCTGCCTGCCTCTGCCTCCTGAGTGCTGGAATTAAAGCATGGGCCACCACTGCCAGGTTTAGAACTCCCATCTCTGAGAAACAGCCTTGTCTCACTATTTCCTGTAGGATTACTTACTTATTTAAAAGCATGTTTATCTTAAATATGTGTATATGCATAGAAAGAAATCGATATTTATATATACATAAAGGGTAAGCTATCTGGAAGATTCTATGAAATACATAGCATGAAAAGATAGTTTATCTACTTATGTTTGACGGGCGATCCCAAGCAGATAGAAAGTTGATTGAATTGGTACTGTCTGTCTTGGCTGTCTTTGTTGCCTCCCTCAGGTGTCTAAAACACATAGGATTTCTTTTTATTTGTTTGTTTGTTTATTCATTCATTCATTCATCTATTCACGTATTTGTTTATTTTATTTATTTACAGTGGAAGAGTTCAGTTAATAAGTAAGGAATGATCAGGATGGTATGGTATCATAGGAAAAGAGTCCCGTCATGACCTTCCCTTTCCTGAGCCTTCTGAGGGGAACAGACCCAATCGTGAGATAAGAAACCCTTAGTTTCAGCGTCTGCTTCCCACAAGTCCTTTTCCCAAGGTCAGGTGTTTAGATAAGCTAGGGTCTCCCTTGTTCCCTTGTGAGGAATGTAAGGCCCTTCCATCAATGTGTGAACTCTCAGATCCCGTCCAAAGGCCAACCAAGTTCCAGTCCTGCCTGAGCTATAGGATACCCTGTCCAAACAAACAAACAATAAATAAAAGAAATCCTATAGGGTGGCCTTTATCTCCCAGGTGCTGAGATTACAGGGCAATCTGCCTCACACCCCCATGGTAGGTTTTTTTTTTTTTTTTAATAGATTTCTTGTCTCCCCCTCCCCTGTACTTATTGACTTGACCTAAGAGCGAGACACAGTCCACAAGTGTCTGTGTGCATGAACACACACACAGTCAAACAGGAATGTTAGTAGTGAGAGCTTGGCTATGACGCTGACGTCATATGAGTGCTAATGGAGATGGGTGTAGACTAGAGACCAGGGCAATTTTTTTTTTTTTAATTCTGCTTGAAGGTAGACCCTCCCCGGGCTTTTCAGAACTTAAATGACATGACAACCAAGGTGGGTGAGTCAGGGAGAATGTAAACCGGGGCAGCCATTATGGAAGTCAGATTTCCCAAAAACTGAAAATAGAGCTCTCGTGTGTGCTGGCTATACCTCTCCTGGGGATAGAGCTGAAGGACTCAAGGTCAACATGTCACAGAGACGCTGGCACGTCTGTGCTGAACTGTTCACGACAGCCGAGAAATCAAACCCAGATGTCCATCAGCAAGGAGTGGCCGAGGAGAATGTGACATAAGTTCTGGAGAGACGGATGGCTCGGTGGTCAAGAGCACTTGTCAGTGCAGAGGACCCAGGTTCAGTTCCCAGCACCCATGTGATGACTCACAGTCGTATGTAACTCCAGTTCCAGTAGATCCAATGCCCTCTCTCAACTCTCTGGGCAACAGGTATGCACATGATATACGTAAACACACACACACACACAGAGGCAAACACACACATAAAATAAATCTTAAAAAATCTGGTATGTACATGGAATAGAATTTTTATGTAGCCATAAAGAAAACAAAATTGTGATATTTGTAGTAAAATGGATGCAACTGGAGATTATTATGTTAAATGAAATAAGCCCGACTCTAGAAAGACAAATACTGTTTCCCCTTATGTGCTGAACCTGGAATTAACATTGTGCTGTGTACGTGTGTATGTGTGTGTGTGTGTGTGTGTGTGTGTGTGTGTGTATTTAAGTAATAAAGCCAGAGGGACTCAGGAGAGGTGGGAAAGAGATTTTAAGGAAAGTGAGAAATAAGATAATGGAATTCATATAAGACAGAAAGAGGCCTGTCTGGGGGAGGAGGGAAACCAGCTGGTGGGGGCGGCTACATGAGGGGAAGATTGTAATATAACAAGATAAAACGACATATCCCTGTAAAGACTCTATAAAGAAACCCATCACTTGTATGCTGACTTAAAAATTTAATTAAAAAAAAAAAACCTTCCCCCTTTGCTCCTCTTAATTGGTTTTATATATAAATTGCATCTTAGCCCAGTGTTCCCAGAGTGGTGAAATAAGGAGGGAGTCACAGAGCCAAAGTCCGCTCGGGTGTGCAGTGGGTGGGCACGCTCTTTCCCAACCAATGGACTGGAAACGCTCCAGACCACGCTCCTGCGGAACTTGACTCTTCTTCCAGATGAGTGTGTCTCTGTTTCTACTGAAAGCTTTTAGCCATGCTCTGAGGCTTGGCCCTCAGCAAACACAAGCAAGGCTCTGTGATGCAAACGGACAGAAGAGCTGCAAATATGGCTGTTTCCAGCGCCAGCTCTGTTGGGCAGGTGGGGAGGGGGGGCTTCATAAAGGACGGGAATCCCACAGAGTGAGAAAGACGTGAGGAATCAGACTCTGGGCTTTCAGAAATCTGGTCCCCTTATGCGATAATGAACTTCTTTAGAGGGTACATTTGGTTTCATTGCTAAATATATTAGGAGACTGACAGCAGTTGCAAAACGGCCCACATCAAGTGTGTTTCCAATATTGAGAAGCCATCTGAGAGGAACGATACTTGCGGTCACCGCAAATATGCATAAAGACAGACATGCAGTTTCTCTTTCCCTCTGTCTCTCTATGTCTGTGTCCCCCCAACGTCACCCTCCACCCTCATCCCCCCCCCCCCGCCCGGAGCTTATGTAGCTTGGGTTGGTCTCCAACTTACTATATAGCTGAAGATAGCCAGGAACTGCTGATCCTCTGGCTCCCATCCTCCTGCCTCCCTTCCTCCTTCATGCTGGGATTCCAGTCATTCACCAAAATGTCCAGTTTATATAGTGCGCAGGAACTGAACCCAGGGCTTTGTCCTTGTTAGGCAATCACTCTATCAGCTGGGCCACATCCCCAACCCTACAGTTGCCTCTAACTGTTAGTAAGTCTCGTGCTCAGTATCTTTCGTGGGTGGCTATCTACTTCTCTCACCCCAGGAAAGAAAAGGGGTGACTCCCGCCTTCCACCATCAGATGCAAAGAACGTCCATGGCTTGAGCAAGCCTGGCTGGGATTCTCCTTACAGGATTTAGCAACTTGTCTAGATAGTAAATATCGCCGGCTTTGCCATCACATAGTCTCTACTGTATGGCAGTGACCTTTAGTGAATGTGAGGACACCGGTGTGGCAGGGTTCTTACCAGATTTTATTGGTGGAACAGATTTGGCTTTAGTGTGCCAAGCCTGCTTTTGAACCTATTCTGTAATGAAATGCTACAACCGCATGAATGGATCCACACTCAAAGACATTCTTTGTATACATGCAACACCTAGATCTACAGAGCAATTCCTTTAAAAAATATTTATTTTATGTGTATGTGTATGTATGTGCCTGGGTGAATACATGTGTGCCATGTGTATGCAGGAGCCTACAGAGGCCAGGAGAGTCCTCAGTTCTCCTGGAACTGGAGTTACAGGTATCTATGAACCTTTATATGGGTGCTGGGAATTGAACCCATGTTCTCTGCAAGAGTAGCCAATGGTTTTAACCACTGAACCATCTCGGCAGGCCTTGGAATCCCAGGACAGAATGAGAGATGGAACCTATCACCATAGGCTGAGGCCAGCAGAAAGTAGATGGTGGTACTGGCCAGGGACTTCTTTTAAGACGGTAACTCCAGTCCACTGACTTTTATGCATCCTTGATTTCTTAAGAGTGTGTTGAGACTGGGAGACATCATGACCAAGATGAGGTTAAGTTTTTAATACTCATTTTTGTTATTTTTAATTGTGCGTGTGCCTGTGTGTGTCTCTGTGTGTGTCTGTGTTGGTATGTGCACACAAGTGCAGGTGACTGTAGATGCCAGAGGTGTCAGAAGCCCTGGAGCTGGAGTCACAGGCAATTGCAAGTTGCCCAACACGAGTGCTGGGAACCCAAAACTGGCTCCTCTAGAAGTACTATTAACCAGTGAGCCACCTCTCCAGCCCCGGAGTTGAGTTTTAAGTTATGTCAGATAGAAGAGTCTAGAAGTTTTTAAAAATAAATACGTTTGTTTAAACTTTATTTATTTTTTTTAAATATTTATTTATTTATTATGTATACAATATTCTGTCTGTGTGTATGTCTGCAGGCCAGAAGAGGGCACCAGACCTCATTCCAGATGGTTGTGAGCCACCATGTGGTTGCTGGGAATTGAACTCAGGACCTTTGGAAGAGCAGGCAATGCTCTTAACCACTGAGCCATCTCTCCAGCCCTGTTTAAACTTTAATAATCAGTAATTTTTACATAAAAGCAAGTTAGGTAGTCAGTCTCCAGTGTGTTCCCTTTTGAGTGTCTTTGGCTTGGTTTCCTGAAGTGTGTATAAGACACTGGGTTGGGTTTATAGGGGACCCACTGACCTGGATAACTTAAACATCTGGGACTATACTTTTATGTATGTGTGTGCAGGTATGCACAGAGGCCGGAAAGAATGTTGGATCTCCTGGAGCTGGAGTTACAGGTGGTTGTGAGCCACCCAATGTGGGCAGGCATGGGAACCAAACCCTAGTCCTCTGTGACAGCAGAGTCATCGTCTAGCCCACAAGACATTTAATTTCAAAGGACATTATCCCTCTGCTCTCAATGAGTTGGAAGTGTTTTCCTGATTCATTATTATCTTCTGTTATTTCGACAACTTGATGAGTTAAACTTGACTTCAGCTATAATAGCTTTTTTTTTGCCTCCAATATTTATTTATTCATTTCACAGAAGTCAAATTTAACAGTCTTTACTTGTGGCTTTTAGATCCTTGAAAATGAAAAGCCTTCCTTGTCTTAAGGTCATGAAGAAAATTTTTCACTTTTTTTCTCTGCTACTTTCCATTCCAGATTCAGTTTTTCAGAACCTATCCTAAGACACAGAGTGAGGTACGTATGGTCCTAACCGCAATTGTCCTCTATAGTCACATAGTCCATATTCACAAATTTATCTTTCTGTCTGTCTGTGTGGTGCGCATGCAAGCATACATGTTTGCTTGCATGTATGTATGCAAGTGTGAATAGACATACATATATTCATGTGTGTGTGTGTAGGCCAAAGACTGACATTGAGAATTTTCCTCAATCATTAGCAGGGCAGTGGTGGTGCACACCTTGAATTCCAGCATTTGGGAGGCAGAGGCAGGTGGATCTCAGAGTTCAAGGCCAGCCTGGTCTACAGACCGAGTGCCAGGACAGCCAGGGGTACACAGAGACACCCTGTCTCAAAAAAAACACAATAAATAATGAAATACATAAAATTAAGAGAGCCTTTGTCTTACTTGGGGATTCAATTGCTGTGATGAGACACCATGCCCATGCAACTCTTATAAAGGAAAACATTTAATTGTGCCTGACTTATACTTCAGAGGGTTAGTCCATTAGCATCATGGTGGGAAGTGTGATGGCATGCAGGCAGACATGGTGCTGGAGAGGTAGCTGAGAGTTCTACATCTTGATCTGCAGGCAACAGGAAGTGAATTGTGTCACTGGGCATAGCTTGCACACATGAGACCTTCAGCCTTGCCCCAACAGTGACACACTTGCTCCAATAAGGCTATACCTAATCTAACAAGGACACAGACTAATAGTGCCATTTCCTATGGGTCAAGCATTCAAACAAACAATGAGTCTACGGGGCCATTCTTATTCAAACCATCACAGTCTCCCTCAGTCACTCTCCACTTTGTTCATGGAGGCAGGGTCTCTCAACTGAACCCGTGAATGTGACTAGTCTAGTTAGCCAGCTTACTCAGGGATCCTGCCTTTAGGGCCTTACTGGGGTTGCTGGAGGGCCTCCATACCTTCCATTTCTGAGGTGCTAGGGATCTGAACTTGGATCTATATGAATACTTCATCTCCTGTGCCATCTCCCTCAGTCCTCTTTGCTAAAATGTATTACCCTCTGTGCTGCACTAATGGCACTTGTATGGTCCTCCAAGGATGCTCACTGAGTGGCTAACACCTGTATCTGCCTGATGTGTGCAGGAAGCCTGTGAGAGTCCAGGGCCAGGGAGGACTGCTTCAGATAAGTGTCTCCTAGACAGACCGCGCAGTTACAGTCCTGCTCTCAAGCAGCTGGGCTGTCTTCACAGGCTCAAGCTGGTCAAGCCAGCATGGAAGGAGGTCAGTCTCCGCCCTCTTATTTTAGACCCAGGACCATGAAGCAAGGGTCCAGTTAGCACATCATGATGTTTCTCAGTCCTCAGGCACAGCACTGAAATGCTGAAATCTTCCCAGCCATAAGAAGCCAGAATATTTGCCTCCAGGGGAGCAAGGGGGCGGGGGTGGGAAGAGGGAGGCTGCTAGATAGTTAGTTGTTCTTGTTTGCTTTCTATTGCTGTGAACAAAACAAAAACTACTTTGGGAGGAAAGAGTTTATCTTAGCTTACAGATGAGAGTCCATCATTGAGGGAAGCCAAGGTAGGAACTTGAGGCAGGAACTGAGGCAGAGACCATGGAGGAATGCTGCTTACTGGCTTGCTCCAGGATCACATTCAGATACCTTTCTTATACAAGCCAGGCTCACCTGCCTAAGGATGATACGATCCCCAGTGAAATGCACCCTTCTTTATTAATTAACAAACAAGAAAACACTCCGCAGACATGCCCAAAGGCCAGTCTTACAGAGGCAGTTCTTCAACTGAGATCCCCTCTCGCCGGGTATGTCAGGTTGACAGCCAAGGTTAGTCAGCACAGTAGCCTTGTTCAGATGTGAGTTCCAGTGTTGCTGGTCCTCAGTTTCCTGTCAATCAACAATAATGTACAGTAACTAGGCATCTTTCAACTGCAACTGACAGCAAAGGATTATGGTAATGCTATGACCAGAGGCTCAAAGAAACCTAATTTTGCATTAGTGTAGCTGCAGTACACCGTATTAAAGAATTCTGTATTTGAGAACCATCACTAACATTTTTCCCCATTCCCTACACAGCCCTGGAGGGAATTTCTGTGAGATCATGTAGTAACTGGGGTATCCCTTTTGTCAAATACTGAAGGCTCGATCTTATTCTGTTTCACAGGCAAGTCAGGGAGTTCCTGTATTGAGATTACAATGCTTCATTCCTATGGCTTTATGAAAAATTTTACCTGTTAAAATAGGCTTGACAGGTAGAAGGCTTGCTTGGAAACCGTGAAGCCCTGGATTTGACCCCCATCACTGTATGACCCAGTATGGGGTACTCTCCTGTAATATCAGCATTCAGGGGGTCAAAGCAGGAGGACCAGAAGTTCAAGGCCATCCTCAGCTACATAGTTAATTTAATGCCTTTTAAAGTTATATTTATTTATTGTCTTAGTTAGGGTTTCTATTGTTATAAAAATATACCATGGCCTGGCGGTGGTGGTGCATGCCTTTAATCCCAGCACTCGGGAGGCAGAGGCAGGGGAATCTCTATGAGTTCGAGGCCAGCCTGGTCTACAAGAGCTAGTTCCAGGACAGGAACCAAAAGCTACGGAGAAACCCTGTCTCAAAAATTCAAAAAAAAAAAAAAATACCATGACCACTGTAACTTTGATAAAGGAAAACATTTTATTGAGGTGACAACTTACATGTTCAGAGGTTCAGGGTTTTTTAAATCATCATGAAGGGGAGCATGGCAGCCTGCAGGCAGACATGGGATTGACTACATCTTGATCAGAAGGCAACAGGAAGTGAACTGTAGCACCAGCCATAGCTTGGACATACATGAGACCTCAAAGTCCACCCCCACAGTGACATACTTCCTCCTACAAGGCTGCACCTACTTCAACAAGGCCACACCTCCCAATAGTGTACTTCCTATGAGCTCATGGAACCAATTACATTCAAACTACCACATCTATCTATCTATCTATCTATCTATCTATCTATCTATCTATCTATCTATCTATCTATCTATCTTTTATTTATTTTTGAGACAGGGTCTCGCTACATAGCCCTGGCTGTCCTGGAGCTCTCTGTGTAGACCAGGCTGACTTCAAACTCACAGAAATCTACCTGCCTCTTTCTCCTGAGTGCTGGGGTTTAAAGGTGTGTACTACCATGTCCAGAAAGGCCTTAAAAAAATCTGCTGTTTAGTTCCTTCAACATTTAAGTTTTCTTCAATATTTTTGTTTTTGTCAGTCATATTAACTTCAGAATCACACTGTCTAGCTCTGAAAACTTATGTATATAGTTCGTGTACATGTATACTATACATATATAGGCATAGTTTACTTATTAAACCAGGGAAACGTACCTATATGCTATTGACCCTTCTTACCATGGATGTGGTCTGTCTTCTTTTCTCTTAGGCAGATCTTCCATATTCTGCAGAAGTTACCTGTTTTCGTCTTGTATGCCTTGAAAATTCTTTTATTTACTTAAAAAACTTCTTTATAAATTTATGTGCGCATGTGTGTGCCTATGTCTGTGAGTGTAGATTTCCAGAGTCCAAAAGTGGGTGGACCTCTTGGGACTCGAGTTATGGGCGATTGCAATCTGCCCGACACGGGTGCTGGGAACTGAACTCAGGTTTGGGGTCATTTGTAACCGCAGCAAGCGCTCTTAGCTCTGGAGCCCTTTCGCCAGCCTGGACATTCCTTTCTTGATAAAGCAATTCCTTCGTGAGCATTACTTCTCTGAGGTGATCAGCTCATGGGAGTCTGCAGAGCTGTGTGGAGAACAGGGTGGGAAGGGGCATGGCATGTTCTCAGCCTGGTTAATCCACTGGAACAAGCCCATTTTTACACGGAGTGGATAAAATAGCAGGAGGAGATTAGTGGGAATCCAGAGAAGGCATAACAGCTGAATTGTTTCCTATGACCTAGCAATCACTTCCTCACGATTCTGTTTCAGAAAACGTTAAGCAATTTGCAATTATTTCTTCATCTTATCCTGTGTCATCCTTGTAGGATGGATGGCTCATCACTCCCGTGTTACAAATGAGGAAATGGAGGCAGACTTTGGGTTGCACAACTGTGGGGTTAGGAGGGCACCTGTGTTTGTGTACACATACTCCCCATATAGACACAGATGCATACACATACTTAAAAAATAACATGAATCTTAAATAAATAGGAACCAATCAAAATGGTTTCTTTCATAAAGAAAAAAATTAAAAAACAACAATAACAACAAAAAACAATACAAAAAAAAGCCCCTGACAATTTTGTTCTTCCCTTAGAAGAACTAAGGAGAGTGGTCATTGTTCAGCCCGTCTTCCTTTATTGAGTTTCTATTATCTTCCCAGCTGAAGGAAACACTGGGGCAGTGTCAATTCCCATCTGGGCCTGGATTTGAGCAAGGACAGAGTTGGGGCTGGCGCTCTGGGTCAAAGACACTCCACACATTTTTCCAGGGCCTTGGGTCATTTGCAGTGAGCCCCATAACTCCCACACACTTGCTTTTTAATGTCCCAAGGCTCTTGCTGCTGCGAGGTTCCCATAGGAATGTGGCCGCCTGCCAGGAGACCTAGTGTGCATTCCATTCTTCTCCTTGGCCAGGAGGCAAGGGAGGCCAAGAGGAGGCCAAGAGGAGGCCAAGTGGGCCGGCTGCTTAACTGTTTGGGCCCTAGCTCTGCTTAGGCCTTTCCTCACAACTGGAGGTAAAGCAGAGGAGTGATCATTCCGTACTCATAGAACCATCTGGAAAACAACTGTTTGTAAGGGGAGCCTGATGGAAACCACATTCCCCGGTTTGTTATGAAACTGCCCTCCACCCGAAAGGCGTTTGTTTTCAAGTCACAAGGCTTTGAGAGGTGTGACTAAAGCAGAGTGACTATTTTTTTTTTTTAAACAAACACACCAAAAATATAGCCATCTAAATGCTGATTGCTGTCATCCAACAAGACTCACCGGGCTGTTGGCTCCGTCCGAGATGCTGGCCCTGTCACATTCCTGTCAGGGAATTGGCTTGGCTCTCATTGTGTTGCTTTCTGTTTGTCACTTGCACAGCATAAACGAGGACTTCCTGTGGGCCAAGTGCTCTGCTGGCCTCTGGAGACAGAAGGATGAGGAGCGGTTCATCCTGGGAGGGCCTGATCACAGCATGCCCCCCACCCCTCCGCCTCGATGGTTCACACAGCATCTATCAGACACCTCCTGTGAGTCTAGCACTCTGCTCAGCCCTGGGAGACAGAACTGTTATCAGTGTGGCTCTGGAAGGCACCTGCTGGAGTACCCAGGTGGTTGGGTACCACGGGGCTCTAGTTTTCTGTCTGGTCTGTGCTGGGACACTCTCAACAAAACCAATTTCGATGAGAGAAGGACTTATTTGGCTTACACTTTCAGATTCATCTTTGAGGGACATCAGGGTAGAAGCTCAAAGCCGGAACCATGGAGGATGCTGTCTGTTAACTGGTTTACCCATGTAGGCCTATGCTCAGTGAGCTTTCTTATCCAGCCCAGCCTAAGGAATGGTGCTGCCCATAGTGGACTGGGAACTCCCACGTCAATTAACAACTAAATGAACCCCCACAGGCCAATCTGATCTAGGCAATCCCTCAGTTGAGACTTCCTTCTCAGGTGACTCTAGGCTGTGTCAAGTTGACAGTTAACTAGGTGATGTGGCAAAGGATTAAACTATGACATCATTAGAAATAGAAATAGGGGGCAGTTTATTAATAAAGGGAAAACACTCTCAAGAATGATCGTGGGTTAATGAGTTAAGGGAAGTTTCCCCACGCATTGGGCTGCAAGTTGCACAACCCTTTTTAGGACATTGACGTGGCACCCCCTCTGCCACACCCGTAGAGTCTAGGCTTTTCTCGAGCATGTTCTGCTCGTTGCGTGAAGCCCAGGTGGGAAGGGATCACAGTCTTTGTTGGCCACCAGCTTCCTTCATCATCTTGATACCACTCTCCAGTCCCTACTCTGCTGTCACACACTGAAAGGTCCATTCCCACCGAGGGGCCCGGAGAGTTCATCTGGCCTGGGTGTGATCTCACTGCGGTGGGGGCTGGGTTGTGTCAGGCAACTTTCCTAGCCCCTCTGAGTCACAGGCTTGCTTTGAGGGAAATCAAATCAGATCAATATATATGAGTAGCTTTCACCCTAGAGGTCAACAGAGGGGACAGCTCAGTGTGTGTGAATGCTTGTGACTGCTCCAGTTATCGGTGCCACCATCTCTCTTTGCTGGACCACAATCCGAAAGGACTTCCTGGCAAACCCATGATTTTATGGTGCATATGAACAATGTCCAGCACTGGGCTGAAAGTGCTAAAAAAAAAATCAGATGATGAATTTAAAATCTCCTTTCCTCTTTTCCTTCTGCTGCCAGTCCCCTCTTCAGAGACAAGCAATGTGGCCAGGATCTAGACGTCTTCAAGACTGGTCTGTACCGCCCGGGCGGTGGTGGTGCACGCCTTTAATCCCAGCACTTGGGAGGCAGAGGCAGGCGGATTTCTGTGAGTTCGAGACCAGCTTGGTCTACAAGAGCTAGTTCCAGGACAGACTCCAAAACCACAGAGAAACCCTGTCTCGAAAAAAAAAAAAAAAAAAAAAAAAAAAAAGGACTGGTCTGTACTAACATTGTCTGATTGACTGCTTATTGTGGTTTTTCTTTGCTGGGATTTGTTGGGAGGGTATGACTAACAAAATTGTGTATAATTTAGATATATAATGTAGTGATTTGATATAAAAATGCATTGTAAAGTGATTGCCACTACGAAGTCAATTATTATGTTATCATTTCATAGCACCACTGTTATTGGTGTGTGCTGAAAATACATGGACTTTTAAAAAAAGATTTATTATTTTATTATTTATTTTACTTTATTTTTTGAGACAGGGTTTTTCTGTGTCATCTCTCTAACTCCCACTTATGATCTCTTTCTATGCCTTTCAAATATGCAATAAGGATAACGTGTAGGCATCATGCTGAACATCTAACATGTAGAACATTCTTCTTCTTCCTCTTGCTCTTCCTCTTGCTCTTCCTCTTCCTCTTCCTCTTCCTCTTCTTCTTCTTCCGAGACAGGGTTTCTCTGTGTAGCATTGGAGTCTGCCCTGGAACTTGCTCTGTAAACCAGGCTGACCTCAAACTCGCAGAGATCCACCTGCCTCTGCTTCCTGAGGTCTGGGATTAAAGGCGTGCGCCACCACCGCTGGCAAATATACTTCTCTGTAACTGAAAAGATGTGTCCTTTGGCCAGCATCTCCATTTCCCTGAGTCCCAGGTAACCTGGTGACTGCCATTCCACTCTGTTTCTATGAACCCTCATGCATATGAGCTCACACTGCTTTGTCTTTCTGGCTTATATCATTTAGCATAATGCCCTGCCCCCTGCCCCCCAGTGTCTTCTTCATTGTCACAGGTGGTGGGATTTCTTTTTGTGAATAGCTATCTACTTTTGTCTATTTATCCCTAGGTGAACACTTAGACTGTCCCCCTGCCTCAGCCATAGTATCCAGTACTGCAGTGGGCATGCAGTTACCTCTTCAGTAGCCTTGTTTAATATATTCCCAGATGTGGAGTTGCTGGATCATATGGTAGGTCTAATTTTAATTTTTCAAATTAATTATGCGTCTGTGTGCCTGTTCATCTGTATGTGTATCGTGTGCAGGCAGTACCTGCAGAAACCAGAAGAGGGTGTCGGGCTCCCTAGCCCGGGAATTACAAAGGTGTGCACTGCTCTGTGTGCGCTGGGAACCCAGCCCAGGTTCTGTAACAGCAGGCAATGATCTCAGCCACACAACCATCTCTCCAGCCCCCACTTTCAATTTTGAAAGGAACTGTCATAGTGTTTTAATAATGTTCGTGTGTGAGGATTCCCTTCTATCCACCTCAACATCTAACTCATATCTTCCTGATAATATCCTAACAAGTGTGAGGTGGTATTTGATGGCAGCTTTGATTAGCATTTCTCTGATGACTGTGTCCCTTTCATTATCAGTCACTTGTATTTCTTCTTGGGGAAATATCTATTCTGACCTTTGGGGACTTTACATTAGACTAGTTGGGGATGACAGAGCGCACACCTTTAATCCCAGCACTTGAGGCAAAGGCAGGTGGATCTCTGTGAGTTCAAGGCCACCCTGGTCTACACATCAATTTCCAGTCCAGCCCGAGTTACACAGTGCGACCCTCTCTCACAAACAAACAAACAAACAAGTAGACCCAAAACCAAATGAAACCCCATGATTTGGGAGCTGGAAAAATGGCTATTTTTATGCGTATCTTGGACTATTCCTAGTCACAGAAGAATGGCAAATGAAAGAAATGCAATGAGCTCTTTAAAGCAGCACTGGCTGCATCTGGAAGGATAACCACTCAGATGCAGGAGATGCTGATCTCGGTGGACCCTTGCAACATGGACCACATTTCTAGAAGGACAACTGCTGGGACGCAGGAGATACTGACCCGAGTGCACAGCTGGGTGTTTTCTCTAAACACTCCACTACTCCATCCCTAGACTGCTAACATCACCTCCAATTGCTACCTGTTTGAAAAGTACACAGTTTATCATAGAAAAATATAAAAATGACATTTTAGGGCTGAGGAGATGGCTTGGCCAGTATCATCAGAGTTCTAGCCCCAGAGCTATGTTGCAAGAAAGAAAGAAAGAAAGAGAGAGAGAGAGAGAGAGAGAGAGAGAGAGAGAGAGAGAGAGAGAGAAAAGAAAGAGAGAAAGAAGCAAGCAAGCCAGATGTAGGGGCTGGCTTAGTGAGTAAAGGCATTAGCAGCCAAGTCTGACAACCTGAGTTCAATCCCAGGAACCCACATGGTAAAAGGAGAGAATTGACCCCTCCGAATTGTCCTGTGACCTCCATTCCAGCTCAGTGGTACTCATGGGCCTCTCCCACCTCCTCACCCCCACACCCCCACATGCACGCACACACACCCCAATAAATAAATGATTATTGTAAAGTCAGGCTGCACAGCACATGTCTGTAATCACAGACTGGGGAGGCAGAGAGGTGCACCCTTGGGGTTCCCTGGCCATCTAGTTTAGCCTATTTGTTGAGTTCCAGGCACAGTGGGAGACCCTGTCTCAAGAAAAAGGTTGCTAGCAGTGACATCTGCTTGTTCTCAGGTTTCCACACGTGTGTGTACACATGTACAGACACTCACACACGTGTGTATCTATCAGTACACAGGCGTGACTGTCTTGAGACCTTTCTAGGACATAAAATGAATAGGCACATTTTTCTGTGGCTGGCATGAAGAGCCAAGGATGCAGAGAAGATTCCAGACAGCCGCTCTAGAAGCAGCTGCTGAGATCTGCACTCTAATTTGCTGCCACAGCTTGACACAGTGAGATGCATTAAAATGTGCCACATTGGTTAACACGGGTTCAAGTAGACAAAGACTGCCAATTTGGAAGGAGGGTAAATGAATGGCCCTTGGTGGCTCTCTCCGTGGAGCCCAGACTGCATGCGGTGGGAAATTAGAGCGTGCTTATATGGGCGGTTCTGGCGCAAACCAAGCACAAATGAGACCCAAGGATTAGCTTTCCTGGACGAATAATTATTCCTGAATCATGAGACAGGCCCCCGTGGAAAGGAGACAGGGAATGGGTGTCTTTTTAAGAAGTCTCCAAATGCTGTCAGAGATATGCATCCTCACATGAGCTCCGTGCCAATGAGAACCGGCCCTCAACACCAGCCGGAGCTAAAGAAAATTCTTGGTTGGAATTGAAAAAAAAATGTTAGATAAATAATTTCTTCTTGCCTCTCAGAAGGCCGCAGCTATCACTGCAGTCCAAAGCTGGCCTCTCAGTGGGTCTGGCGGGTTTTGCTTGGACCAGCTGCTGTGATGAGCTCGCAGTAATTCCAGGTTTCCCTCTACGCCAGGCAGAGCCAAAAGCCATGTAAGCATCCGCTTACTTCACGGCGCTCCCTCCGGTCCCTCCTGACCTAGACTGTTCAACTTCTGACGTTTTCTTTCTTTACTAAAATGGGACCATAGAGGGAACTCCTTCAGGGCAGCCCAGGAGGCTGACAAATGTTTACTTTGAGTTAATTAAGAAAACTGCTAAGCACCAGGGGAGTCTATGATGGGCTATGTGATGTGGCCACTCCAGCAAGGGCGGGCTGGGCTCTTACCGGGCTCCCTGTACTGCGAATGAAACAGAGAAATAAAAGGGAAAGGAAAGAACCATGACTCCTCTTAGGTATGGCGAGGAGAAAGTTTACACTGGGTATGTGGGAAAGCATGGCCAGAGGCAGGGACATCCGGGAGAGCCAGAGTGCACAGGACCCCGACCTGTGTGAGGGGAAGGGGGAAGGAGGGAGAGGTGAACCAGGTGCAGCAGCCAGGAGGCCCAAAAGAGAGCAGATGAAAAGGACAGGCAACCAGGATGACACGGGGAAGGGCACTTGGGGGATGGGAAGTTCAGGGCACAGAAGGCTGTAACAGGTAGGGACTGAGGGATGAACCTGGGAGAACCTGGTGGCCGGGTCTGCTTTGATGTGTTAAATAAGTGTCTGGGATGGTTTGAAAGAAACCGGGCCTCAAAGGGTGGGGCACTCTTGGGAGGCGTGGCCTTGCTGGAGGAAGTGTGTCACTGTGGGCTGGGCTTTGAGGTCTTCTTTGCTCAAGCTGTGCCCAGTGTGGCGCACAGTTCACTTAGTGTTGCCTGCTGGTCAAGACATAGAATTCCCTGCTACCTCTCCAGGACCATGCCCGCCTGCACACTGCCATGCCCACCTACCGTGACAATAATGGACTGAACCTCTCAACTATAAGCTGCCCCCTCAATTAAATGTTTTCCTTCATAAGAGTTGCCATGGTCGGAGCTGGGCGATGGTGGCACACGCCTTTAATCTCAGCACTCGGGAGGCAGAGGCAGGCGGATCTCTGTGAGTTCGAGACCAGCCTGGTCTACAGAGCTAATTCCAGGACAGGCTCCAAAGCCACAGAGAAACCCTGTCTCGTAAAACCAAAATAAATAAATAAATAAATAAATAAATAAATAAATAAATAAATAAATAAAAAAAAAAAAAAAGAGTTGCCATGGTTATGGTCATGGTGTCTCTTCTCAGCAATAGAAACCCCAAGACAGCACCTTAGCCATTTGTCCTAGGTTTGAAACCTAACATACCACTGGCCTAATTAAATTTACCATTATCTCTAAGAGGTAGAGAATATTAATAAGAGGAAACTAAGCTCGGGATGACCGACTCTTCTCCTTAGGATGAACAACAGCCGGTGAACAGAAATCTCAAGATTTGAACTGCGTTGTAGTTGGGGCCCCTCCTTATCTTCACTATGCTATAAACAAAGGAAGCCTTCTAGAGAGCTGAAAAAGGGAGCACAGGATGCAATCACAGAGTCGAGTGAAGGAGAGGAAGCAGGCTGGGATGTAGCTGTTCATAGAATGCTTGCCTAGCATGCTCGAAGTTCTGGGTTTGATTCTCAGTACTGTATAAATTGGGCATGGTGGTGCATGCCTGGGACTCCGGCACTCGGACGGTGAAGACAAGGGCACCAGGAGTTTCAGGGCACCTTTGGCTATGTAGTGAGTTAATTCCAGATGACACGAGAACCCGTCTCTGAAAAAAAGGAAGTGGAAACCAAGCAGGAGAACATAGAGGTAGGACGACGGGCTGTGTGGAGACGCAGCGGAAACTGGGTGTGTGCAGATCCTAGCTGCAGCTCCTGAAGATTGGGCGATCCTGGAGCCCGGTAGGAGATGATTGGTCAGATTTGCGAGAACTCTGAGCCATTGGCACAGGGTTACACTTCCCCCTAAAGCAAACACTCAATATGAATAAACTCATGTGCACCAGGGGTCTCAGGAGCCTCGACACGCTCTGGGGCACTGAGATCTGTGCTGTAAAGTCTTTAAAGTTGGTTTCCGTGAAGGATGAGCGACTCATTGCCTGGTCACTTCCTGTTGATGGTGGGCTGACATGAAGGTGACAGAAGATATGCTTTGAGGGCAGGGAGGATTGTCAAACCAGAGTGGGAAGTGGCCTCTGCACAGAGTCCTCCCCAGCACCATGACAGGCCTGGCAGGACACTTCTGAGAGAGGCTGACCAACCACGCCTTTCATTTTTGCCTGTGGTATTTTAGTCTCTGCTGTCAGTCCTGAGGCAGCTCCATAGGCCCCGAGGTACCAGCAGTTACTTCCTGGAAGTACCCAGAAAAGGCTTGTGACAAAGACCTGATCTTCACGGTAGGAGAAAGGCAGGACCCCAGAAATGACTCAGCAGAGATCCCGACCTGAGGAAATGCATTTTCAAAACAGGTCAAGACAGAGGGAGATGGCTCAGTTGGTTAAAGTACTTGTCATGCAAGCATGCGCCCTGCATCCGATTCTTTAGACCTGTGTGAAAAACGTCAGAGATGATGGCACATACTCATAATCTCGGTGCTGGGACGCGGACAGGAGCATCCCCGGGGCTCACCAGCCAGCCTCGCCTAGTGGGTGAGCTTCAGGCCAACAAGAGCATCTTGTCTCAAAATAAGGTGGACAACACCTGAAGAATGAATGAACCTTAGGGCTGACCTCTGATCTCCACAGGCACACTCGGTACACACACATGTGCACACACAAAGTCAAGAGAGAATGATCTCACTCTCCTTCTTGGCTGGGCTCTCTCACGGAAGACGGCTCTAGCAGAGAGAAGGGAGACACATCCACCTTTGGATTATTTGTTGGGAACTTGACCTGAGCCAAGGAGCAGTAGAAGATGAGACATTCACCTACAGTGTGTTTCTTGGTAGGCGGAATGAAACAGGCAAGAAATGGACAGAAACTGATGCTTGCTTCTGAGAGCCACGGATCCACGTACTGGCTTCACAGTGGGTCGGTTACTACAACGTGGAACACTCATACACCTAACATAAAACAAATAAATCTAAAAATAATTAAAAAAAAATAGTAACAACCAGAAATGTTAAGAGCAAGGCGGGCAGATATATTCTTTTGCAATTAAGTCTCGTATTGTACAGTTCAAATCGGCCTTCGTGGTAGGCTGAATGTAACTGACTTTCATAAATCTCACAGTGAGTGGCACTATTAGGAAGTGTGACTTTGTTGGAGTGGGCATGACCTTGTTGAAGGAAGTGGTGTCACTGGGGGGGGGGTGGGCTTTGAGGTTTCCTGTGCTCAGGATACCGTCCTGTGTCTCAGTCGACTCCCTGTTGTCTGCAAGATGTAGGACTCTCAGCTACCTCTCCGACGCCATGTCTGCCTGCATACAGCCATGCTTCCTGCCATGATGATAATGGGCTGAGCCTCTGAAACTGTGAGTGAGCCACCCCAGTTAAATATTTTCATTTATAAGAGCTGCCATAGTCATGGTGTCTCTTCCCAGCAGTAGAAACCCTAAGACAGCTTTGAACTCTCAGTTCTCCTGCCCCAGGCTCCTAACTGCTGTGCACTGCACACACCCTGTGTAAGCCCAAGCTAGGAAGAGCATCTTGCTCTTCTCTGTACCCTAATGCCTTACGTGGCTTGGCACATGCTGGCAGTCCCTAAACATGTGAGCCTGGCTGGCTGGTGGTGCGTCATACATGTGGATGAATGATTACTTTCTATATTTGGGGGGCTTTACAAGCAAATGAGATTCTAGTTAGGCTTCAGTAGAGAAACATTAAAAAAAAAACCCATGAAACCAAATCAGGAACAGAGAAGGAAGGTCATTTCTTGTCTTGCTAGGAGGGACACACGGTAGGAGGACATTTCCAAAAATGAACACACTTGGAAAGCGGTGGCCTTCTCCAGGAACGAGCTCATGCCCACTCCCTGGTTGATCCTGTCAAATAGCACAACTCTTTGGTGTGGCTCTGAGAGGCAGCACACCAGAGGGGAGAGGTCACAGAGTCCCTTGGACAGTGACCTATGGACTTCAGTTATTAATAGCCGTTAAGTCCTTGGATGGAGTACAAGTTCTTCCCACCTGAGAGATACAAACCCTTATACTTAGATATGCCTGACACAGCCTCAGAGTCTTAAAGATCCCTTGGAGTTTTCCAGTTAAGGATTTTTCCCTTTCCTTTCCTTTCCTTTCCTTTCCTTTCCTTTCCTTTCCTTTCCTTTCCTTTCCTTTCCTTTCCTTTCCTTCCCTTCCCTTCCCTTCCCTTCCCTTCCCTTCCCTTCCCTTCCCTTCCCTTCCCTTCCCTTCCCTCCCTCCTTTCCCCTCCCCTCCCCTCTCCCCTCCCCCTCCCTTCTCCCCTCCCCCCTCCCTTCTCCCCTCCCCTTCTCTCCTCTCTTTCCCCCTCCTTTTTGTCCTCACCTTTCTTTTTCTTCTTTAAAGTCACACAAAGAGCCAGGCAGTGGCGGCACACATCTTTAATCTCAGCTCTCGGGAGGCAGAGGCAGGCAGATCTCTGTGAGTTTGAGACCACCCTGGTCTACAGGACCAGGACAGGCTCTGAAACTATAGAGAAGCCCTGTCTCAAAAGATCAAAACAAGCAAGCAAGCAAACACACAAAGAAACAAATAAAATCACACAAAGGACGTCTGGCCTTGTAGACCCCATGTGCCTGAGTCCAAGGTTGGTATACTAACATTATTTTTCACTCTGAAATCTAAGTGGCTGCTGAGCGATCAACAAGGCCACCAAGTTTCTCGATCATGCTGGAAAGAAAAGAACACCGTGAGGGGAAGCAAGCAAGGTTTCCATGACACAAAGCCTGGCACTGGACTCTGGGGGTCAGGAAGGGCTGATGACCCAACAGGCACAGGTCCAGCGGTAGTAAAGTATTGTTGTTCATGGACGGCGGATTACTTTTCTTGTCTCGGAGACTAAAACCCTGACGAGAAGGAACAGAAGGGAGGACAGGTTAATTTTGACTGGCGGGGTGAGGGGTCATAGTCCACCATGGTGGGAAGGCATAGCGGCAGGAGAGGAGCATGCTTTCCCCATTTCTATCCAGCTGGGTCCCCCATCCAGGGGATAGCGTCCCCCGCATTTAGAGTGGGTCCTTCCTTCAGAGTGAAATGTCTAAGGAAACACCTTTACAGGCTCACACAGACGTGTGTCTCTCAGGTGATTCTAAATCTAGTCAGGTTGACAATGAAGACAAATGATCCTAAGTGTTGTGGATGCTGTGAGCCCACGGGACCTCCCTCCCCTCCCTGCATGGTCACACTTGCTACCACCACTTGCAAGACGGGAGAATCTTTGATAACTGTGATTCCTAAAAAACGGGACAAAAGCAAGTCCTGTAGTTTAATGTCACCAGACCTAACTTCCGTCTTTCCAAACTTACCCCACACAATACGTTAGCCCACAGATCTACCTACAGCTCCAGGCAAGACTCTCACAGGGATAGGTTGGTGTTCTCCTTGTTAGCGTCCATTGTCAAACTGACCCAGCTTGGAGTTACCAGAAGAAGTCTCATTCTAGGGACTGCCTTGATCAGACTGGCCTGGAGGCATGTCTCTTGGAGTATTTTTGTTGATTGATAATTGATACAGGAGGGTCTGGCCCACAGCACCATCACTATGCAAGGGGCCTGGGCTGTATAAGAAAGCTAGTCAGGGCAGAGGCAAGAGAGCAAGCCAGTAGGCAGCATTTTCTCTGTGGTTTCTGCTTCAGGTCCCTGGTATGACTTCCCTCAAGGATGGGTTGTGAGCTGGTAGAGTAAGCAACATCAGCCCTTCCTCCCCTAGTCACTTTTGGCCATGGTGTGATCACAGTTACTTTTCAGCTGCTGTTTTAAAACACCGTGGTCTTGGCAGCTTATTGCAGAGTTTATTTGGGCCTATGACTCCAGAGAGGGAAGGATCTATCCTGGCAAGGACTCAGGCATGGTAGCCAGGGCAGGAAGCAGAGAGCACACATCTTCAGTCACCATCAGGAAGCAGAGAGAATGAGTTGGAAGTGATGGAGGCTTTTAATCTCAAAGCCTGCCTCCAAGCGACATGCTTCTTCCGGGAAGGCCATAACTCCGAAATTTCCTCAGATAGCGCCACCAGCTGGGGACCAAGCATTCAGACATGTAAGCTGATGGGGGATCATTCTCATTCAAGACATTGCAACATGTTTATAATATAGTATGATGAGTTGACACGTGTCAGATCAGGTAGTTAATATTTCCGTGTCTTTAAATACTCAGTGTTTGGATCCTGAATAATAACGGTACTTACCTGTGGGATACGGGGGCGCTATTTGTGGCATGTGTGTGGCATGTTTTGCCAAATCAGGGGGATTACATTCTTGCCTCCTCCTTAGCCCTGATGTTTGGAGCTGTCACACCTGTCTCTTCTAATTACTCATAACCAGATGACCAGTTGCTGTGGTCTGTGTCATCCCTGCTGTGCTTACATGCATGTCTCCTTCAGTGTGATCACTCTGGAAGGTTCCTGCTACCTCCTCACCTAGCTGTGTCTAGGTTCCAGTATAAGGCACAAATATGACACATTTCGGACATTTCTGGGCACAACCTTGGGGACAACTGGACATTTGGCTTGAATCCTGGCTCTCTACCCTCAGTAGACCAGGGTTACAGTGACTGCCTGGCATGATTGGCCTGAGAATGAATGGGAAACTGGCCTGTAAGAAAAGTGGCTCATGGGGCATGTGGGGGTGCACGTGTGAGGTCTCCTCCACAGAGGGCCTCACCAAGACCTGTGCTGGGTTCATTCTGCCACTACCCTAGGCCACTCAATTACCTGCTCACCCACCTCTCAAAAGATTTGGCTACTTGTAAGAAGTGAGGACAAGACTGGGGCTCTAGCTCAGTGGTAGAACATTTGATTAGCCTTCAGGTTTAAGTTCCAGTGCAGTCAAAAAGATGGAGGGAGGAAGGAAGGAAGGAAGGAAGGAAGGAAGGGGAGAAGGAAGGAGGAAGGGAGGGAGGAAGGGAGGGAGAGAGGGAGGGAGAGAGAGAAGAAGGGAAGGAGGGAGGGAGAGAGGAAGGGAGGGAGAGAGGGAGGGGATGTACTGGGTTATGTCTTCCAGGGTGGCTATGAAGATTAGGGAGCATGCTTATAGACTAAGAGCAATTTTATTACTGACCCAAAACAGAG
Organism: Alexandromys fortis; assembly: GCF_014885135.2. Taxonomy (NCBI): domain Eukaryota; kingdom Metazoa; phylum Chordata; class Mammalia; order Rodentia; family Cricetidae; genus Alexandromys; species Alexandromys fortis. The sequence continues at coordinate 485,887 of NW_026068128.1, forward strand.
ACCAACAGAACTAGAAGGTCCTAATACAGGTCCTAATACCTGTTTCTCCCCCATTTGCCTCCTGAGGCTAACTGAGCATGGGAGCAGGGTTGGACTGGATTGTTGCTAGGGCTCTAAGTACCGGATCCCTGAAGCCTCTCTCTGTTCTCCTAATGGCCAGGCTGGGTTCCAGGACAGCAGGCTGAGAGATGGAGCTGTCAGCAAGAGTGACTGGGGAGTGAGCCACTAATGGGTAACAGCACCAATGGGACACAAAACCATCTGGGAGGATAGCCACCAGGGAGGACACATGTCACAGAAACCCTTACGGGAGCATAGTCAATTGGGAGGGACACAATCCCAGGAACACCCATGGAAGTCCAGCTACCTATGGAGAGCACAAGTCCTAGGAACATCTGTGGGGAGCACAGCCACCTGTGGGGAGCACAGATCACAGGAACACCCATGGGGACCATAGTTACCTGTCAGGAGCAGTTATCACAGGGATACACGTAGGAGCACAGATAACCTATGGAAAGTAGAGGTTCCAGGACCATCTGTGGGGAGCACAGGCACCTACAGGGAGCAAGCATAGCCACTATTTTGTGTTTCCTAGGGGAGGACATGTTGACGAGCATCTATCTTTGGCAGAGGCCTAAAGAAGTGGGGGCAGCACTGGGGAGAAGGGGCTAGAGGGAGGAACAAAGAACGATCCCCAGGGAGGTACCACAGCATCTTTTGCACAGGCCTTCTCCGGAGCCTCAGTCTGCTGGCTTCCCCTGTTGTGCCTGGCCTTCCCCAGAGCAAGAAAAATTAATGTGTCCATGAGTCCCCAGCTACTGTCTGGGGCTGCCAGAGATTTCGAAGGCAAAAGCTGAGGAATTCTAAGCATTTATGACTTAGCAGAATTATTCCCTAAGCGCTGGCTTCTGGAGGAGCCTTCTGGATTTCACTGTGGCTGCTCCTCCGCTTCTAGAACCTGCCAAGAACTCCCAGGTCTCAGTCAGCACTGTGTGGGGCAGGGGTCAGAGGGCCTTTGTGTGGCTGGTGGCCCAGAGCACTGGTGTTGGGGCCAGCAGTCGAGGCCTGCTCCGGGAGAAGTGGGGAGGCTGTCACCTCAGGACTCAGGCCCTCTGTGAAGGGGGAGCACAGCTATGGCTCTCATGGACCTGGGTTTCTGGATTCTCTGAGGAAGGGGTGGTGTACCCCTCGAGGAGGGCCTTTCCAGACTGGCTACGGGGGATTGCTCTGGGTAGGTCATCATTGTCTCTTTTAGTGTGTAGCTTGGTGGTGGCTTTGAAGCCCCTATGCCTCCTTCTTTATCCCTGGTGACCTAGAGGAACAGAGGAACTATAACTGAGTTTGCCGCGTCCCTTTCCTGAGGCTGCCAGGGTAGGCAGCACTGTCTCTCTTTTTTGTCTTTGTTTTTCAAGAGAGGATTTCTCTGTGTAGCCCTGGCTGTCCTGGAACTTGCTTTGTAGACCAGGCTGGCCCCAAACTCAAAGAGATCCACCTGCCTCTGCCTCCTGAGTGCTGAGATTAAAAGCACATACCACCACGCCCAGCTATCAGCCCTGTCTCTTAAAGAAGCTCTCTCTCTCGCCCTTGAGCTACCTGCCCAATCCCCATCTTCCCCACTTTCACCCTGGGTAAATATTTATGTATTTACTCTGTGTGTGTGTGTGTGTGTGTATCTGTGTGTGTCTCTGTGTGTGTGTCTCTCTGTGTGTGTCTCTGTGTGTGTGTGTATCTGTGTGTGTGTGTCTGTGTGTGTGTCTGTGTGTGTCTCTGTGTGTGTGTGTATGTGTGTGTGTATGTCTGTGTGTGTATGTCTGTGTGTGTATGTGTATCTGTGTATCTTTGTGTGTGTATCTCTGTGTGCGTCTGTGTATGTCTGTGTCTGTGTGTGTCTGCGTATGTCTGTGCCTGTGTGTGTGTATCTGTGTATGTGTGTATGTGTGCTCCTATGACTATGTATGGAGGCCAGAGGATGAGCCCTACCCTATTGCTCTCTCTTTTATTCCTTGACCCAGGATCTCTCACTGAGCCGGGACTTCACTGCATTTTTGGCTAGGTTGGCAACCAGCAAACCCCCAGTGAACTCCCTTTCTCTTTCCTGCCCCCTATGGTGCTGAGGTTACAAGAGTGCACAGCCCTGCCTGGCTCTTTCTGTAAGAGTTGGGGGTTTAAACTTTGACCTACAAGCTTCAGCAGCAGTATTCTTTTGTGCTGAGCCATCTCCCCAGTTCACCTGCTGGCTTGCTTGAGACAGGGTCTCTCACTGGCCTGGAACTGTTCAACCTACTTGGCTGACTGGATCCGGGCCCATCTGCCTCTGCTTCCCCTGCTCTGGGATAGAAGCGCATATGACCTACTCAACTTTTTTCCTTTTTCAAACATGGGTTCTGGGGATTGATCTCAGGTCTTTGTGCCCATGACAGCATGTAGTTCCTAAGCAGGACAGTAGGGTGTCTTAGTTTCTTTTCTTATTTCTGTGACAGAAATATCGTGATATATGCAACTTAAAGGAGCAACGGGTTACACTGGCTCACTGTGCGAGGTAAAGTCCACTCACCACGGCAGGGAAGTCAGGGCAGCAGGAGCCTGAAGCAGCTGGTCTCATGGTAGGGGTAGCCAGGAAGCAGGGAGCAATGACGCATGCACACCTCCTTTTTATGCAGTCTAGGATCCCCGGCCTAGGGAATGGTGCTTCCCAGAGTGGTAATGGGTCTTCCCACATCAATTAACGCAAGACAAGCTCCACAGAAGGCCTACAGGCCAACCTTCTCTAAACCATCCCTCACTGAGACCTTCCTCTTTCTTCAGCTGATTCTAGACTGTCAGGTTGACAATTAAAACTGACCATCACAACCTCCGTACATATGATAGTGATCAGAGAGCTCAGCAAGAAGAGATGGGAGTCCACAGCCTCCTGGATCTTAACTGAGTGCATGATTATTGCTTGCCACTTCATGGCTCCTGGCTTTAATCCAAACGCCCTGGTCAGCGAAAGCATCTCCCCTCTAGAATCATAACAAATAAGGGAAGATGTGGTATCCTTGGTGGCCAGAGCAAGGAAAGGCTTCTAGGAGCTGGTTTCAGAAACACTGACAAATATTTGCCCAGGGCAGGCACCCATGGGGTGGGCAACAGGCTATTATTGAGGTTTCCAGGAAGTCACGGAACAGCTGGGGAGTCATGTGGGCCCAGGCCGGCTCCCATACTGAGCAAATGTGCGATAGATTAAATATTTATCTATTGTCCTGTCCGCCTCAATAAAACATCACACTCTTTCATGCTCTTGCCTTAATGACGTTTGTGTGCCTTGGAATGCCGCCCTGGGCCAGCCGATCATATCCAAAGATGTGAAAACATAAAAATCGATAAAAAGAAATGAAAAGTCTGTTTCACTGATAAAACATCGTTTATCTTACTCATGGGTACTTCTCAGATTCCTCTAAGTGCCCTTTCAGAGGGCAGCATCAAAGCCAGGACCTGCTTACCTGCAGGCTTCTCCGGGGCAGTGGGGCGAGGCAAGAATATACGGGGGTGGAGGTGGGGATGGGGTGCCAAGGAGAATGTTGCTTCTGGGGCTGGCACTACTGGACTCGCTCCTACCCAGGAGCTCCACGTGGAGATTCCCAGGGCTATTTCAGCATGTCAGAGCTCCTAGAGGTTGGGCTGGCAGGGCAGAGTGCTTGCCTGGCGTGCATGAAGCCCTGGGCCCCACCCCCGGCACTGCAGACTGCCAGCTGTGATGGAGCCCCCCTATAATCCCAGTCAGGGTCATCCCTGGCTACATATCCAGTTCCAGACCAGCCAGAGCTACTACGTCTAACATAAATACTCTGAGAAAAGAACAGATCTTCACCGAGCATGGTGGTGCACACCTTTAATTCCAGCACTCGGGAGGCAGAGGCAGGCGGGAGGCCAGCCTGGTCTACAGAGTTCCAGGACAGCCAGGGCTACATAGAGAAACCCTGTCTTGAAAAACCAACCCCCCCAAAACAGACAAACAAACAAATAATGAAGATCTTCACAAAACTTTGATAGGGACCCTTTTTTAGGTAGATGTTATATAAGGCGATATCATTATGAAAATTATACATGTCAGAATAAATTGGGGAATTTTTTTTTCAAGATGGGGTTTTTCTGTGTAGTCATGACTGTCCTGGAACGCACTCTATAGACCAGGCTGACCTTGAACTAAGAGCCTCTACCTCCCAAGTGCTGGAATTAAAGGCGTGGACCACCACTGCCCAGTTCAAATTATTTTTTAAATTACATTTATTTATTGTATGTGTGTGGGCATGTGTAGCATGTTTGTGGGCATCAGATGATAACCTGGGGACTCAGTTCTTCCCTTTCACCATGTTGGTCTTGTTGATCCAACCTGAATCATGAAGCTTGATGGCTGGTCCCGAAGCCATCTCGCCAGCCTGAAATGAAATTATTTAGCCCATATCTAGGAGTTTAATACACCAACTGTTCATACCTGTCAGTTCTGCATCAATGCATTCAGGCAATAGCAGCTCAAAAATGTGTAGGAAAGGGATTGCGAGATGACTCAGTGGGTAAAGGCACTTGCTGCCGAGTTTGGCAACCTGAGTTTCATCCCCCAGACCCACCTGATGGGAGGAGAGACCTGATTCTCACAAGCAGTCCCCTGACTATCACACAGATGCTGTGGAAGGTTCTTACACACCTCCCTTATAAATAAACAGTAAATAAATAAATGTATTTTTTTAAATGTGCAGAAAAAAAACTGTCTGTATTAAAGCATAGGAAGATCCCAAATAATACAGCACGGACCTCCTCACGCAGCCTGTTGTGTAGCAGGTCTGTAAGTAACAAGAGGACAACACCCAGGAACATTGCATAAGATCATATGTAAACATTACTGTATTTTATATGAAGCACTTGAGCATCTGTGGATTTTGATATCTTGGGCTAGCCTGCACTCCCACCCCCGGTGAATGATAGCAATCCTTGAGCCACATGAGGAGGAAGCAGGCATCCCCTGAGGCGAGGTTAGGGCACTGGTCCTCATGGAACACCAAGTAGTCTCCTTTCCTTTATCTACCCCTCACAGACTCCTCCCTGGCTGTGGGCTCTCAAAGCCTTTTTCTATGGACAGCAGAGAGATCAGGGTGGCCGGGGAAAGCCCTGTCTCTGTAGCCTCTGGGGAGGCGACAGTGGATTGAGGCCACTTAGGGGCTGAAGGTGGGGTGGTGGAAGCCTCACCTCCTTTCCCAGTTCTTCGCTCTGCAGCCATGTTTGGAAGGGAGGAGAGGGGTGTGCCAGTGTCCCCCCCACAGCAGCAGGAAGGCTTGAACTGTTGGTGTTTCCGTTGTTGCTGTGATAAATGTCGTATTCTTCCACCGAGTGACAGGGTGCCCCTTTTTTCTGCAAGCTCTCTGGACTCCGGCCCTTCCACCAGTTCTCGTAACCGAGCTTCCTCCTGCCTTGCGCTGTGTGAATGGGGGGGGGGGTCCCTCACTTCAGCAGCTGAGATGCGGGTGGGACTTCAGAATGGCACATTTCCACAAACCTCTTTGGACCCCCAAATCTAAATGTGACCACTTCCATAGTAATTAATACGATTGTCCTTTTGTGTCCTGGGAACTGGCTCCACAGCCACTTCCAGATACACAAATTGGTCAATGCTCAAATATCTTCTGAGGAAGACTGTTAGCCCGAGCAGGCACAAACCTGTGGATGCTCGGGAGCACTTGATCTTCTTTCAGAGGACCCGTGTTTGCTTCCCAATATCCACACAGAAGCTCAGAACCATATGGAACCTCAGTTCTAAGGGATCTGATGCCTTCTGACCTCTGTAGGGTCTGTGTGCATGTGGAACATACACACTGCAGACAAAACACTCACACATATACAAAAATAAAAACAAATCTAAAAATATTTTTCTTACATTTTTCTATAGCTCGTGAGTGTGCCAATCAATCACGTGGCACTGTACCTCAGGGTGATTCCTCCTGCTCTCAATGTTTGCACGACTGTCCTGTTACTGTCCAGTAGATCCAAGTGAATCTGATAGGAGAGATTGTGTGCACTGTTGGGATTTGAGGAGGGGTGAGAATATATTCCTCTTGCAAGAGCAGGATGGGGCATCCAGCTTAGATTCCTGAGGTGAGGCTGCCATCAAAGGCAGCAAGTCTCAAATAGCTTGCTCCTTAGGCAGCATGAAACCATCTGACCTATGGACTCCATCTAGTCTCATTTTCCAGTGGAAAAATAAATGAGTGCTAATTGGGGGGGGGCAGGGAGGGAATGATGTATACAGTGCTCTCACACTGGAGAAGGGTGAGTCATATGGGAACCACAATGTATACATGTTGGAGAGTCTGGTTATTGGAAAATTACAGTCCTGGAATTCTGTTGATGTAAATAAGTTTCAATATCCTCTGTAGGGTTAACCAAGCAACCCACAACAAAATGAGCTGATAATGACAATGCTGATTCATAATTAAAAAGTCCCCATGGCAGCAGCTGGGAACTGCCAGCAACTCAAGGCTGCTCTGGTGAGCGGCCGATGAAGAAGTGTTCGCTGAGACTTGGGGTATGTCCAGTCCATCTTCACAAGGGAGATGTGTCTTTTCTTGTAGCCTGGCAGGCAACTGGACTGCACAATATTGCAGGGGATGCAGTAACCTTTAAAAGGCTTTCTTAGTCAATTGCCAATTAGTTGACCTAATTGCGTACAAAAATGAAACCTTAATCAAATTATATACAAGTGGGGTGTGTGTGCATGTGCACGTCTGTGCACGTGTGTGAGACTCTGCAGTAGAGGATGTTTAACATGTATAAGACTTTGGGTCCTAACTGCAGATCATCAGCCACAAGAAAAAAAATTACACACGATTTTCCATCATGTTCCAAAGGAAGACTTGAAAAACTCAGTTCCTGGAGCATGAGATGCCTATGATGAGATGCTGGCGGTCCTGCGCTGAGGATGCTGCTTCCGCCTTGGGCTGGGTTCCATCCTACCTTGTGCAGACTAGAGCTATGCTTTTGCATGAATGATGCACGCAGATTCCAATTTTTGTGAGATACAGTTTAGAAGATTTAAACATTGTTCATTTAATGTCTCATGGAGGACAATCTCCAAGATTTAACACAATAAAAAACAACACATAGGAAAGTATATATAACAGGATATCTATATTGGAAAAAAGCACAGCAAAGATTTTTGTATGTACATTCAGCTTTATTTGCACAGAGTATTTCTGGAATCATGCAGAAGAAATGAATCAAAAGAGTCATCTCCTTGGAGGATGGAGGCTGATGGGGAAGAGGCGAGATGGATACTTAGGTTTGCCTTTTTTTTTTTTTTATCAGATATCATTCCTGCTTTTTGAATTCTGTGTTACTTATGTATCAACTATTAAGAATGATGATTAACTGAGGTGGGAAGACTCACCCTAACTGTGGTGGTGCAACTCCATAGGTTGGGGATCCCAGACTAAGTAGAAAACCAGCAGACCGAGCGCCAGCATTCATCTCTCTGTTTCCTGCCTGCATCCGCCCTCACACCTGCTGCACACCGTTCCACCCTCCCCTCCTGGTACCCTCAAACTGTGAGCTGGGAGGATTCTCCTCTCAGTTTTTTCTTCTCTCATTTTCCTAGGAGAGGAAGGCTGTTTGGTTACTAATAGTAAAGATGCCTCTTTCTCCTTCATGTCTGAAGTACATGATCTAGAATCCAGAGGAAAACACCCATCTCCAGAGATGACAGGGTTGGAAAACCAGACCCAAGCCTGGGGACTTTGGACTGAGTCAAAGACCTTAGTCCCAATGCCCAGTTGTTGGGTACACTGACATGCTATTAAGAAACCTTCTGAGTTTTGGTGTGATTTCCTACTGTAGATAATACGAGGCCCTAAAGGAGTGCTCTCAGGAGGGTACTGTGTACTAACGGCTTGAACATCAGGGACAGCAGCAAGGCACAGTCCCACGAGCCAAGTGTGCTCAGTGGATGCAGGCCTCTTACTTCATTCTGCCTCAGTGGCCAAGCAGCTGCTATTCTCAATTTCCTACCAGGAACTTAAAGAGCGTGAGACCAACATTAATCCTAATGAAAATATGGCATTTCATAAGTTATGCAAAAAAGAATTCTGTTCGTACACACAGATCAACGTAAGACAGTAAAATTCCCTTCACATCTTAGATGTTCACAGCACAGAGTAACAATTCTCACAATGAGAGAAGCAGGGAGGAGCACAGTGGGTCTAAATGATGCACAGTGGGTCTACAGGTCCTGGGTTCTGAGCTGCCCTGGATGGTCAGTACAAAAGGGAACAAGAGCACTTGGAATGTTGTGGAAAGCCATCTTGGCGAACCCTCAAACCAGGAAAGGCTTTACTAGATGTTTCAGTTCGAATGTGGAAAATGTCCCCCACAGGCTCATTTTGATCACGTCGTTCTCGGTTGGTGGCACTGTTTTGAAAACTGTGAAACCTTTAGGAGGCAGAGGTTGCTGGAGCAGGGTCTTTGGGTTTCATAGCTCAGCCCCACTGCCTGTCTGCTCTCGCCTGGTTCTCACACGATGTGAGGGGAGGAAGCCTGGCTGCATGCTCTTCCTACCACGGTGTCTCCGGCTGTCATGCTCTGTCTTCCGCGATAGGCCGTGCGCCTTTAGACCAAGAGCCAAACAAGCCCTTCTTCCCGTAAATGCTTCTATCAGGCTATTTTGTCGCAGTGAGAAATGTAGCTAAGGAGTGACAAGGTGGTCACCACTGCTGGAGGAGGCACCCCAAGCTGGCATTGCCCTGGCATATTTCTGAGAGTTTTCTGAGGACATAGCATAGGTCACTGTCCCAAGGCCGTCTCAATTGAACAGCACAAGGGCCAGGGACTGTAACTGCAGCTGTCTCTGAGCGTATCCCCCACACAAAGCACACTAATATCCAGCTTCCCACCCCCACTTCTTATCCCTTAGATCTGACCCCCCCATCTACCCATCAGCCCCTTTGTTTTTTCTACTGGACCTGGATGCAGACTGGCACAGCAGAACTTTCCTTCCAAGTCAGGTTTGTCTGAGGAGATACAAACCAGCCCTTGAGTCACCCAAGTGAGGAGACTAGATGCTGAGCTTTGGTTTAAAAAACTGACATTTTCCTCGCCTGGAATTAGCCAGTAATTGCATGTGGGCAGACTTAGCCAGAATGGTCCAAATGACCAATTAGAAGGCAAAAAGGAGGTCTCTTTCTTTTAAAGTTCAAGGGTCCCCATTGATGAGCCCTACTTCTCAGGCGATGCTCCAATAGGTCTGTGCCCAGCTCTCTGCCATGCGTGAGTATACCCTACATTTGCCTAACGATAATGAATTGAGTACTTATTTTGCAGGAAAATATAGGGCACATCCATTACATGCAATCAAGCAAAAAGGCTGCGAAATGGGCACTCTATTAATTCCAAACAGAACCCTTCCCAAATGTCATCCTGCAACCGGAGCGTGGGCTTATTACCAATCTGAAGGAATTAAGGGTAATTTTCATTTGTACAAAGGATTTGAGGGACGCGGCTCCTGCCACACACACACGGTATTAATTGTGTTAAATTCAATTTGGCAATTTTAGTGCGAATCACCCAGCCCTGACCTGGCCTGCCCTAGGGTGCAACCATAGTGTCTTGTCTGCGAGAGGAAGCGGGTATATATATACCAGTAAGGCAAGCACGTACACACTTCAGGATACACACAGAATGGAATACAGTTGACCAGTTATTGACCAGTTATTAACCAGTAAGTTGCCCCAAGAGGAAAAATACATGATAATGAGTAGTGAACTTCTGAGCCTCAGTTTTCCTCATCTATAAAAGGGGAGAATGATATCTCCTTTAATGGCAGCATGAGGCTAATGAACTTGAGCACAGCAGAAACCTCCCTTAATGTGGGGACTAACTCTGACCTTTATTTCTGTGCTCTGGGGGGCAGTCTCTAGGCTGTGCTGATGCCCACAGCACGTGTAGGGACATCTAGGGCCTGAATTTGAATGGGGGACAATTTCTCAAGTCACCACTAGGTAAGTCCACAGGGCCTACAGACATTTTAGCCCACTGGGCTAGTGGCCATTTCCTTACTGATTTTAATGTCCACTATCTCTGGGTGGTCGCTGGGCTTGTGGGAGAGCATAGAGCAAGAGACAGGAGGAAGCAGGGCAACGCAGTTGGGAAGCTGGTCCAGATGGCCTGCAGTGAAAGGGGCCAGGCAGCGGTAGGAAGCCTAGCTCCTCACTCCACGTTCCGGTACTTGGTGAAGAGGTTGTAGAGCACTCGTAGCGTGGACTTCAGGTCACAGTTGACAATGTCTGTGGAGAGACAGAACTCATCAGTGGCCTCTGTGGGCCACTTCGGGAAAGTAGGCAAATAAGGCCCTTTATCATCCATCATGCACCTGCCCAGTGTGGTCCTCTGATGGGACTCACGGCCATCAGGGGCAGGCGCATGTGGACAGACGAGTAGGTGTGTAGCAAGGACTCAGAGCAAGCAAGCGCGAAGGGAAGAAGGGGCCAGTGTCTAGGGTTTCAACCCCATAGAAATAAGGCTGTCACCCAGGAGTGTGACTTCACTATGGACACAGCAGCTCCAGGTGAGAAGGGTGTTGGCGTTGGCTATGTCTGGCCTCATCTGTCCCTAAGGCTCTTCTCTCTGCCTCCACCTTCACCACAGTGCTGTGCTTGTGAAGAAGGGGACACTTGAGCAGGCTGTGGTGTCACACTCCTTTAATCCTAGCACTTGGGAGGCAGAGGAGGAGGAGGAAGGTGGTGGAGGAGGAGAAGGCAAAGACAACAATCACACTTGAGCTATCCAGAGTAAGATGGAGGGGCCTTCAAGAAGGGAGGCACCAAATAGGGCACAGGCCTGCACAGGGCAGAGGGAGGCTGGGTGCTAACTTCTTCCTTCCTTCCACCCACTAATCCGCCTACTTCCCAGCCATCCACTTCTCAGGGTGCCCCCCCCTACTCTGCACTCCCCTCCACCTCCCGCCCCTCTGTGTTTACTCAGCGGGCCATCCTACGAAACACCAGAGCAAACAAGGGGAGACTTTCAAAAAGGAATCCTGCTACCTAAGAATACACACAAAAAAATGGACCGGCGAACCCCTCCAAACAATACAAGGGTGGCAGGGGCTGCTGATGAGGAAGTCAGGACAGCAGGTGCCCTTAGAGAGAGGGAAGCTGGGCAGGGAGAGGTCTGAGCTATGGTAAGGAGGGCGCAGGGCATGTGGAGAATTCCCTTCCTCCTCTCTTGACCTAGGTTGGAGAGTCATCTCTGCTCCTGTGTCATTTTAAAAAATAATGATATTTAAAGGTATAAGTGTGTGGGTCACACGAGGCAAGCATGACCCAAATCAATAGCTCGCGTGGGCTCCAAGATGAGAGAGATGGCACAGAGCCACTGGGGAGGAGGCTGTGTGCTGGTCCAAAGGACGCAAATTCCATCAAGACAGGAAGAGTGGAAAGTCCGAGCCCCTGGTGGGCTGGGTGGGGGTTCCCTTGGCCCCGAGGCTCTTATGGCTGTGGCTTCAGCTCCAACAGTCATGCGTACTGAAGCCCAGACTCAAGCACTCAATGGCTGCAAGCTGAGGGTCCCAAGCTGTAGACTGTCTTAGAGTTCCCTCATGTCTGATTCTGGTGGCCTGGTTGCAACCCAACCCTGCTCTACTCCAGCTGTGTCCAGATGCACACCCAAATCCCTTGCTGATAGAGAACGGGCTCCTGGGACATCTGCAGAGACACGGAACCCAACGTTTCCATTTTTGCCCCCATTTTAGTCTCCATTAGAAACTCTGGCTGGTGGCAGAGCCTTGTCGAGCTATCTTGTCTGTGCCTCCCCAAGTCCCATTGGAATCACCTCCGCCAAGTGCAGCTTTATGGACTTTGGGCTGATTCTTTCCACTCATGCAGGGCTATGAACAGGTAGGGGAAGGGCTCACAGTATGGTGAACAGGCAGAAGCAGGAAGTTGTGGGTGCACATTGGGATAGCTCTGGTAAGGCAGGTATACACGGATTCTGGGGAGTCGTCTTTTCTCACCCCACTCCTCTCTGGAATGTTTGTATGTGTACCTAAATGCTTGAACATATACTGCATGTATGCAGGAACCATGGAAGCCAGAAGAAGGCATCAGACGCTCTGGAGCTGAGTTATACAGGCTTGTGCTGCCTGATGTGGGTGCTGGGAACAAAACCCGGGTCCTCTAGAAAGGGCTGGAAGTGCTCTTAACCACTCTAAACTGCCTGTGCCTGTTAAAGTCAGGTGGGCTCTGACGTTGACAGGGAAAGCCAATGCTCAGCACAGGAGGATTTATTTTAACCTAATGTCCACGAGGGGTTGATGCTCAACTCCACTGCCCCATGAGATCCTCGTGGCCAACTTCTCTGACCATTTTCTTACTGGTAAAACCAGGCAACAACTTTATGAAGAATGCCTAGCACACACTAAAGCACACACGGTTTCCTTCCAGTTTCCCCACTCTGCTCACTAACAGCGCTATTACTGCAGACAGCTGCGTCTTTGCACATTGTAGAGCAGCAGGGGTTGCTATTCCTAGAGAAGGCCCGCTTCTTTAATCTCCCTGAGTTGATCCCTGTCACCACTATCAGGTATATGTAAGGATGAAGGGGCGACTGCTTAGCATACGCTCTCACCAAAAGAGCCGATGACTGGCCATTCAAGCGGATCCAGGCAGATTAGCAGGCTACCCAGAGACTGAGCTATCTCAGCAGATGGAAGGCTGTGGGTGCCTGCGAATCTACAGAGACCTGGTGCTATGTGAGCAGAGTCCGCCAGAGCCCTGGTTGAATGACTTGTGAGAAGAGCAGCTCACACGCAGTGTGCCTGCGTGGGCTGTCCAGGACCACTCTCGGGGAACAAAAGCCAGAATTGTGGGCCTCTGAGTCAGAACCCGTCAGCACTGGTTGTCTAGTAGGCTGAGGCTGAGGAGAACCAAGCCAGAGTCAACAGGAGAGAGAAAACAGCCCTGGGCCTAGGAAGGCTTCCTCAGCTCCTCTTCTCCCAGGGACCAGGGACACCACCTATTCAAGAACTACCCATGTTGAAACCATTACAGTACAATATTATTATTATTATTATTATTATTATTATTATTACACCATCTATTTGTGTGTGTGGGATTGGAAATTAGAAGACAACTTTAGGGAACAGGTTCTGTCCTTCTACCATGTGGGCTCTAGGGAAACTTTGTCGTCCCAGCATGGGAGGTTACAAGTAGTGGGATTTCTGCATTGCACAGAAGCAGTGATGGACAACATCACCAACAATGTCTCTCCTGGCCTGTGGCGGTGCATACCCGTGAGAGGAACTGTAGGGCCGCTGGGTGTGCTTCCTTCCTATTCCTACTGTAACAAATAATCTCAGATCTGGTGGCCTATGACACAAATTTGTCACCTCCCAGTACCTGCCAGTTCTGGGGGTTAAAAGTCCCCTATCGGTCTCTCTGGGATGTAACCAAGGTACTGACTTAGCTTCTATGACTCAGTGCAGAACCCTTGCCGCTGGCTTTGCTCCGCCATGGAGTCTGCCCACATGCCCTGGCTTCTAGACCCTTTCCACCTTCTAGGCGGCAATGGCCAGGCAAGCTTTTCTCATGCCGACCACACTGACATTCTCACAGCTTGTCAGGATGACTGTGATGATGTGGGGCTCCTGGAATGATCTGGAAGGTCTGCCACGTTCCTTTTTCCCAGGTAATGTGTATAGATTAAAATGCAGGATGGGACTCTCAGCATGTGTGATATTTTGCTTGCCATGCAAGGTGTTAGAGATACCCAAAAACATCAGACAAAGACAGTTTCCAACATGGTTGTGACCATTCACCCTTGTGGTTTCTATGGCTCTATACCTTTGTGATGACCAGAATTTGAGGAAGCTGTCACTGTCAGCTCTGCACACTGTAATCTAGGGCTATGGGGAAGGGGCTGGGGAAGCGTTCACATTTTTGGGCACAGACTAAGCCCACCCATGTTGAGGTGACCAGGGAATTGCTCTGCCATCAGCTGATGTTCACCACAGCCCGTCCCAGCTGGCAGACCCCCCATCGCCCGTGGTTTGCAAATGCCACCCATCTGCTGGCTGTCCACAGTTTGATTCTGACTGCACTGCACTTCTCCTGAGTCCCAGCCGGGGTGCAACGCTGGGATCTTGAGCATATTCGTGATGAGCCCACCTGAATGGTGGGAACAGCAAGACGTGCTTCTGAGGATGTGTACACCCCAATAACAAACCTTAAACCAATATTCCCTTTTCTTGTTTCTCCTCCTTGTTTTTCCTCCTCTCCTCTCCCCTCCTCTCCTCATCTCTTCCCTCCTTCCCTCTCCCGGATATCAAACCGAGGTCCTACACCAGTGTTCTACCACTGAGCTATATCCCCAGCCTTCATTTTACATGTTAGTTTGAGACAGGGTCTCACTAAATTGCCCAGGGTGGCCTTGAACTAGCTAGGTAGCCCAGACTGGCCTGGAATCACTCTCTAAATCCCAGACAGGCCTTTAGCCCGCAGCCCTCCTACCCCAGCTTCTTGTGTAACGGGGTTCCTCACCCAGTATTTCAGCCCCTCCATTGGTTATGGATGCGATGCTCACCCTCAGTTTGACTTGTCACCGAGAGGCTCTGAAGCCCAGGTGACAGAAGTTGAGATGTAACATGGGGATTACAGAGCTCTGAGGAGCCCTGGCCTCAGAATCTTTGCCGCGAGAGAGAGATGCCTCCACCACGGTGTTCTGCTCTGGAGACATCCTCAAAACAATTACAATGTCTGCAGTGCCACATCGCCCAGGTGGAAGCACGGAAGCCAGAGGGAATGATGGGATCTGCGGCTCACAGAGTCCAGCTTCACAGAGCACCACTCCAGCCCCCCTTTATGCACTGGAAATTTTCTGCATGGGCACAATGCCCAGGGCAACAACAAATAAGATACATGTGTTTTTCCACTGCCATTGCTCGGGAAGTTTCAGATTAAGTGGGTCAATAATCACATTCTAAACTTCTCTATACACCGAAACAGTCCTATAGACCGACACTGGGAAATTCTCCCCATCTAAAGGGAAACAAAGGCCCAAACACGAACATATGAGAACAAGTCTCTCCAGTCCGTAGGCTGGAAGTTTCCATGAAGCAGTTCGAGGAGCCAACCACAGCAAATGAAGCTGGGGCTGGAGAGATGGCTCAGCCATTAAAGGCTAGGCTCACAACCCAAAATACAACCCAAAATACAAGAAAGTGAAGCTGGTGCTCTCCAAGTCAGCTGCTGGGGCTGCTGCAGGATGCTCAAGCTCATCCATAAGGGCATCAGGCTAGAGAACCTTGTCCTGTCAGGAGAGTGCTCCCAGGGCATCTTCACCCAGAGGTCCTCCCCTAGAGGAGACTATGGAATGAGACAAAGGGGGAATGAAAGGAAGCAAAACACTGAGCTTTGTCCACTGGAGCTGATGGCATCCAGGCCAGCGGGAGCCACAAACTTAAGTCCCTGTCCCTGGCTGGGCCTGTAGCTTCTTCCTTCATCCTGATGTCAATCATGGTTCTTGCCAGTCTTTCTGTTCTGTTCTGACTGTCCTTGGGTCCATCGCACTGCTCCCTACTGTACCCAGGCAGAAAAGGGCCCCTCCTTCAACCACACAGCCTCCTGCTGTGTTCTGCCCCGACCACTACCGGGACTCTCACGCTACATGTGCAGCCAGCCAGTGATGCTTTCCTTCCTCTGGTTGGTGGCAGCAGCCTTGAAGGCAGGGGTGATCTTGCCTTTACTGTGTACAATGATGCGCAGGGTTCCAGGCTGGCTAGACAAGAGCCAGCATTGTGGGTGCAGGGGCTGGGAGGCAGACCTTGGCTTGAAGGCAACAAAGCAACACAGGGTAGAAGCCACAACCTCTGCTCGTCCCCACGTCTTTCAGGGAGCAGGAAGGTGCAAGCACACGACTCTGCTGCCGACCTCCTCAACTTGACAGGCATCATCTGCAGCCAGCATCACGCTGTCAGCACTGATCACAAGGACACTGCAGCAAGTGATGCAAGGATAACGACCAGCAATGACACGCCTCCCACTCTCCAACATGCACACACGTAGCCAAGCATAAGCAGTCCATGTGTACCCAAGCACTCTCTTCTGCTCGGCCCTTGTCTCACACAGCCAACCCTCTGTATCCATGGGCTCCACGCGTGTGCATTCAGACGACGGCGTGAAGAAAATATTTCTCGGAAGTTTTCAGGGCTGCAGAGATGGCCCAGTGGTTATGCGTGTATGCTGCACAACTATGAGGATCGGGGTTCGTACCCCCAGCAATCTGAGAGTGGCCTTGCACACTGTAGGAGGATTGCTGTAGCTTACTGGCTGCCAGCCTAGCTGGGAAAAATAAAACAAACAAACTCAACAGTTCCTGGCTCAGGGAGAAACCCTGTCTCAAAGGAATAAAGCGGAAAGTGATAGCGGAAGACCCTCGACGCCTTTCTCTAACCTTTGTATGTATATCGGTGTACACACACACACACACACAGACACACACACACACACACACACACTGTATGTGTACTGAACAGGTCAAAAATTTCCCTTGCCATTATTTCCTGAACAAAGTCACATACAACTCTTTCTGTAACACTTACAAAAATCACCTTACATAAGGGGCTTGAGTGTCCCTGGAGGGCTTTAGAACCAACTGTCCATATATACCGGGAGATTGCTATAGTTGTCACCCAGACCCCATAAATGAAGGTCCCGCCCCACTGTCCCAGACCCAAGGAAGGGCAAAGAAAGAAAGTACCTTCTGGCCGGGGTTTAGGCTTCTCCAGCCCTCCATCTTGCATGAGCTCAAAGGCAAAGGAGACATTCAGGACCTGGCAAGACAGACACGGTGGATATGTCATTGCATACATCCTGCACCCTGGGACCCCAGCACCCTAGGACCAGTTCCTGGGAAGCTTAGGAGCTGAGCACTGTAGCTGTGGGCCTGAGGCTAGAGAAGGGGACTGGTCATACTGAGAGTGGCCATGCTGACCTTAGCCACTACCAAAAGGCTCTTTCTGCCCCACCCCATTCTTGGATCAACTGACGAGGCCTTTAAACTCAAGGATAACAGTGCTTACATTTGCTAGGGTCAGAAGGTAAGGCGTGCTCAAGGGGACCTCTGCCTTGGGATAAATGCTGCTCCTGAGGGGCTGCAGAACCAGGATAGGCCGAAACCAAACCAAACTTACGAAAGGCCTAGAGGTGAAGCTCAGCTGATTTTTTAGCAGCATGCACGCTTGCACTACTGTATTGCTGTATGTTTGAGACCAGTTTTCACTATAACGCAAGTTCCAGGCCAGTCTGGGCTACAGTACAACCTTTGTCTCAAATGCTCTGCTTTCTTTTATCAAAATAGAAAAGAATCAGAAGTTGGAAAGATGGCTCAACAGTTAAGAGGCCTGAGTTTTGTTCTTAGCACCCATGTGGCTCACAAATGCCAGCTCCAGGGGATACAACACCCTTTTCTGGGCTCCATGGCACCTAAACACACATGTGTACATGGACACTTATACATACATACACATTATATGTATATGGGCCTCAGGGCTGACTGGCCCTGGAGCTACCTTCCATGCTTCCTCTGACGTAACAAGGGCAGCTATGTGTCTGCAGGAGCACAAGGCTAGGGAAGCAGGGACACACAAAAGGCAAAGAACAGTGCTCGGCATGCCTGGGGGCTGCAGGTGGTTGGTTCATGCCAAGCCCAAGTATTACTAGAGGCTCCATCTCCAACCAGCAAAGGTCTGGTCAGAAGACAACTTCCATCTCTTCCTAGACAGACCCAGTATAGATGAGCAAGATGTAAGTTATGGGTTTCCCCAAGGCCCATCCCCTTACCTTCTGTTCAAAGCTGTCTGGGGTCAGGAAGAAGCTATGCAGGGGTACAAAGTAGCCCTCCAGGAGCCCCATGAGTAGCACCAGGTAGACCCCATCTGCAAACTGCAGGGAGAGCCAGGTGTCAGAACAAGCCTCCTTCACCACCCGGCATCAATCCACCCAAAGCCACATCAGTAGGCAGATGGCTGGCGAGGCCAGTGGCTGGAGCGGGGAGCTCCACCGGGGAGGCAATGTGGCAGCTGCCTTGTGTATTACCTGCCTTACTCCTCAGCTAATCCCGTGGAATAGACATCCAAGTGCTGGACCTCCACTTTATAGGTGAGAAAAGTGGGGTGCAGAGGAAGACCGCCCTGCCTGTTGGAAGGGACACCATTGTATGGAGGAGGTATCAGGAGGATTGACAGATGATGGACAAGAACCACGACATGAAGGTCCTCGGTACTTTTGCTTTTAGAACAGAAAACATGGTGGCCTCAACTGGGCCTGGTCTCTTGCTTGCTTGTCCCTTCCTTGGGATTTAAGAGGCAGGCCAGTGCAGCTGTTAAAAACACAGGTTCTGACTCTAGCCCTGCTTGCTACTTGTGGGATCTGAAACTGTCTTTGCACCTCATTTTCCTCACCTGTAAAGTAGGGGTGCAGCAGTGTGGTGTCTGTTCCCCAGAGCTAGCATGGGGACCCGCTTGGTACATAAGTAGCACTTACTAAGTATTATTGCTTCTGCTGTCTAAAAAATGACAAAGCAATTGGGATCCATGCTGGCCAAAGAGAACCGTATTAAGGACCATGGAAAGGAGCTTGAGACCTGGTCCCTTCCAGGGAAGTAGAGCTACTAGGGTTAGGAAACTGAGCCAAAGAACCAAACTCTAGGGCTAAGTACAGAGTGCTTTGTTCTACGGAGGCGAGCTACGTATCCTGGGTGATCAGAGCAATGGCGGTCTGAGGGTAAGTGCATATGTGAAGGACTCAGGGTTAAGGTGAGCGGATATGTCGCAGTCAGATGCTTATCTGCTGTCCTAGCACCTGCAGAAAATGCTGAGCCACCACACGTCTGTAGACCACAGATGGCAGGGGCTTGCAAGCTACACTTCCCGCAGTCGCCCTATTGGAGGATGAAATGAAGTTGGCTTCTACTGTCTGGGTCTGGAGCATCTTCATTAGGTTTCCTAGAATGATGCAGGGGACACAAAGGACCCAGAAGGAAGCGTATTAGCTCCTCCGTACTCTCCTGGGTCACCTCAGGCAGGGGAGGCCTGTGAATGTCATCCCGTGAAACCTGTGTAGGTCCTGGAAAGCAGAGCTCTCTACAGCGAGGAAAGCCAGGAAGTCTGGGTCTGGCTGTGGCTGGGGCAGGTGAAGGCGGAATGCAACCAATCTGCGAGTCAGGAGGGTTAGGATGATCTGCTCAGAGGGAGACAGCCCTGTCTGCTGGGCTGGTTCTACTGGGTGGGACCTGTGGACAGAAGCCAGAGCGCCAAGTAGCATCCTCTGGCACAGCAGACCTGGCCCTGAGTCAAGAAACCCCAGAGAGCATTCTAGCTGCTTTTCTAGAATGTTCCAGATTGTCTCAGACACACAAGAAGAGAGTTCGTTGAAGGCCAGAGTGGGCTCTATAGACAACAGGAGTGCTCACGCTCACTGAATGCCAGTCAGCAGCAGTTCACTCAAAATGAGTGGCGAGGGGAACTGGGGTACACAAATTACAGATTAGTTATTAAGTACTAAGGTAGACAATGTCAGAGCAGGTTCTATCCAGCAGATACTACCTTGGTGGCCTCTTTTACCACCACAGTGGGGCTAACAAGACAGATGCCAGAGAGTGTCTCCTCGGGAGTTCTGGGTGGACAATAAGCAGCCTAAATGGAGGAGGGGCTCGGGGTGCCTCGGCACTAGCCAAGGAGCACTAGCAGTTGATGACTGCTGGTGGCAGAGGAGCCAGTGTTCTTCAGAGCTGTGGCTCTTGGGTAGTCGCCCCTGGTCCAGCGGCTAGCCCTGCACCCAGGTGCATATGGGCAGCTCTAGCTGGACTCAGTAGGTTATTAATAAAAAAGAGGACATAAAGTTAGGAGGGGGTGGGGCTGTCTGGGAGGAGCTGGGAAGGGGGGTAGGTGTGGATATGATCAAAATACACACAAATGAAATTATCAAAGAATAAAAGAATGATAAAATCCCATTGATGTCCTTCTAAGAAAGGATGAGTGTTAAGGGCTGTGTTAAAAAGAGGCTGTCAGGATGGGACAATTAAACACAGGGGAGAGGAAAGCAGGGTGGCTGTCCTTTAACCACGTGACAGGCCCATCTTAGTTGCTCCAATCCAGCCAACATCACTTCATAATCCCACTCTAAACAGACGAATATAGGGTACCGACGCTACAACTGCCTGCATCCAATCAACCAGTGGACAGTGGTGATTGGGACCGTGCACTTTCTCTGAAGCGACATGAGGGGGCTATTCAGAGGTGGGGAGGGAGTGAGCTTGGTCATGTGTTGTGTTTACAGAATAGACAGGACTCTTTCCTGCAACTTTTCTAAAAAAGTTGGGGGAAGAACATCCCATCTGGTCCACCTCTCTAAGCAGCTCATATCTTACATTCTATCCTCCGCCTGGAAAGCTCTGGATCCCAGGAACGGTCACTCACCTGCGTCTCCAGTTCTGTGACCTCCAAGTTTAGTTTATTCAGATGCTTGTTCACGAACGTGATGAGGGTCTACAAGAGAATCGAGATGGAGACCTTCACGTGTGACAGGGCCCTGGGGCCAGGGGAAGAGGCTCTTAATTAGGCAGCCCACATGGCTGAAAGGCACAGGAGCCCTAAGAGACAGATGACAAGTGGAGTATCTGATCTGGAGTCAGGGTGGGCAGAAGAGGAATTAAGGAGGACAAGAGACAAAATGGGTTCCTCTTGTCAATCCCTGCTTTGGTACCCAGGAAGATGAAGAATTCCGTGTGAGGAGCAGAGAAAGCTGGAGTCGGTGTGGGTGGAAAGACAGGGTAAGCATCCTGCTGGGAGCAGAAGGGCACTAGGTGACTAACCGGTGACCAAGAGAGGGGAAAGATGTCCAGGACACCCCAAATGCAAGCTGGGGTTTCTTCATGCACTGTGGAGTTCTAGCCCCTGCTGCCCCCAGATGCCATAGGCCTACCTTCTTTACCACGTTGAGCTTGTCTGGCGCATGGTCAAACAGGGTGTCAAAGGCATCCCGCTCTGAAACAGGGGAACACACACCATGCAGTGCCGATCAGGGCTGCTGGAAGCCATGTGCTTGGCTATCTATGGAATCTCTGGCTGATTCTTGTGAGTAAGTATTCTTCATACCACTAAGCTGTCCCTCCCCACCTGGCCAGTGTGTCCCCAAGTTGGGGCAGACACAAAAGATGACAGAACCAGCTAGTTCTAGTGAGGCCACCAGAGCCAGATAAGCACACAACACTCACCATGTCTTCCAGAAAGGGCCCTGGAAGAAAAGAAAAATTAAGTTATATAGTAGGTTTGAGTTTGGGGCTAGCCCGGGCTACATGAGACCCTGTCTCAAAAATAAACAAACAAACAACACAAAGAGAGATGACGTGGCTGGCCTTAGATGGCTCCCTCTCCTGTGAGGCTGTACCCTCCCTGTTGCTGCCAGTCTGGCCTTGGTTAAGAAGCTCAAAGAGCTTCTCTGGCATTTGGTCCCACGACATCTCCAATTATGGAGACTCCTATGTCGTTTTCAGGCAGGTTACTGCCTTCAGCGCAAGATCTACTTCAGCGGCGTGTGAGTGCCCACTCCTTCTCTGCAGTTCAGAGAGAATGCTGTAGCAGAGCCTGAGAACACCTAGCCAGGCGAGCCAAGTGGCCAGCGAGACTCGTGGCTGGCTGCCTGGAGGTTGGCTTTGCCTTGCTCTTGGCCATCCTGTGATGTCTCCAAGTGACACCTGTCACCCTCAGAGAGGGCAGGAACTAGAACCTCACTCATAGGCAGAGAAGCAGTCATGTTCTAAGAGCTAAGATCAGAGACAGGTTGTAGACTAAGTTCTACCGAGGCCCTTCCTTCCTCCCTTTTTAGATGCTGTGTAACTCCAGGCAAGCTCTTGAACCTCTCTGATCTCTGAATCTTTTAATTTCTAAAATGAAAATAGTGGGTGTTCTGAGCATTTGGCATCTAGAAAGACTAGTGCACAGTAAATGTCCTGGACATAAAAAAATGCATGCATATGTGTGTGTGTGTGTGTGTGTGTGTGAGAGAGAGAGAGAGAGAGAGAGAGAGAGAGAGAGAGAGAGAGAGAGAGTGTAAGAGGACAACTTTCAAAAATTGGTTCTTGTTCTTTTCCTCTACCACGTGGGTGCTGGGGAATTGAACTCAGGATTGGGAGCAAACCCCTTGATCTGCTGAGCCATCTTGCTGGCCCTCTTTCCCTTCTTAGTACATTTCTGATCCTTAAAAATTTTAGGCTCTGCTCCATTCACTTGCACAGCTGATACCCACTCAGTGACCACCTGTGTGGTTTGCCTACACAGAACGGTGAGGCTGGAGAGGCCTGCAGTGCCCTCCATTGCCCTGGGGTGGGGGGCAGTCTCTGCTGCCCCAGCTATACTGGACTGTTGTTAGAAGGGCTTCACCCGTGCTTATGTGGCAGAGAAAGGGGGAGGATAGAAAAAGCATAACACACAACTGAAAAGGATGCTTTAGAACCTTAACCCTTCCCTCCCCAGCCCCATAGGGCCAGCAGCTTCTCCCAGGCCACTCCGCTACTCCCCTCTTTGGTACGTTCTCTTTTTCAGAAGATGAAACAGCAAGAACAGAGCTGGCCTCATGGGATGGGAGATCCAGATAGGCCAGTGAAGCTGGACCTGAGATGGTTTTGCCTCTTAGTCCTCAAAGCCATGCCAAAGACATTTGGTACCCTGCAAGCTGTGTGACTATTGGTGACCAGGATGGACCTGGGAGTGACGAGAAGATTTCAAGATGGTTCAAGATGGGGTCTCCCCAGGACATACAGCAGGCATCCTGGGAAGAGCTACTCTTTACCCCTTCCCACTCCCAGGCCTTTTTGAAATCACTTGCACTATGGTCACTGTAGGCAGAGACTTGACTCCTATCAATCATGGTTGGAGAATACAGAAATGGAGACCAGAGGCCAACATCCGGTGTATCCCACCTTAGTCTTGAGACAGGGTCTCTCACTGAACCTGGGGCTTGCTGATTTGGTTGAGCTGGCTGGTCAGTGTGTCCCTGTCTGTCTCCCCAGGGCTGGGATAACAGGTGGACATGGCTTTCACATGGGTGCTGGGGATCTGAACACAGGTCCGCACACACGTTTGTGTGCCAAGCACTTTGCCAACTGAACCATCTCTCCCCACTCTCATGGCAAACCTTTTAAATTTCCTCATCTTCAAATTTCTAAAAATAAACAGGATAACAAAAACAACCCAAAAAACCCAAAAGACATCTGTAAGGTAGAGAGGGTTTTCTGGGTCATGGCACCTGACCAAGTAAATCAGACTTAAGAAGGAAGAAAACGGCATCCTTTTGAAGATAAACAATTCAGGCCGGCCCTGTGTTTGCCATGTGACGAGTTCATGCTGGTTAGCTTTTTAAGGGGTATACTTTTTTTTTCCTGGAGTGCCACAAAATTAGAATTTTCAATCATGGCTAATTCCTCTCTCCCCCTTTCCCCACCCAAGGCTGTACCTTAAGCAGCAAGAGGCATGTTCTGAATGCGCGGGAAAGGCTAAGCTATAATCATCGGCTGCAGCTTAATCCCTCCTGCAATCCCAGTAAATGAAAACTAAATATCAGCGAATAGGCGAATTGCAGAGAAACATCTGTGTTCCATTACAGACTCGCTGGCAACAATGGTGTTGACATACTCTGTGTTACCAGTTATTTCCTCTTGGATTTGTCGAGACTGGAGGATCCCTTCTCGTTTCTGAAACAGAGAAGACAAGAGAACAAAACAGGCTTTAGCAGCGCAGAAACACTGGTTGGCATTCCCGACATGGAGAAGTTTATTGGCGGTTCACCAGAGGCCAAGGGATGAGAAGGTTCGGGAAGGGGAAATTTAGTGACCAGAGGACACCTGGCTGCACCATCATAACCAAGTGCAATTGGTGTTTAGTCCAAATAAGTAGGCCGGTTCCTGGACGGTGAAGCCTGCCTTTCTTTTTAGAAGATCTCTGTTGGAAGCCAGCTGTGTTCCCCAGGGAGCGAGGCACAGCAAACCCAATGGAAATGACGGCTGGGTGTGTCCGCCTCCAGCTGGGGCCCCGCAGGGAGACCACTGTGCACAGCAGAGCTGTGGGGCTGGATGGAGGTGTGCAGGGCAGCTTGGAGAATTCAGACAGAGGCAAAGGGGACTTTTGCTTTGTTTTGCTCTTTACCCAATAATTATAAAGCCCCTTTAATTTTCTGAATCGTTTTAATTTATTCTTGATAATTTCACAATATATGCAACATATCTTGATCCTATCTAGCCTCTCTCACCCCTCCTGGACTCTCTCAATGCCTCCCACCCCCATCTTCATGTCTATATGTACATCCCACTGAGCCCATTACTATTGCCTGCACACACATGGATGCGGGGCCATCCGTGGGAACATGGGAAACCTACCAGAGGCCACAGGCCTAAAAAGAAAAAAATGACTCCCATCTCTTAGCTGTCACCAGTGATCAAGGATGGAGCCTTATGAGCCCCTGTGTCCCCCTCAAGCTCGCTGACTGGCTTGGCTTCGTGCTGCCATGAGAGGTCCCGAGTGCAGTGGCCACGTCACACTGAAAGTCAGCATTTCACAGCGCTCAACCTCACCCTCTGCTCCTTGGTGACAGTCCCTGAGTCTTGAGGGGATGGGTGTGGGTATCTCATCTAGGGCTGAGCACTTGACAGTCAGCTATTCAGTTATGCGTCTCCGCATTGACTGCTGCCCACCGCACCAAGGTCGAGGGCAGCACTAATCTATCGGGTGACTCACTGGTACAGCTGCGCTGAGCTGAAGGGTGCCCTTCCCAGGTCCCTCCAGCAGCTCCACTTGGTCCTGGCATGGGGACTGTGAGTGAGCAGCACACACCTTACTTAGATACACGGCTCACTCTGGGAAAAGCAACCACTTTGAGCCTTGTGCAGCCATTTCTTTCCCCCTTCTCCTCCTCTTCCTCTGTTCTTTCTGAAGACAGGGTGACTCATAAAACCCAGGCTGGCCTTCAGTACTGTGTGGACTTCCAGGTAGGTGGTCAGAGATACTTTCCAAGAAGAGGAAACATTGGGGAGAGGTCATTCTAGGGGGAGGAAGCTGCTGCTGGTTCCTGGGCAACTCCCCCAGAGGGTGACTGGAGAGTTGAGGATGGGCCAGTGAAGGAGCACACGGGTCTCTAGGGCCTTCTGATGAACACCAGCAGAAAAATTCGCTCTACCAGGTCCCTCTGCAGCCAGCACAGATCCTTGCAGGGCAGTCTGGCCACCATAAAAGGCTGGCAGAGCAAAGTCACTGTCCCAAAGCCCAAATTAATGCTAAGAAGGGCCCTCTGAGCCAGGGTGTGGTAGCACACACATCTAATCCCAGTCAGCACACTGGAGGCTGAGGCTGGAGGATTGAGCCTCACTGTGTAGCCTAGGCTAACTTGGAATTTATTACATAGTCTAGACTAGCCTTAGACTTGCAGCCATCCTCCTGCCTCGGCCTCCCAGGTGCTGGTACAGTTATGCACTATCATACCAGGTATTTCTTGACAGTTCTGAGTCCTGTTTCTGAGCTTGTTCTCTTGATAAAGCTAATCACCCCGCAAACCCTAATACACACACACACACACACACACACACACACACACACACACATACACACTACACCCATAACCTTTTTCCCACGTCCTCCCCCCAACAAAAGTCCCTGCCGCAGAAATTAAACCAACAACTACCTTTGATGGCTGATAATTGAGCTCAAAATAAGTTCTGAGATGTGAGCTTGCGGGGACCACTGTTTCAAAATAGCAGTCCCCCACGGACTGCGGCTCACATCCTTCTTTCCTTTTGTCTGTAGTGAAATAACAGGTAAGTTTTGCTATTTCTATCAGAGAACTGTTCATCTCACCTGGCCAGAAAGACGACATTCAATAAACATACAAACAACTAGAAGGCACGGTGCTCACTGAAGATGTGGAAGGCCAGCTTACCTAGAAATCTCTCTATTAGCCACGGAAGAGCCATTTGTGAACTTAATGACTGAATGTAAGACAGTTCAGGGCTTCCCAGCGCCTGTGCTAGCCAGTCACCAAAGAACTCATTCACTGCAGAGGCCAGGCTTTTGTTTTGTTTTGTTTGCTTGTTTCTGTTTTTAGAGTGTCTTTGGCTCAGAGTAAAGCTGAGAAGTGGGGCTAGGAATCTTCCCTTGTTTCCCCATCCCTAGCACCCCCGATAAAGCCTGGTCCACCACTAGCACCCTGCGGCACCTGTACTTTTTACATCTGAGCTGATGGCGCTGAGCTGCCGGTCACCTCTGAGGGGCCAGTTACTATTGGGGTCTGCTCTTGGGGTTGTGCCTTCTATGGCTTTGGACGGCACATCCCAAAGCAATTTAACTGATTTCAAAATCCTCTGTGCTCCATCCACCCTTCATCCATCCTTCCCTTCCCCATGGGAGCGTTTCAAGACACAAAATGAACTTGTGTGTGATGGGCTGGTAAGGATAAAAAACAGAGATGGTCTGGGTTCCTCAGGAGGACAGTTGATCCAGGATGCTCTGGGCTGGCCACAAAATGCTGGGCACAAAGGCAATAAAGGCTAAGCGCTTGATGACAAGGACTCTGAGTACCTGTCTATCAGCCACACTTAAGGGTCTGAACCACACAGCTCGACCCTGTCAAGGACAGTCCTCTGCCCCCTCTGTGTCGTCTGGGCTCCTTGAAGGCAGCGCCGATGCACCCTTTCCTATTATATCTTCATGATGCTTTGCAGAGTTGAGTGCCGGGAGGTGTGGAAGAAAGACTTTCTCATTAGGGCAGGAGTGATCCGTTGCTTAGGAGCACAATTGTCGAATGCTCCCCTCCAGTTACCATCTGACCTGAAAGCTCAGCTCAAAGCCCTTTTGTCCTGTGAACAGGCCTGACCTGATCTGGCGCAGTCAACCAACCCAAAAGCTTTCCCTTACTGGCTGACGGCAGAGCCGCCTCCCGTTGTCTGCTGCAGAACCCTGGACGGCTGTGTGCATCCCTGTGTGTACGCCCTCTCGCTGCATATTTATTTGGAAACAAAACAAAACAAAAAACCAACTCAGAGATAAGCAAACACAACGATGACCTTTTGCTAAGTGGGCATGAAGTTGGAAAATAAAATTGCATTTGAGTATTTAATGGGGTTAGGAGCAGAGTCAGCTAGCCATGGGGAGAGAGATTGCACCCTCATTGTGAAAATTACATGACCATATGCGAATGGAAACTCCCATCCAACAGTCTGGATGAGATAGATGGCTTGAGGTCCACCCGGGCTTTGCTGGGGACCGAGAAGCGGCAGCAAGGGGCATGAACATGCATGTTGGTGTGTGTATCCTTGGATATACAACACTCTCTCCCTACACACAAACTTACATAAAGGAGCTCCGGCAGCATATACACTTACTCTCACCCCTCTAGGCTGAAACACACACACACACACACACACACACACACACACACACACACACACACACACACATATTCCCTTTCACACACACATATATATTCCTGTACACACAACTGAACACACGCATACACTCTCACCCATACATCCTTGAACACATATATGCTTGAACCCACATTCCTTACATTATACACATTTGAACACACTCTTCATGCACACACACACAGGCTTGAACACACACTACACACATACTATTGAATACACACGCCTTCACACACAATACATGCACAACACTTTACCAAAAATATGATTTTCCAAAGCCTGGAGGGAATGTGCATGGCACATACAATACCTCTCTTCCTGTCCAAGTCTGCATATCTCAGAAACATATATATTGTACACCTTCATACAAATATATGAACTATATACCTTCAGTTATATGTTGTACAGAGATAGACACACACCCACACACAGCTACACTGCACACATGCACAGACATTCTTTGCATGCTTCTCAGGCATAAGGCCACAGGTGCTGGCTGCCTCCCAGCACACAGCACAACCAAGTCTCCTTAGCTTTCAGCAGCCGTCCTCCTGAGGATCTATTCGACACGCATTGACTGCTGCAGGACCCAGTCTCTGTGACTTCAGGCGCATGCACGTAGAGCAGTGATCCTCTTACCTGGACCACAACCACTTGGATGGAAACATGGTCTGGGAGTCGGATTGGTGCACGGAAGTACTGAGACAGTGCGACCAGCAGGTGGAGGATGGCAACCAGGCTCTTGGCATGAACAGCTGAAAGGCAAGATTAGAAAAGTCTTTCTTCAGATTCTAGGCAAAATAGGTATCTGCTAAGATTACAGCAGTATCCCCATTCAGTGCCCCTTGTTGTACCCCCTTCAGTGCCCCTTGCTGTACCCTAAGCACCAGGGAACTCCCTTAGTCGTCATCTGTTCTTCCCATCCCCAACCCTCTCATTTATGGCCATGCCCCATGGGTTCCTTCTTGGACACTATCATTGGTAGATTTTCAGCACGGTTATCTCCACTCTCACTGGAGGTTCCCCATGAGGACTTCAGCAAAGAATGAGCCTGGAGCTCAGGTCGGCTTTCCCTGTCCAGCCCCTGCTCTCACCTGTACCAGCTCCCTCCCCAGCTCACAGGGGATACTGGATTGTTAGCACTTCACCTGTCTGAACTTCTCTAGAATCAAGAGACACAAAGTAGGAGTGTCTCCTGGGTCTCTTCCTCCATCTAGGGCCAACCTCCCTAAAAGAAGGCATGGGAACCACGCCGACAGCTCGGCTGCTCGTGCCTGATAGGTGGGTGTAGTCCATGTGTCCAAGCAAACCCAGGTGTCTTATATGGGTGCTAAGCCCATAACAATCCATCCACACTGCTGAAGGCCAGGCTCTTCTGCTTGTTGCTTTCTCAGTAGATGGGATAAAGACTGACTTACAAGGCAGACTAGAACTTGAATGTGACTTTGTTTCCCTGCTTCCTGTTTACTGATGATGGCCTTGGGCAGGGGCCACTCTGGTCACTGAGCCTTAAGCTAGTCATCTCCTCAAAGGTGACAGTTCCCAGGTAGACACAACACACTGTAAAGACTTCCAAAGATAGCGAGGGCAGACAGAGCTCCTGGAACACTGCAGGTGCCCAGGAATGACTGGTATTTTTTTATTATAACTTAGGAGAAAGTACCTGGCACGGAGGCAAACAGGGCGTGCCAACCCTCTCTGTCTCGTAAAGGGCAGGGCCGCCAGGCTCTCTACTTGCCTGTGCAGCTCTACTAGCTTCAGGTCCCCTGAATTAGGTTCATTATCAGGGTGTCATTTTTCTTCCCCAGATCAAAAAAAAAAATCTGCTTTAGAAGCTTTGAGATGCCACCAAGGAAGGAAATGACTCAGACAGCCCTTCGACACCATTAGCACTGTTCCTTATCATGGCTGCTCCATAGACAGCGTCTCCTAACGGCTAACAGTGGCTCAGTGTGACACCAAGCAGCAGGCCTGTCTTCCAGAAGATCCAGTTTGCCCACTGACTCTGACCTACAGTGACCGGCTCCTGGTTGGGACTGGACCACTGACACGGCACTGTCGCAGAAGGACAGAGTCAAATCAGGGATTGCTTTCCCAGTCAGGATTGCTGTATCTCCCCCAGCTTAGATCCCAGGGGCCTCTTGCTTTTAACGACAAACTTGATGTTGGAAAAGCTCATGTCAGTCAAGTCCTGCCTGGGATCACTGCATATCACCTTGGCAAATGACATCAAAGACATCAGACAGATGTCAGACCCTTTCAACAAATGTTCTGTCTTCCAGGGAATTCTTTTCAAAAAGAAATAACCCCATAAAGCCACACAGAGAATGTGGACAAAGATGCCAGCCCATGTCATACAGCAGCAGCATCAAAAGCAAAACCCTAGGAAAACCCTCACAACCAGGAGGAAGAGGATGGCCAGATTAGGTCTTCCAAACTCGTTATGGTTGTTGAGAGACAACAAAACCATGTAGTTCTGCTAGGTCTAGAACTTTCTGTGGAGCCCAACCTGGCCCTCCTGAAGTTTTTTTTTTTTTTAACTCATTTTAAAATATTTTCTTGATAAATCACATAGGGGACATACATTTGCCATGGCATGCATGTGGAGGTCAGACAACAACTTTTGGGAACCATGTGGTGGGTTCTGGGGATTGAACTCAGGCTGTGAAATCTGGAGGCAAACTCCTTTACCGGTTGAGCCACTTCACTGGCCCCTAAAGGTTCTTTTTTAATTTTTATCCCTGCCTTCTTTCTCCCTCCTAAGCAGAGAACTTTATGTTCTAAAGGTCCATAGCAGAACTCATGAGAGGAAGACCATGACGAGGACCTTCGAGTCTTAACTGCAGCCCACCCATTCCTGCTTCTTTGCCTGCAGCTGTTTTTTAAGGTTCTCCCTGCAATCCTGAGGCTGCACCAAGCAGATGCATCCCCCACAGCCTTTCACAGCTACGACAGAGTCACAAAACAGAGCCTTTGAACTCACAGAAAATCATGGTGAAGACAAGGTAACCGAACTATTAACAATGCTAGAAGGAGAGTCCACAGAAACAAGACAAGAACACAAGCCATGCACATCCACATGCACGTGTATGCAGGTGTATATATACATATGCACACATACAAACATGTACTTGCGATCAGCTCTTGAAAAGGAATATAAAACCACTCCGAGCTGTGCCGCTCTGCCCTGCTCAAGACGTGAACTATCCCTTGTCCAGTGTATCCACGCAGTGGATAGTATTCCTCTGCCAGTCACCTGGTGGCCATATCAGGGGTCAGGCTGCCTCAGTGTATGGCAGTGACTGTGTTGTTTAACTTAATGATGGCTCCAGGGCAGGAGGACAGTGACGCTGGCAATGCAGACAAGCTGAAGTGGAGGCTTGAAGGGCCTCCTTTAAGTAAAAAGGGAGATGGTTCAATAACAGAGAAAAATCTGGGCACTGAGATTGCACATCTACAGTAGGAATGAATATTCTACATAATTATGAAAGAAAGAAGAGTCGTGCTAGGTTTAATTAGGTTGATTGCATGTGAATGGACGTTTTGCCTGTATGCACCATGTGTATACGGAGAGCAGAGGAAGGAATCAGATCTGTTACTAGAGCTACAGATAGTTATGAGCAGTCAGGTGGGTGTTGGGAACTGGGCCTGGTCCTCTAAAAGAACAGCCAGTGCTCTTGACAGCTGAGCCATCTCTCCAGCCCTTCATGTTAGTTTTGTTGTTATACATTAAGGCACAGGAGTGATGATCATAGTGTATAATATATGTTTTGTTAGCATGGAAAAAACGTTAAAGGAAGACGCACAAAACAAACCCGTGGATCAGTAGGAGAGCGGGGAATACCAGGAAATGAACGCACACGGTTATAACCACCAGATTTTCAAGAAGGATGTAAAAACATACACTGGAGGAAAAAAAAAGAGCCTCTTTAACAAATGGTGCTGGGAGAACCAGATATCTACATGGAAAAGAACGAAACAAGATCTGCATCTCTCACCTTGAGTACAAATCCACTTAAAATGGATCAAGATCTTAACGTGAGACCCGAAAAGTCGAAGCTGCTAGAACAAAGCTAAGTAAAAGGCTGCCGTACAGGTGTAGACACAGTCGTCCGTCAACAAGCCCAGGGGCTCAGGAAATGGGACTGTAGGAATTGAAACCTCTGCACAGCAGAGGAAACAATCTACCAGAGTGAGGAAACAGTCTACAGAATGAGAGAAAAGCCTTACCAGTTACTATCTAGATCCAAGATATGTAGCTTTTATAAAGAACTTTAAAAAAATTTAAACATCATTCTACCACCTACATCATCCAATCAATAAACGGGCAAATGTACTGAACAGACACTTCTCAATAGAACATACATATCTGAAATGGTGTTCAATATCCTTAGCTATCAGGACAATGCACATTAAAAGTACTGTGAGATTCCATCTCACCCCAACCAGAATGACCACCATCAGGAGAATAAGCAACAACAGATCCCAGTGGGGACACAGGGTGTGAGGAGCCCTCATTCACACTGGTGGGCTACTATACGAATCAGCACGGCGGTTCTCGAAAAAAACGAAATATAGAACTACCATATACACTAGCTAGATCACTCCTGGTGTATCTAAAAAAAAAAAAACTCTAAGTCTACATGCCACAGGGATACTTGCACATCTACGTTTATTGCTGCACTGCTACACAGCCAGGAAATGAAACCAGCCTAGATGTCCATCAACAGATGAATGGGCACAGGATATGCAGACAAGGGTACATTTAAACTCAGCTACAAAGAAAAATAAAGTTATGACATTTGTGTATGTGCCTTGTGTGAGGTGGGGAAAAGCAAGAGGAAGGGGGGAAGGAAGAGGAGGAGGAAGAGATCTTAAGGACAGAGGAAAAGGAGGGAATGAGATACATGTGACATGAAAACAGAATCAGGTGCTATTTGGGGTGAGGAATGAGATCAGCAAGAAAGGGGCAAAAAGGCGGGAGGGCAGTGAGAAACGAGGGTAGATCAGAACAAAGCATGGTGACATAGAGGTGTGAAAACGGCACAGTGTAACCCATTGTATGCTAACTTAAAACAAAAGAACAGGGAAAAGCTATTCCATTCGTGTGTCTGTGCACATGTAATGTCTGGAACTACCCATGGTGCAGGCTTCCCTGGAGTGGTGAAAGACACCCCCTGTGGATATGGGGAGATTACTATCTGTAAATGCATAGTTGCATATTCATGCATGAATAAATGAAAAGCATGTTCTATACACCCTTTATTACACACACACACGCACACACGCACGCACGCACGCAAACATGCACGCACACCTTGCAGTAAAAACTCCAACAATTTCCCAGCCCATCTCTGGGTAGGCAGCTTATAGAGGCTGCGTGTACAGGCTCAGTACAGCCTGGCGCGGCAGCTGGCTTCTCTGGCACAGATTCCTGCCTCCATTTTTCAACACTCTGTACAGGACAGCGGTGCTCCTCAGCAAACATCAGGGGGCATCAAGTGTGCCAGCCACGCTTCCTGATTCTAGGGAAACAATAGTGAAGAAGCTAGAATCATAGTGTCTTCTGTGTCTTGATTTCCCCATCCGTGAAATAAGGGTGATAAAAGAATTACCTAAAGTGGGTGAGCGAGCATTGCAAGTATTAAAATAGACATTAATATTTAAGTATGTTTATTTATACTGGCATTCTTTAAACTTTCAATAATAAAAAATTCTGTTTGGGAACAGAAAAGAAAGAAATCCCTAAAGTCCTAGATCAAAGACCCTGGCAACTCAGCAGCCTGTCCCTGCCACCCTTGCCCTGAGCATAATGGCGACACAGTGTCCCCAAATGCACAGCCAGGGCTGATTAGAAGAGAGAAAGGAGAGACTTCTCCCTGTGAGCTGTGCCTGCTCTGTTCCTGCTAGAACACACTGCTTCTTCTTGTAAACAAGCTCCAGCTCTTCTTGATGCCCTGAGGCATCGCAGGGAGCAGCCAAGAGGATAATTATCCCTTCTGACCCACTAATCCATCTCCATTCTGGAGATCTAGCCAGGAAGAGTAATTCACAAGAAGTAAACAGACAGACAGCGAAGACATCCAACTAAAGCCATTTGATATTAGCAACCAACCTGTGTGTGTGTGTGTACGTGCGCACGTATGTGTGTGTGTTATATGTGTATATGTTGTGTGTCTATGTGTGAGGTCAGAGGCCAGTATCACTTTTTCACCTAGATGGGCTAGCCAGCAAACCCCAGAGCTCCTCCTGTTTCTTTTTCATTAGGGCTGAAATTACAGGCAAGTGGCACTACTCTGGGCTCTTTAATTTTTATTATTTTTTTTTTTTAGGTGGGTGCTGGGGCTTGTTAAGTCAAGCACTTTACCCAGTGAGCCATCTTCCTAGCCCCACATGTCTTTTTCTCAACACTGTTCAATTTCTCAGGGGCACAGGGAAATAGGGCAGCTTCTGGTGCCCGAAGCCAGGTCCTGTCCTCTACCCTCAAGTGACTCTGGCTAAGCAGAGAATGCCCTGTTCCCAGCTTATCATGTTGTTCTATGCCAGCAGCGGCATAATTACGCTGAAGGAGGTCCTGGGCGTTTTGGCTCCAGTGCTGAAATGAGGAGAGGAGGTGGCCTTTGGCAGCTGTGAGGTCACTACAGTGGGGGAAGGGGATTTCTTTTTCTTTTCAAAGTTTGAAAAAAAAAATATTTAAAAACTCTCCGAGGGGGTGGATCCATTTTAAGGCTTATAAACGGGATGCAATAAAACAAAGTTCCTAATACTTAGGTCCAAACAGCGTGCAACTCTTTCATTTGCACTGTAGAAAGCTTTGTTTCTTTACAAAGAGAAAAGCCGTTCAGCTTCCTGACTGGGGACAGGCGGTCACTGCTAGGATCAGGTGACCCAGTGACTTACTGCTGAAAAAGAGTTACAGTTTATATTAGATGCCAAGGCACACTCTCGAGGCAGCAAAAGAATGAGCAGCCTAGGGACTGGAGAGACAGCTCAGATGTTAAGAGCATAGTTACTCTTCCAAAGTACCTGCGTTCAATCTTCAGAACCCACACGGCAGCTCGCAGCAGCTCTGGGCTGGCCTGTGAGTGTTTGTGTGGACTGTCTTAACTGAAGTGAAGTCAATGTGGGCAAAGCTTACCCGTCCCGTTTATAGGACTCAAAATGGATCCACCACTTAGGAGAATTAAAAACATATTTTTTTCAAACAGGAAAAAAGAAAGAAAGAAATCTCCCCTCACTGTAGTGACTATGTAGCTGTGAGACCCTACCCACCGTAGGAGGCATCATTCCCTAGTCAGGGGTCCTGAACTAAGTGGAGAAACCATGTTGAGTAGAAGCAGTTAAGCAAATGAATCCATGTGAAGGGGAAGGGGAGAAGTAACTCAGGAAGGTGTCTCCTGACTTCCAGATCTGTACCATGGCACGAGCCTGCACCCCTATATCTCTCTCCCTGTACCACCCTACACTCTAATAAACCAGACACTAAAACAAGCCCTTTTCTAGGGCTTTGGACCTCAGCAGTATCTTTGCTCTGTCTGAGAAGCAGAGTGGAGGTGAAAGGGGGTGGGGTTTGGGACGGAACTGAAGCCTCACTCTTGGCCTCTCAGCTGTGTGGACCTGTGGCCTCAGCTTGCCAACGTCTCCACATGCCAGAGACAGCAGCGCCCTCAGCAGGCTGTGTGGGTCTCAGAAGTGGCACTCACATGTGTCATTTCCTTTCCAGGCTGACCTCATACAAGGTTGACACAAAACACCTTCCAGACAAAGGGACACTGATATGAACATTTTAATATTTTTCCTCCAAGGGTTTACACAATAGGCTATCTTTCCCATGAAAGGTGATTCTCAGAAAGGTGATTCTCAAAGAGAAAAGAATTTGCATGCCAGGCCTCACAGCGTAGGAATGGTGCGGACACATGGGGACCGGGTCATCCCCCAGCCCTCGTCTGCAGGACTCACAGCTTAGGGACAGTGGGGACACATGGGGGTCATTCCCAGCCCTCCTCATCTGCAGGACTCACAGCTTAGGGACAGTGGGGACACACGGGGACCGGGTCATTACCAGCCCTCCTCGTTTGCAGAACTCACAGTCTACATTCCACTTGATGCTCCTGGGAGGAAGCTTCAGTGTTTCGTTGATCTTTTCCAGCACAGTCTGCAGCTTTTGCTTCTGGGCGATCTCCGACTGGGTAACCTCTGCCACATTGAGCTTCTCACTCTCCAGCTTCTCTGGGGTGACAAAAAAAAAGGAACTATTATCTTGAGTCACAGAAAATCTAACTCATGCCTATTCCTTTATTCGTTCACTTATGACAACACACACTCAATCACCAAATACCTACAGCCAACCCTAGGATTGCCTGGGGATCCCCCCAGATAATCAGTCAAATCAAGATGTCGAGGGTCCTATGAAAATGTGGTGGTGTGTTTGCCTAGAGTCTATGCAATCCTCTCCTATGCTTCAATCATGTCTGGATTATTCAAATGCCTCACACAACATAAAGATCATTACATGCTGTTATTCTATATTGTTTATAGAATTATGACAAGAAGAGCATGGGCATTTTTAGCACAGATGAAATTTTTGCTCAAATATTTCAATTTTCAGTTTGTTCTACTGCCATTTTTGTTGCTGTGATAAAATACCCCACAAAAAGCAACTCCACAGAGAACATTTATCTTGGTTCATAGTTCCAGGCTCCATTCCATCACTGTGGGGAAGTCACAGGAGCCCGAGATACTTGGTCATATGACATCATACAGAGAGAGGGATGCATGCATGCTCACTCACTCGCTTGTGCTCAGCTCCACTTCCTGACTCATAGTTCAGAACTCCCCACGTAGGGATTGGTGCTGCCCACACTGGGCTGTGATTCCCACACCAATGAGCTTCATTAATACAATTCTCCACAGACATGCCCACAGGCCCAGCCAGTGTAGAGTGTAGCCAATCCCTCATTGATACTCTCCAGTTGAGTCTAGATTGTAGCATGTTGAATCTGCAGACATGAAGCTTTTGGATATGAGGGACCAATGGTGCAGAGGTCCTTCCAGAAGAGTGACACTATTCCTTGTCTAATGACAGCACCAGCCCTTTGACTGTGCCATGGGCCTCCAGGACCACAGAAGTGGGGATTTAACGGACGTCCTGAATTCTAGGTTTCCCACTCTTCTTTTCCAATGACACCACAGTGTCCTAGTTGGCCAGCCTTCTGTTGGCCAGCCATGCCCTTTTCTAGACATCCTGTCTACTCTTGTATGGGCGTCACGTCCAACCACATTGATC
Source organism: Alexandromys fortis (assembly GCF_014885135.2). Taxonomy (NCBI): domain Eukaryota; kingdom Metazoa; phylum Chordata; class Mammalia; order Rodentia; family Cricetidae; genus Alexandromys; species Alexandromys fortis. The sequence continues at coordinate 522,653 of NW_026068128.1, forward strand.
TGATGGAAGCATCTCTTACACTTTTTCTCCCAACCCTCACCCTCGCCACAGACAGACAGTGTCTATTTTATCAATTCCGAGGCACACATTTTTTTCTTCACATTTTTACATCCCTAAAATCAGATTGTGTCTAAAAACTGATGGCTCCAATAAATCCTGCCAGTTAGGTGGAAGACAGACGAGCCCCTCATGGGACTTCTATGTCCATGCTCTAATAATACGCACAGGAGCACCTGCAGAGTATTGGATACAAACTTGAAGAAGAAAGCACCCAGTGGCTAGGCATGGTGGTGCACACCTTTAATCCCAGGTAGAGGCTGCGGATCTCTGGGAGTTCAAGGCCAGCTGCCCTACGGAGTGAGCTCCAGGACAGTCAGGGCTGTTACACAGAGAAGCCCTGTCTCAATAAAATAAAATAAAATAAAATAAAAAGAACACACCCAGAAATAGTGGGTGGAGACTTTTCTCTTTCCGGGTGGTGTTCACACTGTAGAGTGCTTCGATATTAATGCATCTCATGTGTCTTGACACAGGAGACAGCCTGATCATTTTACTAATCTAAATTCATATTTTAATCTGTCACAAAGGACAAAACAATGGTAGCCTCCATGATGGGAATTACAGTGCCCGCTTCTAGATTCATCTAAATCCATGCTCCCCTGCACATTCAGGACTGACAGAATGCATGGCTCAGAATGTGTCTAAAATTGCCTTTCTCTGCATTTTTCAAGGAATGCCATATAAATATTTCAACTTTCCATCAGTGCTCTGATGAGTGCTTATTTATTTTTTTTGTAACTCTAGCTTACAGATGTTATATGCCCCTTGGTGTGAGACTCTTCACTGGAGAGTCTGTGCGGTTTCTGAAGATTCATGAATTATTGTCAGCACCACGGCAAGATGACTGCAGGCTGTTCTATGTGCAGCCTCCTCAAATGGATCTCTCCGCTCTTCCAGTTGATTCAAAGCATCCCTCACTTCTGAAGGGCAAGGATTTATCAAGCATACAGCAAACCTTATATACCGTGTGTGTGTGTGTTAGTTTGTGTGAAGCTCAGAGAGCAATTTGCTGAAGTCAGTTCTTCCCTTTGACCCCATCGGTCTCAGGGATCAAACTCGGGTCATCAGACTTGGCCGCCAGCACTTTCTGCAAATGAGTGATGGTGTTAGTCTACCTTTTCCATCTTAAAGCTAAATTCTCATTTTGGATCCTCTCCTATTAAAGAAAGGGAACGTTCACACACACACACACACACACACACACACACACACACACACACACACACACCGTGCTCCATTGTTTCTTGCTGATACTGGAACTGTCCTTAGAAGCAAGCTATTTTTTTTTTCATACATTGCAATTGCAGGCATCGGGAAGGGCTGCACAAAACACTGTGATGATTAGGTTTGAAGCCCCATCTTGACCTGGGGAAAAGCTGCCGGGCTAGATCACTGGTCTCAGCAGAGGGCTGGCAGCGAGGGAGGACAAGGGTGTGAGAGCAACGGATATGCCGGTCCGCTGTATGGATTTTCATATTTACAATCTTCTGCTGTCTAGCATTAAGCATTTCCATTTCTGAGCATCTTCTCTTTTCTCTCTCTATTTCCCAAGTCAGGGTTTCACACTGTGTAGCTCTGGCTGACTAGCACTCACTAAGTAGACCAAGATCACTGAAAGTGGCCTGCCTCTGCCTCCCAAGTGCTGGGTTTAAAGGCGTGTGCCATCATACCTGGCTTTGATCTTGTTTTGAAAGCAATAGGTGGGGAACAGGAACTATATCCCTGAAGGCTGGCAGAGTGGCTCAGTGGGCAAAGGAACTTGCCACCTGACAAGGGAAGCCCGATGACCGAGTTTGGTCTTCGGAACCCATGTGAAGGTCGGAGAGAAGAGACTCTTACCCATTGTCAGCAGGAGTGTGTGTTCATGCACATACTCACACATACAAATTTAAAAAAAATCTAAATAAAATTTAAAAATGAGATTACAGTGATTACACGCAGAAAAGCACACCTTTTCCTGCACAAACTTATATCCTGAGTATCTTCCCAGGTCCAAGTCATTCTTTTGAAAAAATTCCTATGTGCCACATAGAGCTTACTGCGCATTTGACCATCCTTGGTAGGTATCTAGCCAGGGCCCATCTGTTTTCTCTGTTTGCAACAAACATTCTGCGTGTCCAGGAAACTGATGGTTTCTGACAAGAATAAAAGTCCCTGTCTCGCATGACTTGTTCTTGTATCTGGTCGTCCTTCCAAATCCCCTCATTACTTCCTTCATTACTTTACCTCAATAAGATCTTCCTTCTCTTCCCTTCCTTCTATGGTGTGCGTGTAGGCATGTGAACATGTGTGTGTGTAAGCTAGATGTATCTTCCTCAATTGCTCTTCATCGGTTTTTGAAACAGGGTCTCTCGGTAAATCTAGAGCTCACTGATTTGCCTAGCCTGCCAGTGAGCCCCAGAGGACCCTCCTTCCTCTACACCCCAGGTCTGATGACATACACATGCTGCCATAGCTGGCTTTTCACGTGGGTGCTGGGATCCGAACTCAGGTCCTCATGCTTGTGCAGCCAGGGCTTTTCCAGCAGAGCCACCTCTCCATTCAATGATTTCTACATCATATAATAATTTTCCTCCACGATGCCACGGGATTAGAGATATTTTCTTCTTCTAGACTTCTAATTTTCTTCTATCCTCAGGGTAATATTAGCTGGGTCTTTACAAATCTATTGGTGAAGTGTTATTTTCCTGGGATGCCATTTCTCACATATTTCCATACTCCTGCAAATTGCCCATAATTGGTTAATTTTTAGAAGTATTAATATGATTTTGAAATAAATAGGATGTGGTTTAGAATTTGTTTTCAGGTATATTACTTTGTGACCATTTCCTTGCTTTTAGTTAGAATACTAAGATGTTATTGCAGAGATGGGCTTTATACAACAATGGAATGGCATTCAATGCACTCAGGAAGTGTGAAGACAGGGCAGAGTAAACTCAATTCCCAGAACAATGGAATGGTCCTTATGTTTTAACTCACAGAGTTGCAACACTCATCACATCCTCAAAGAATCAGAGCCCGTAAAACCCCCTTTCCAGTATTACTGATTCTCCAGCTAGCCAACTATTCAAAACTACTTTTGTTTTCAAACATCCATTAAATTTAAAAAATAATTGGATAGAAAATTACTTGCTTTAGGGACACAACCAAATTTTGCAGAGTTCCACATACTGTTAAAAAGAACAAAGGTAGTGAACTGTACTATCTTATTTTATGAGCCTGTGTGTGTGCATGTGTGTGTTTGGCAGTACTATGGATTGAACCCAAGGTCCTGTGCATGCATGCAAGCATTCTTCCACTGAGCTGCACATACCCAGCCCTTTAAACTTTTCTGAATGTTTTTATTATTTGTGTGTGTATGTGCATGTATGTACACATGCATGTGTGTTCCTGCTCAGAAGAAAGCACTGGATCCCCTGATGTTGGAGTTACCGGCAGTTGTGAGTTGGAGGATATGTGTGACACACTGGGAAGTGAACTCAAGTCCTCTGCAGCACCAAGTGCTCTTAATGGATAAGCCATCTCTCCAGCCCTCTGAATATGTTACTGAGTTTTTTTTTTTTGTTTTGAACATGGTTTCTCTGTAGTCCTGAGCTAATTTGTAACTGGATCTATAAACCATGCTAGCCTTGAACTCAGAGATCTGCCTGCCTCTAACTCCCAAATGCTGGCCTGAGATTAAAGGCATGTGCTATCATGCCCATTATGGTGGTTTGAATAGATATGGTCCTCACAGACTCATGCGTGAATGCTTAGCCCATTAGGAGTGGCACTATAACAAGGTGTGGCTTTGTTGGAGAAAGTATGTCACTGTGGAGGCAGGCTTTGAGGTCTCATATGCTCAAGCTATGTCCAGTATGGGACATAGTTGCTTCTGCTGCCTGCGGATCAAGATGTAGACCTCTCAGCTACCTCTCCAGCACCATGTCTGCCTGCAGGCCACCATGTCCAGCCATCATGATAATGAACTAAACCTCTCAAACTGTAAGCCAGCTCCAATTAAATGTTTTCTTTTAGAGAGTTGCCATGGTCATGGTGTCTCTTCATAGCAATAGAAAGCCTACCTAGGACACCTGACATCCTCTTCTTTTTGAAGACAAGGTCTCACTGTATAGCCCAGGGTGGCAGTGAACTCAAGAATTTCTTGTTGCAAGATTCTGGATGCTAGTATTAAAGTTGTGTCCTTTGGAATAATGACTATCATTTTTAATTTTTAGTGATGAATATGCATAAGTATGTATAAGTTTAAAAGTTCAATTTTTCTAGTCGTTTTTAATTGCTCATCAATATATAGTGATTCTGAAAATGCTTTTTCCTTAAAGGCTCCTTTGTATGACATGAAATAAATACCTCCATATTCTTTTAATTCGTGTCTGATATACCATCATTTCCATGCCTTTTCTTTCAACTTTTGTGTCTTCATTTACTTAGAAACTGAATTCTACTGTAGACAGAAATCAGTAACTTCCTTTTGTTGAGGTGGTCATTTTGAGACAAGGTCTTAGGAACCCGGGAGGACCTTGAACTTACTATGTAGCTGAAGATGACCTCCAACTCTTGATCTTCCTGGTTCTACCCCCCACCCCAAATGCTGATATTACAATATCCTACAGTGCCTGGGAATTTTGTTTGCTTGTAACATTTTGTTTTGTTCTTAAATCTGATCATCTTTGTCCTTTCAGTGGATAAAGTCAGTTTCCATGGACTGTACTTGCAGTGTACTTGGGTTCACCTGCACTAGGGGTCACTGACACTACAGGTCACTCGCACTACGAGTCATCTTCACTAGGGCCACTCTCACTAGTGGTCACCTGCACTACATCTGCACTCGGGAAGTGGCCTATACTGGCCACCTGTACTAGGGGTCACCTGCACTAGGGGTCATGTGCACTGGGGGTCACGTGCACTAGGGGTGACCTGTACTAGGGGCTGCCTGTACTAGGGGCTGTCTGCACTAGAGGTCACCTGCACTAAGGGTCTGCCTATCAGTATTCTTTAGAAGCACAGCCCCGTGAAAGACAAGCAAAGATGGGAAACCACTGTGGACTCAAGAACAAGGAGACATGGAAGCTAGAGCAGTGTTTAAGCTGTGATGCTGAAACTGAGCATCATGTTAAAAAGTAGCACATCACTGGGGGCTGAAGCGATGGCTCAGCAGTTAAGAGCACTTGTTGTTAGTGCAGAGGATCTGGGTTCCGTTTCCAGACCTATATGGTGGCTCACAACTATCCCAACTTCAGCTCAAGGGATCCAGTGCTCTCTCCTGGCATCCCCAGGCACCAGGCATGCATGTGGTGTACATTCATACACAAAGGCAAAGCACTCATACATCAAATGAAAAATAAATAAGTCTAAAAAAATTTTTAAGCAAGAAAGTAGTGTTTTGAAAGGAATACCGTAATTTGGTTCAATAGCATTTGAAAGTTATTCTTTTAATGTTGGTATTGGAGTGATGGCTGGGCCAGCTGTGAATCCAACAGGAACTTAGGTGAGCATGTGGGAATGCCTTGTACAACCTTTGTAACTCAGAGCCTAAAATTAGTTCAAAGTCACAATGTTTAGAAAGAAAGTGACAGATGTCCTATGGGTTCGTTTTAAGTGTTGAGCGGATTAGTGAAAAATAGAAAGATCTGGAATATCTCCAGTATGCTACTGAGGCAAGAAACAAGTGGACAGGAGAAAAAGGTGAAACCAAAAAAAAGCTAAGAGAAACGAGAAGTTCTAAGCTAAGGTGGTGGCAGCATAATGGTGAGAGCTAACCTTACTCAATACCAGACTGAGCTAAGCTCTTTTATGAGGGCTTTGCAAGCTGGCTGAGAGACGGGATGAATTTGATACACAGTAGATGGGAATATAGTGGTCAGAACTTGTGTGGATGGAGTCGCTTGAGCCATCCATATGACCCAAGTTCATTTGCGCACCTAGCTGTGCACAGTGAGCCCATTCGTTGGAATGACTGTGGAGGGGGAGGAACAAGGAAAGCAGCCTGTTGAAGATAGGCTGGTGGCAGGGTGGCTAAGGAACATCCAGGTGGAGACCCCTGGAAGACATTAAAGACGAGGTTGGCAGTTTCGAGGAGACTGCCGTTCTAGAGTGACGTGTGAGCCATTATGGTACTGGCTGAAACTGCAGGAATGGGTGGAAGCACCCAGAAATCGGGAAGAAAGAAAAGCCAAGATGGTCGATGAGTCTCTCTACTTCCTGACTGTGTTATGTAATTTATCAGCTGCCTCCTGCTCTCGGCTCTATGTCTTCCCTGCCATGCCGGGCGGTGTCCTCTCCCACTGTGAACCAGTATAAACTCTTCTTGCTTCAAGCTATTGCTCATCAACTATTTGGTTGCATCAATCAGAAAAGCAACCATTACACCAGAAACTCCCACCCTGACTGGAAGAAGCAGACCCTTAGGAGAAGACAGCAGCAGGGGTCAGTGACAGGAGAGAACCACCGGGAGAACATGAGGATGCAGAGGCCACGTGCTGGGGGAAGGAACACAGCGCTCAGTCAAATGCCAGAAGCTGAAGTCTGAATCCATACTGATGATGTCAGCAGGGAAAGCTGATGGGAAGATGGGGAGGTGGCTGCTGCACTATGGGGTGGCAGGCAGTGGCTACACTGGTACAGAGGCAGGGGAAGAGGGAAGCCAGAAGACCAGCTAGAGGGGAGCTCAAGGTCACAGGAGTCATTCGAACCTGTATCTAAACTGGTCTATCCCAGGGGCTCTATCGACATCATATGCCTCAGAACTGGCTCTCCCCACCTGGACATCCTACCTGTGGGTTTGGAAGAGGACTAAGCCGAAGGTCACACACGGAGCATGGTTTCTCTTGTGACTCACCTTTGTGACATGAAGGTGGACATCTCAAGCCGTCCGACCCACTCATACACAAGCCACACAGATGTGATAGCAGGTTCTTTTATAACCCTACCCCGGAAGCAAGATGACTGTGGCCACGGTTCATCCTTGCTCAGAGAGCCTAGCATAAGACACTGTAAATAGTTTCTAAGCTTGATAGAAATCTTGCTGGAGGGGCCAACAGCTGCAGCCACAGGGGACATGCTCAGTGAGGGTCACATCTTTTCCATGATTACATGTGCCAAAGCCTTTCCATTTTGTATTCAGCTAGCATTTACAACCTTTAAATATTAATACTCATTAATATTGATGTTTGAGTACCAAATCCGTTTAGCTTCCAAGAAATTACTAGATTTTATATTAGCCATTCATTCATTTATCTAATATACATTGATTAAGAGCTAGGTGATGTTTGAGGCAGCCGGACAGGGCCATAGAAACCTGGAAAAAATAAACAGGACCTACTTCTTGATTTTAAGAGTGCCACCTGTGCTTACATACACAGTTACAGCAAGCACATAAGACATGTAGAAATACATATATGTGTATGTGCATGTTACAGATACATACTTACACAAGCTAAATATCCTTTACCCAAATTCATGGGAAAGAAAGTATTTCATATATACATATATTCTCCTACAGATTTTGGGATGATGCCATGTATACAAAAGACATCTTAGGGATGAGACTTAAGTCTTAAACACAGAATTCTTTAATGGCTCATATACATTCACAGTATCAATACAAAGCCCAAAGGTACTTATTATTGTAGATAGTATTGCTAGGTAAGTCTGGACTGGACATAAACTCATTATGCAGCTGAGGCTGGCCTCAAATTTACAAGAATCCTTCTGCCTGAGCCTCCTTGATGCTGGGATTCTTGGCACATGCCAGCACGCCTAAGCTGAAGGTAGTTTTGCACACTTGTTCTAGTGCACCAGCTTCAACTGCAGCTCAGCATGCACACCATATGTGGAATTTCCAGTTGGGTCAGCCAGCACTCAACAAACTTTCACCAGATTCTGGAATATTTTCGGATTATATAAGTTTGAACACACATACATTTTCCCCCTTAGACACATATTATAAGTTGGGGGATGAGCACAGAAGAATTCATAGCCCTGTCTTCTACATATGATCATAATGCATAGTGTGTAAAAGGGAGACAGCTGAGTCCAGAAGGATGAGCAATAATGGTGTTTCTGGGTTGACGGTGGAGGAAGAAGGGCCCTGGAGGCAGATGTAATAGTGAATGTTGGGCTGAACACATGGCACATGAAATAATGTACCGTAGCAGAAATACAAATAGAAAAACCAGGGGTGAGGACAGTCACTTACTTCACCCGCCATGTGAACTTTACACGCCCTGTCATGTGAGCCATCTGTGGAGAATGCCCGGGAGAAAGGCTGCAGACAGTGTGGGGGGTGGGAGATGACCTGAAGTACTGATAACTGTGCTAAGTGGTCTGGATGGCGATCTGCAGGGAAGGGCCCCGGGGGTCCTAAGTCAGGGTGGACAGAACTTGTGACTTAACCAGGTGTCGCAGCTAGCAGGTGACAGACCGGCGTGGGTGGGACCGGCGGAGGTGGGGTGGGAAGAGCAGATGTGAGCTCAGAAGCTTTTCAACAGTGCAGACAAGTGCAAAGGGGGAAAGTAAAAGTGGACAATCAGATGGACTCAGGAGAGGTCTCTGAGCAAGAAGGGGGTCTTGGCAACACTGTGCTGACAAGGAGAGGGTACTTCTCTAGAAGGGTATATTCAGTCCACAGTACACCCAGGCAGAGGGGCTGAAAGGCAGTTACATACTGACATTAGAATCTTGGGCGGCTGTGGGCCAAGTGACAAAGAAGATAAGGGAAGCTCACTTCATTCATTCCCTACTAAGAACACCCAGAATTCTCCTTTTCTTCCCCTTGGCCTTAGATTTCCATATGAGCAGTTGGGAAGGCACACTGGAACAGCATGTGCGTATGTGTGTGTGTGGTGAGTGTAAGCATGTGTGTGTGTGTGTGATAGCACATATATTTAGTAACACTCAGATCAGAGAGGGACACAGGAAAACACATAGGCCCATAGATCACAAGTCTGCCCTCTCCTACCGAAGAGTTTCTGCAGGACTTGGCCGTCATAGAGATCTTCAGCCAGGTCCTTCACAATGATTCTTTCGCCCACCAGCACATCATTGATCCAGTCGATGAGCACCTGCAGAGAGAGTGCAAGAGTCAGCGAGGCCTTGCTGCCTGTGTGTTTGGAAAGTCACTTTCTCATGCTGGGCAATTAAAATCTGCATGAACTTCAATCTTAATTAAGAGCAGCAGAACTGTCATGGACCAGTGTGCAAACGTGGGTGTGAGCCTCTGTACCCCTGTGCATTTGCAGAGTGTTCTGGCTAGTTCGTTGTCAACTTGACACAAGCTAGAGCCATCTGAGAGAGGGAACCTCAAATGGGAAAATGGCTCCAGGGATCTGGCTGTACCAAGTCTGTAGGACATTTTCTTGATTAGTGACTGAACTGGGAAGGGCCCACTTCATTGTAGGTAGGGCCACTCCTGGGCTGGTGGTCCTGGGTGTTATAAGAAAGCAGGCTGAGCAAGCCTTGAGGAGCAAGCCAGTAAGCAGCGTTCCTCCATGGCCTCTCCATCAGTTCTTGCCTCCAGGTTCCTGCCTTATTTGAGTTTCTGTCCTGACTCCCCTCAGTGATGTATGGCAAACTCTAAGCTGAAATAACCTTTCCCTTCCCAAGTTGTTTGTCATCATCAAGAGTTACCCTAACTAAGGCACCTAGGTTAGTCTTTCTAGTGTGGGCAGCACCAGTGAGTCTGCTGACCTTCTCTGATGCCAGGCCTTCCTTCAATGGGATAGGCTTCATACCAGGCAAATGTATGGACTCTGGAGTCATGCAGATTAAAACTCCAGCTCCACCTCCTAACTTGTGTGTGCATCCCCTCGATCTACAGCTGTACACACAAGTGCCTGCATCTCTCTGGTATTCATGATGTACGTGTATCTGCCCCCTGTGAACTGCCTGTGTTAGGCGGTGGGAAAGAATTACCTATGACAGTGGCCAAATACTCCATGGAAGGCTGATCTTAGCATATCAAACACCCTCCCTTTAGGGTACTTTGCAAGGGTGGTTACTGTCAGCTGGCCATATAGTACCCACAGTCAGAAGCAGAGAGAGAGATGGGTGCTGATGCTCAGCTTCCTTCCCCTTTTTATTCTGTCTGGGACCCCAGCCCATGGAATGATGCTGCCCACACTTAGGCAACCTAATATAGATAATTGCTCGCAAGCATGCCCAGAGATTTGTTTCCATAGTCATTCTAAACCTCATCAAGGCGAAAATCAAGGGTAACCATCACAAGGCCCCACCCAGGCAGGGAGCAAAGAGAAGTAAGGAGCAATGAATGCTTCCCCAAAGCCTTGGTTTGGAGGAGTCTCTGAAAAGAAGATGAGGGGGTTGAAGACTAGGATTTCAAGGTGGCAGATGTATCCTAGATCTGGAAAGTCAAAGCTCTCTCTGGAGTGAGGTGATGGCCTGCTGGGCAAGGCTGTACTTTGTTTGTGCCCAGCAAGGTGCACCTCCAATCTTCCTCTTCTGCAAGCTAGGTTCTTGGTGCAGAAGATCAGTGTTTGGAACCCAAGCAGCAAAGCTTGTTCTGATTGTTGTCTCTTAGACCATTAGAACATTGCCTACCCAAGCCAGGACTAGCTGTGGTGGTTTGTATGAGAATGGCTCCCATAGGTTCATATATTTGAATACCTGGTCTCTGGTTGATGGAACTGTGTGGGAAGGATTAGGAGGTGTGACCTTGTTGGAGATGTGTCACTGGGGTCTCTCTCTCTCTTCTCTGCCTTATGCTTATGGATCAGATACAAGCTCTTAGCTACCACTTCAGCGCTATGCCTGCCTGCCTGACTGCTGCCTGCCTGTCATGTTCCCCATCATGATGGTTATGGACTCTAACCCTCTGCAACTGTGACTCCCCAATTAAAACATTCTTTGTAAGTTGCCTTAGCCATGGTGTTTGGTCATGGTAATAGAAAAGTAACTAAAATATCCGCTAACAATTAACCTCTCCTAGGCCAAGCACCCCAGAGAAGTACAATGGCAGACAGAATCTCCACTGCAGATAGCCCACCTTCTCCCTGCATGGCAAGGTGAGGGCTCAGGCTCCTCCCTTGCTAGGGCAGCTAGGTAGATTATCTGAGGCTGAAGAGAGTTAAAGCAAAGAGTCAAGTACCACCCAACTACAGACAGGCTTTGAGCAGGAAGACACTATGAGTGGACCTGTGAACAAAGAGGAGGGATAGTGTTGTGGAATCCTTTCAGCCAATAGCTTTTGGGGTACTGGCCCTTAGGGTGTGGTCTGGCTCTGTTCACGCAGAACTGCTGAACCTAGCAGCTGCTGTCCAGCTCATTGACTCTGGCCTGTTTTGCACACACAACATACAGTCTCTCTCCTTCCCCACCCCTTTCTTCCTCCTCTTTCCTTCCTTCCTTTTTTCTAAGACACGGTCTCAAGTATTCCAGGTGGGCCTTAAACTCTGTTGCTCAGGGTAACCTTGGATTTCTGATCCTTCTGTCTCTACTTCCCAAATGCTGGGATTATAGCCATGTACCATATATGCTAGGCTATGTTGTGCTGGGGTTGGAACCCAGAGCTGTGTGCATGCTAGGAGCGTACTTTACCAACTGAGCTACGCTTCCAGCCCCCAATTTCATTGTTCTAAACCAGCTAGACCATAAACAAATCACTTGGCTTCCTAAGATTTAGTTTCTTCATCTGGAAAATGGGTTGTTCCTACTTTTGACTTTCTACGTTCCTTTGAGTGACTATGTCTTCGTTTTAGTGTTTCCTGTATGGTGCCTTTACAGAACAGGTGGTTTACACACATCCGCCAAGGCCAGGAGGGGGCAGGGAAGTCTCCCAGAACCCCTACCCCCACCCCATCTCTTCTTACCTTCATCAGTTCTTGAAGCTTGGGATCACTGCGTGAGTTTGGATCCACCATTGTCCGCACCTCATTCTCCTCTGGAAAAGGAAAAGGGCTTCTGCATTGACTGCTGCCTACTGCAAAAGAAGCTTCTCTGACCGAGGCTGAGAGCAGCCCAAGTGCTGGGAATAGGTAGCTGTGAGCATTCAGTCCTAAGGGAACACTGAGGGAGAGGAGACAGCAAAAATGGAAGAGCCAGAAGAGGATGGGGGGGGGCGGGTGCTGTGACATGCTCTCCTCTGGACATGACATGGCCACTACACTTGCGAACTCACAGCATCTGTGGTTACCTGAACCAGATGTATATAAGATCAAGTCAGCCAGACTTCCAGCCTGGGTGGAGGAGGGGCTCTAGAGGTTCCACCCCTTGCCTGCTGAGGAGTTACAGGTAGCTGGTGGCCACCGAGGGAGGGAGAATGGTTCTTTGGTGGTATATCTACTCATGGGTTGCTCATGCTCCAGGGGATAGCTCCCAGCTGTGCACATATAGGCAGCGTTAGCTAAGTTTAGTGGGTCATTAAGAAGAAGAAGAGGAGGATGGAGAGGAAGTTGGAGGAGGGATATGTTGGGGGATTTGGAAGTTAGAGATACAATGGAAGTGGATGCAATCATATTTCATTACATACATGCATGGAATTCTCAAAGAATAAATTCTTAAAATGAAAAAAAAATCCTAAAACTAAAACAAGAGCTAGAAAAAGGAAAGGAGTTTGGTGGAAGTGTCTAAGCAGAGTGGGCACTAAGCTAGTCTAGATACAAGGGGACAGTTACCCAGCATGGTGTCCTCGGGGTCCAGCTCGAAGGAGATGGGGCTCAGGGGCAGGTTGATGGCGTTCATTCCTTCCTCCTGGAACTCGGATACTGAAAGACAAGGAAGAGCCTGGTCACACGTGGAGGAAGGATGACGGCGTAGGGGAGGACTCTCTGCAACATCCGTGATCAATACTGATGTTGAGAGAATGTTCCTTGTTTTCTTGTATCCCCCAGACAGTGAGCACATAGTTGCTCTGTGGATCTAGCTCCAGCCTGATTGCTCTTTCCTAAAATGACCTAACTGTCCCTTTAATCTTAACTCCCTGCCTGTCACCCCTCACACTTTCTGGGGAAAACAAGAGTAATAAATGAAGAGCTCCATCTCCCAGGGAAGATTCTGGAACGAAGAGGAGCATGGTGGGCAGAGACACTGTCTAAGGCCACTGTCTCCGGCCTGTGCCTGTCCTTCCTCCATGGCTCGCTGTCTTTGCCTCCTCACTGTAGACAGGATGACGGAGGCCATCAGTTTCAGGCTGCTATCTTCTGAGCCTTTTTCATGAGCAGTCTAACCCTCCTCTGCCTTCCTAAGACTTTCTTCGGATGACCTGCCCTCCCTCCAGCATCTAACCCCAGCTGCTGTGTGGGAATATCGGGGGCTCCAGGCTCTGGTGTGGGTTCCCCAGCTCTCATGAACGGTGGGATCATATCTAGGAACTACCACTTTACAGTCCTGTATCCTTAGCTGAAAATGAACTTCCGGTGGGGGACCACTAACTTAAACATTTTTTAAAATTACATTTAATTTATTTTGGAGTGTGTGTGTGTGTGTGTGTGTGTGTGTGTAATATGGAGGTCAGAGGACAACCTGTGGCAGTAGGTTCTCTCCTTCTGCCACAATGGAATGCAGGGGTTGAACTCCGGTCATGAGGCGTGACAGCATGCATTGTTACCCACGGAACCATCTTCCCAACCTGACTACTAATTTCCTTTTTTACATACTGTAAATCCGCAGCCCAATTTAGCAAAAGAAACATTAGAGCAGGTTAGACGGAGAGCTCTGCTTCAAGCACACAATCCCACATGAACCTTGGGGGAAAAGAGTCCCTCCCCCAAGTCAGTTGTGCACCAGGCATTTGGTGTTGACCTTGGCTTACTCCTCCTAAAAGCTGCAACTCACATCCTCTAGCTTTTCACCAATTAAGCATAGAAGGGTCATTTTCTCTGAAGGTGTTGGTCAGTGGGAGGTCTGAAGGCGCTAATACAGCAGCAGCAATCAACCTTCATGAAAGCAACAGCCCATCTTCCCATTTTATTTATTTATTTATTGGCTCAGGCCTTCCTGACTACAGCCTAGACTTGGGAGGACTCTTAAACACAAGGCACTTACTTGCCCGGTTGTAGCTGGACAGGGAATGTGTCAGTTGCACCAACGCAGAGAAATGGGTGCTACTTCCAAAGGACATTCCTATTAGGGAGTCCCTGGCCAGTGGACTCTTGTATGTAATGTATGTATGTTGCATGAATGTATTCATGTATGTGGGCGTGCATGCCAGGCATACAGAGCCCAGAAGAGGACAGCAGATGTCTTCTCTTTCATTCTTGGCCTTATTCATTTAAAACAGCTTCTCTTACTGAGTCTGAAGATTCCACCCTCAGCACTGGGGTTACAGGTAGGTACTTTTGTGTAGGTACCGGGGATTCAAACTCAGACCCTCCTGGTCATAGAATAAGTGCTCTTACTCACTGAGCTGCCTCCTCCGCTCTATGACCAGCAGACTTTCAACATTCCTCAGGACATTACCCAGCTCCTGTCTCCAAATTCATTCAACTGCCCTTTTGTTAATCCTCCATAAAACAGCAGAAAAATATAGGAGACCTTAAAGCTCTAGGGAACACTTAAAGGGCCGCATTATTTCCAGCTAACTACATTTCCTTCTTTGGACTTATATGCACTTCGCTCTTTTCAGGGCCACTTCTTAACTTTTTATTTTCTGAGGCAGGGTCTCTATAGCAATCTGGGTGGCTTGGAACTCACTGTGTAGACCATATGTGGAAATGAACTCACAGAGATCCACCTGCCTCTGCCTGCCGAGAGCTACTGCACCTGTCAAACACCAGTCCCCTGACCTTTGTGAATGCTGGCAGCAGCCTGCCAGCCGAGCCTCACCCCCAGCCAAGGGAAGCTTTGTCCTCTCTTCACCATCAGATTCCCAAAGGGCACTTAGGGATTCAACTGCCTAGGTTCAAATCCAGGCTCTACCACTTTCTGGCTATGTGACCTTAGACAAGTCCACTGGTTTCTTGTGCCTCACTTTCCTCGTCTACAGGATGGGAGTGATACTAATATTGCCAACTTCCTAGGTCTGTTGGAAAGATAACACGCATTCCTGGTCCCCGAGGAGAGCCATGGAAATATAGGTCACTACTGCTACTGAAAACGGTGTCTCTGATACTCTCTGCTCCTGGCAAGTGTTTATTGAATAAGGAACCCAGAATACAAAGATCACTCTTCAGGGCACAGGCTAGATACACAGGCAGAATTTGCCTGAGGAATTTAAGAAAGGCCTTCATGTTGTGGGAGGTAGAGGATAGGGTGTGGGGGGATTGAAGAGGGAGAGGATGCTGGGCCAGGAATCATTTACATTTTAGTCTGAATTTGAGCCTGATTCTTTGTGTGCATGCATGTGCGTTTCTGAGATAACATTTGCAGCACATGGTTGTTTCGTTCTTTCGAGACAGGGTCTTGCAGGTAGCCCAGGCTGCCCCGGATTCACTATGTAGAACATCCTGGCCTCAAACCTGTAAATCAATCCTTCGGCGACCAGGCTGCGTTCTGTGAAGGAAAAAAAACCCCACATCTGTCCCAGATGTAGCCAGAGCCAGGTTTGTATAAGCACAGCGGTCTCTAAATATCTCCTAACTAGAAAGATGATATTCCCAGCCAGGACTCCTAAAGGTGGGCCTGAATGAGGTTCCCCATTGTGGAGCATTTTTCTTTTCAGAATGTTTTCAGATGAACACTGCTACGGTCAGAACTCCGCCCTCTGGCCTGCCTCTTTAATTCACTCACAGAGACACAACAAGCCCCAGAAGAAAGGCTCAGATATGCTTGCAATTGGAAATGGGTGTTTGGAAGAAACCATTGGGCAGGAACCCTATTCCCGTTCCATTAACCGCTGACTCAGAGCCAGTTGTTTGTAAAAGCCAATATGCAAACTGCTCAGTCTGCGCCTGGCCCCCGCCCCACGAGGCCCCATTAGCAGCCACTTTCCCAAAACAGCCCGCCTGCTTTGGAAGGTTCCTTTCTATTCAACCCGAGCAGGGCCCAGCAGCAGCCTGCTTGCCAATCCCTGAGCTCAGAAAGACAAAGGACCGCGGTTGAATTTTCTCAGAGCAGAATCTGAAGATGTTGTTTACTCTAGAATAGTCTGAAGCGCTCGGCCTGAGGGTGCAGCCTCCAGCGGCTCACCGGCCATTAGGCCATTAGTCATAACTTAATAAAAGCGTAAATGGTTAGCTCTAAGGGCAGGCTGGGAAAGCTCCGAGATTGCCTTAGTTCACCCCAAGAAAAGGGGTTTCTTTCTTTCATTTTATTCTCTAGAAAATGCTGTCTGAAATGAGGTCCAAATGGCTAGCAGAAGGCAAATCTGGGAATTTCAAAGAGCTGGATTCGAATCCTTCTCTGGCTTTTATTAGCTGTAGGATGGGATGAGGCTTCCTGCAGTTAGGTCTAAAACGATCCTCTCTGAAATAACAACACAGCCGACACTTCTGGGTTCCTCCAGGGTTTCTATTCTTTTCAAAGAATCCCCATTTTAGTATAGGAGCCCCATTCTGATTGTTTCAAGTCAGTAGCGATGCTCCTTACCCCTGTACTGGGGGCCATGCGATACAACTCTAGTTACTGAGCTGTGAGTGTGAGTGGAAACATTTCTAGGAGAATCTAGGAATAATTTCCCTCCATTTCAGAAAGAGTCCTACTGAGCGGTGGTGGTGCACACCTTTAATCCCAGCAGAGGCAGAGGCAGAGGCAGGAGTGTCTCTGTGAGTTCGAGGTTAGCCTGGTCTACAGAGTTCTAGGACAGTCCAAGAAGATGCGCAGAGAAACCCTGTCTGGGGGTGGGGAGAGGAGGTAAGAGTCCCAAGGAATGTAAGTGCCCCCTGCCCCTCACCATTATTGTACCAGGCTGTTATGTGCAAGTTTACCGCAGATATTTTATAGCCAAGAGGCGAGTGAGTCTAAAGCAGAGGTTAATACACTGAAGTTGGCAGGAATGAGGAAAAGAAGGGGCTTTGGTTGATACTTGGGCGCTATTGCCCCTGAAACCATCCCTTAATCTTTAAACTAGAAAAGTAGGTGTTTTCTTGGACCAGGGGCCCAATCAGTGTGCAGGAACCAACATTACATGGAGAGCATGGGTCGGTAATTGATAGTAACTTCCTCTTTCTCAGGGATTTGCTGAACTCTAAAGCTCTATGCCTGGGAACCCAAAGAACCCCAGGAGAGAAACAAGTATAGAAAAAAGAATCACAAAATGTTCTAGAAGTAAAAGAGGGTTGGGGTGGAGCTCAGCTGGTAGGGTGCCTGCCTGGCACCCCTGAAGCCCTGGGTTCTGTCCCCCAGGAAGTGGAGCACATGGTAAGCCCAGCACTGGGCAAGTAGAGACAGGAAAGTTCAAGACCAGACATAGTAAGTTCGAGGCTCCATAATTATATTCAGTCAACAGATAAGCACCACTGGATGCCTCCTCTGGAGTCTGGAGACCTGCCTCACTCTGCTCCCAGGAGTGGGAGAGATAGGCCCAGGGAACGATGGGACCAGTGTGCTGCACTCCAGGCCCCAGAGGGGGACCAAAGGAGCTTCTGCTAAATAAGGCTGGTTCTGATGCTGAAGTCTGGGGGGTGGAGGGGTTCCTAGAAAAAAAAAAGGCTATTTGAGTGGGACTTTGAAGCATCTAAATTCTCGAATAACACGAGTAGACACCCCAAAGCACATCTTTGTAAAAGTAGGGAGGTTTAGGAAAACAGAATAGGGGTTGAGACAGTGGCCATGATGTCTGAACAAAGTTTTGAAGTATGCACATTTAAAGAGAGGTAACAGAGAAGTGGATGGGCCAAGCGTGTTAGAGTTGTGGGCTTAATCATAAGGAGAAAGTAAAGGCAGAATGCCCCCAAAGCATAAGATATAAGGGAGGCTCCAAGGCTGCAGGAGCTGCCTTTATCACTGCACAAGGTGACTGCCCTCCCACATATACAAAGAACGACTGGAATTTGGAACTGAAAGCAGTGTTGCTGCAGTAGCACAAACATATAAATGCTTAGGGAGAAACCAAACCAAATGTGAATAGGACTGACATATGGGCAATATAAACCTCTCAGTTAAAACCATAGGAAATATTTCCTTGTTATCGACAAACTAACCTGAAGCTCACAAGCAAAGGCAGCACAGAGTGCTGACAGCAGATTTCAAAAACTAGCAAAGTTATCATAGTCAAAACAGGACGGCGTTGGTAAAAGCTTAATGGCATAGAACAGAGAACTCAGAAACACACCCAGTCAGGGTCTCATGGATCCCTGGCTAGCTTTGAACTTAAAATGCAGCTGAGGGGGATCTTGAACTCCTGATCCCATGCCTCCACCTCCTCACTGCTGGGATTATAGGTATGTTTTTAATCACACTTGTTTTAGGCAGTAGTAGGGATGGAACCCACAGCTTTGTGTATGCTGGGCAAGTACTTTACCCACTGAACTCCATCCCAGCACCCCAATGCATCTCTGCTGAAGGCATAAAGGCAATTCCACACGGAAAACAGTCTTTTTAACAAAGGAGCCTACAGCGACTATAGAAAAGTCAATAAAGACACAGATGGAAATCTAAAGTATGGCGCTAAAAGAAGCTTCTCTATGCCCCTCAAAAAAAAAGGGGGGGGAAACACTGACCTTGGGTGTGCAATGCATTTTTAAGATAAAACAGTAAAAGGAAAATCTATAAAAGAAATCTATTGAACCTTATTGAAACACCTACTCTGTGAAGGATGCCGCTAAAGAATGAAGAGGGGCTGGTGAGATGCTCAGTGGATAAAGCCCTTGCTGGGCAAGCATGAGGACTTGAGTGTGATCTCCAGCACCCACACTGGGCATGGGAAGGCTCAGCTGTAATCCCAGTGCTTCTATTGGGGAGATGGAAGGTGGAGACAGAAGAATTCCCAGACGCTCCCGACCAGCTAGGCTGGCATACACTGTGACAAAATGACGACACTGAAGGGTGTCCTCTGACCACCACAGGTGCACAGCAGCAAGCACATGCCTATAAACACACATAAATGCACATGTGTGTTTATGTTTGATTCAGTCCTGGCTGTCCTGAAACTTGTTCTAACTTTCTTTGATGATGAACAGTTTATAGGGCAGTGTAAGCCAAATAAACACTTTCCTCCCCGAGTTGCTTTGGTCAGGGTGTTTCATCACAGCAACATAAACCCAAAGACACTACTGCTGCAGAAAAATATACACCATCATGTAGGGTAGAAAGAAATCCATAATTTTATGGGACATGTAGGTTTCTTCCCTTCCCCAGGAAGATGGTGGTGATTTATTCATCCTGAACAGAGTTGTCTAGATACATCTGCACAGAAATAATACACCGAGATTATCACAAAGACCCACAGCAAAGGCTATACTCATGATGATCGAAGAGTCCAAGAAGCTAGGAAGAAATCCCATAGTCCAGGGCTGTGGTGTGATGGTCCAGCGACACTGTCAACTTGATTGGGTTTAAAATCACCATGGCGTATCTCCATTGGGGTGTTCCCAAAAAGGTTTAACTGAGGAGGGAGGATCCCCCCTGGATGTTGGTGGCACCATCCCATGGGCTGTGGGCACAGACTGAAGACAAAGGAAAAGGGAGGTGAGCCATGGCACTCTTCTCTCGGCTCTGTGACCTCAGACTCGTCACACTCAAGCTGCCGAGGCTTCCCTGCCATGAAGGACTGTGAGCCAACGTGCTTCCTTCCTTCAGTTGCTTCTGCCAGGTGTTTTATCACAATGACAAGAGACCAATACAAAAGCTTCAGGTACTGAAGAGCTTCCTCCGTGCTTAAGGATACTTAAGGGACAGTTTTCACTTTCTAGGTGGGTCTCACAAGTGGATCTACCACTAAAGGCTCAGTGGTCTGCTCACATCTCCCCAAACCCAAGTTTTTATTGTATATTCACGGCCCCTGATAGAGATCTTTGTGTCCAGAGTTTATGTACTAGTTTTCAGTTGCAGCGAAAGTCAGCTACTGGAAACATGGTAGATTACAGCAAGAGCTGTAGGTTAGAGCCCAATGTGAGTCTCATTGGGTTAAAGTGGAGACATCAGAGGGGCTGCATCCTTCCGTGGGCTTTTAAAGTAACTTTGTGTTCTCGTCTCTTTGCCCATATTCCTTGTCTCTTAGTTCCTTTGCACCATCTTCAAAGCCAGTACTGCAGGAGGGGGTAAGCTTTCCCGTGGCACCTCTTTGACCTTTTTTTTTCTGTCTCCCTTGTCCACTTTCAAGTACCTTGTGCTTACACTAGGTCTACCTGGGTAATCCATCAGGGACTCCCCCACACAAATTCTATTCCGTTGTGTCACATAAAGTTCTTTTTACAACATTTCCTGGGAGTCAGAGCTTGGGTATCTCTGGAAAAACCATAATGTCTACAATGGCTTTTTCCATAGACTAGGAATATTCTCTTCTCCCCTTGTCCTTCCTTGCAACATATGGGTTCACTTCCATCCTCTCGATTATCAAAAGAAAATGCAAAGCCCCGATGCTGCCCACCCAGTCCCTCAAACAAGGGAAGCTCTATTACTTTCAACAACAACAAAAAATAATACTTGTTTCCATAGCTATTATAGATGGGGCAAGAGCCAGGTCTTAGTGGCCTCAACACAGTGCCAGAGTCGAATCACATGCTCCTATACCTTCTGCAACTATTTAGACACACACACACACACATACACACGCACACACACACCACACCCCGGGGGGAGAGGCTGCCAGTGCAATGGGAAGGGATGGAAGGATCCACAGTCCTGTGTCAGTTTTTAATTTGGTAGGTTTTATGGCCGCTGCAGAGCTGGAAGGTAGCTAAGCAATGACCCTGGGCATGATTTTATTGTTCTGCCCAGCACGTGGTACAAATGCCCTCCAATTGCTAGCAAGCTCAGAGAGAGGGGGCAGAACTACTGTTTGGCTCCAGGCAGTCAAAAATATGAATGGAAACATCTGCTGAGGTCTTAGCAAGCCATGAGAGTTCAATTTAGATGGCACAAGGCAAGGAGGTTCAGGGGAACAACACATAAGTAGGCTTTGTTTATCCATGCAATGGCTTGCTGCCTCTTTAGACGGAGAACCATATCACTGCCTTGGCTTAAAAGTCTACCCAGGGCTGGTGAAACAGAGTGCTGGCTATCAAGCCCGAGGACCTGAGTTCAACTCCCAGGACCCACAGACTGGAAGGAGCGAATTTTAAAGTCTATCCCTACTCAAGCAGATGGTTGTGTGATGTTCTGGGTGTATATAAAGGTGAGGCACCACATCGCCGTGGATAGGTGTGAATCTGGGTATGTTCACACACCCTTAGCTTTCGGAAGAATATAGAATGTAATCTAGCTGGCTAATTATATGTCTGGTGAGCTATCTAGTCAGTAGAACTGATTCTGCTTATCTTCCTGGCTTCTAGGCAGAGTCGGGGGTACCTCTGGAGCCAGGAGTCAAGAATATATTGGCAGATGATTCCCAAATTGCTGGAGCTGGCCAATCCCTATGGTGGCTCTCAGAGTCTAGCAAAGTACCAGGGACCAAATCTTCACACTTAGTGTGGGCGATGCTTTTCTGGGAAGAGGGTGTTTGTTCTGGTTTCATTTCTGTTGCTGTGGTTAAATATCTTGACAAAAAGCAATATACGGAAGAAAGTGCTCACGATTCCAGGTTAGAGTCCATTATTGTGAAAAGTCAAGACAGGAACTTAAATATCATCTCTTCAGTCAGGAGCAGAGAAACAATAAGCGCATAGAGGCCTGCATGCTTCACTCTTATATATAGGACCAACTGCCTAGGGAGTGGTGCCACCCACAATGGGCTTACTCTTCTTACATAAATTAACAATCAAGCCAATCCACTACAAACATCCCATTGGTCAACCTGATCTAGACAATTCCTCATTAAAACTCTTTCCAGGTGATTCTAGGCTGTATCAAGTAGACAGTTAAAACAAAACAACAGTGTAACACACTAAAATCTCCCAGGTAGCTCTGACACAATCCTGAGAGCACAGGGCACGCCTCAGGTATACTGAGCCACAGGGATGTATTGGGTGTGTTTCTAGCTTTATCTTTGTACAATCCAGGGATTAAGCTTCCTTTCTGCAGCTCCTTCTCTGTGAATCTTCCACCTTCAACATCCATAGCCTTCTTTTTGTCAATTCTGACAGATGTCACTTATTAGCACAGTGACTCTGCTGAAGAAGCGGTACACTGGCTACTCAACCACTCTGTGCAAATGGCAATTGAGTGTGGCCGTGGGCAGACATGGGTGCTGTTTTCTGAGTGGGTCCATTTGCTCGTGAGCCAAGACGGGATAGTTTATTCTGAAGAAACACCATGTGTGGAAGCTCAGTCTGTGTGCACCATGAGATAATGGTAGGAGAGCAAATTGTTTGTCCTTCCCTCGGACCAGACACACAGGCATGGCTTACATGTGCCCGTGCAAGCCACTCACTCCCACACTCATTTACTATCCCTAATAATCCCCTCCATGCACACAAGGAAAACTAAGACCCAGAGAGGCCATTAGCCTGACCAAAGTCACTAGAAAGTAAAGCTTGGATTTGATGCTAGGCCAACCAGTTCAAGAGTTCACATCCTTTATACTCTGTTATACGAGCCCAACGCCATCTATCAGCTTTTTTTTGTTAAATGAAACTGTGTGGTTCATTGGATGAAGTAGATGGAATATTCCCCAAACACAAATCTGTACCTCTAAATAAAAAGCCTGAAAATATATACTATGCCATTGTGTAGGCTGTATTTGTTGGAAACACATAGGGATGCCATTACTCCAGCTTTCTCATGCAAAGCCAAAGGTTATTTATTTGGAATAACTGCAAATGTTGTGCTTAAGGGTCCCTAGCCACTTTTATTTTATGTGTATGAATAATATGACTATGTGTATTCATGTGTGTCATCTGTATGCTTGATGTCTTCAGAGGTCAGGAGGAAAAAAGTGTTGGATGCCCTTGAGCTGAAGTTATGGATGGTTGGGATCTGCCATGTGGGTGCTGGGAATTGAACCTGGGTCCTCTGAGAGTATCAAGTGTTCTTAACTCAGTTAAGAGAACACTGAAAATATAAAAGCCAGGGTGTGTGAGATAGTTCAATGGATGATAGTGCTGGCCACCAAACCCAATAATCTGCATTTCATCCTCAAGACCCATACAGTAGCAAGAAAGAAGGGACTTCTGCTTGTTGTCTTCTGACCTCCACAGGTAACTAAGCCACAGGTACATACATACACACACCCCAAAACAAACAGAAAACAATTAAAATGTATTTAAATTTGCTAAAAATCAAAGAAATAACAAGAAAAAGCATGGGTGGGACAGTCGTGACACTTAGTGATGGTCTCTGGGAAATACCATAACTCCTTACAGTCTTTCCCAGGCCTCACACACGCATGACTTAACCGTTCTTTAGCTGCTGGGCATTTAGGGAGTTTCCAGACTTCGTGGAGCAGCAGCAGGGTCTATCAACTGTGAAAGGTTAGGGGTGAGCTCAATTGGTACAATGTTGGCCTGACATGCATGAGATCTTGCGTTTGACCCCCATCACCACATCAGCCAGGCTGGGAGTAAGGTATCTGTAATCCTAGCACTCGGGAGGTAACACTGTCATCCTTGACTACATATTGAGTTTGAGGTCAGCCTGGGCTACGTGAAACCCTGATGTGAAAGGAGGTGCATGTGCTGGACCGAAGACTGCAAGAAGTGATAATCTCCTTTCTCTTATGTGGCAGTTTATCCTAACCAGCCAGTAGGGAATTAATCTCATAGAAGCTTTTGGTATTAAGAAAGACAGGGACCTTGTAGGAAGCACCTCTTAGAGACTTCCCATCAGCTCAATTCCCCACCCCAACTGTCTCCACACTTTCAAGCCATGCTAGGCACAGGTTGTGGGGGTCCAGGAGCTAGACCCTGGCCACAAAAGCAGAGGAGTTTAACTACACTGATACCTACGCTGCTTACTACTACAGGTGGGCCAACATAGAAGTGGCTGGGCGTAGCCGTGAGGTACAAATTTCTGTTGTACCCATGGAGGGGCTCAAGACCTCTCACACCAGAGAGAAACCCCAAGAGCCTGGTGGGAGATAACGAATCTATTTTTAGGGAGAAATCTGAGCAGAACATATTTTATTCTCCTCTAAGGACAGAGCAATGAAGAACAGATTAGACCAGACGCAGAACCCTGTTCTTTGTATTGTGACACTAGGCCTACGTCATTTCTTAGTCCTGGCTCCATGACATGACCACAGAGGAGCTCCTGAGGGTGTCCTGACCTTACCCAGGCTGATCTGAGAGGATACCAAATCCCACTGAGCAGGCAGCTTACTCTCATCAGAGTCCTACAGCTTTACAGCCTCTTGAGGAAGCTTCTGAGAGTGAGGTCAGATCTCGTGCTTCCCAAATATTAGTTTCCCCTTTAAAGCTCTCTGGGGAACAGAGCTCAAATTTGGAGTTAGTTCAGCCCACAGTCACAACCACAGAGCCACAGGAAGGGGATAAACCCTCTGTCTGACGGAATGACAAATGGTGTGTATGATAGTTACTTTTAACTTTTGGGTATATACCCAAAGGATGCTCAATTGTACCACAAGGACATGTCCTCAACTATGCTCACA
This sequence comes from Alexandromys fortis, assembly GCF_014885135.2. NCBI lineage: Eukaryota > Metazoa > Chordata > Mammalia > Rodentia > Cricetidae > Alexandromys > Alexandromys fortis. The sequence continues at coordinate 547,248 of NW_026068128.1, forward strand.
GCAGCATTGTTTGTCATAGCCAGAACCTGGAAACAACCTAAATGCCCTCAACCAAAGAATGGATAAAGAAGATGTGGTATATTTACACAATGGAGTACTACACAGCAGAAAAAATAATGATATCTTGAAATCTGCAGGCAAATGGATGAATCTCGAAAACATCATATTGAGTAAAGTAACCCAAACCTGGAAAGACAAATTTAATATATACTCACTCATAAGTGTCTTTTAGATATAAAGCAAAGAAAAATCAGCCTACTATTTACATTCCCAGGAACCTAGACAACAAAGAGGACCCTACGAGAGACATACATGGATATAATCTACACCGGAAGTAGAAAAAGACAAGATCTCCTGAGTAAATTGGGAGCGTGGGGATCATGGGAATGGGTAGAAGGGGAGGGGGGAGGAAGGGAGGTGAGCAGAGAAAAATATGTAGTTCAATAAAAACAATAAGAAATTAAATAAATAGATAGTTACCTTTAATTATAAACCTGACCCAACTTAGATACAGTTGGGAAGAGTCTCAGTGAGAGACTGTCTACATTGGGTTGACTTTTGGACACGTTCATGTGAGATTGTCTTAATTAAATGAATTGACAGGGGAAGACGCAGCCTACTGTAGGCAGCATCATCCTCTAGGCAGGGATTCTCAAACTGTGTAAGAGTGGAGAAATCTAGCTGAACACAAGCAAGTAAGCGATCATGGGTGCCTTTACTTGCCTTTGTTCTTGACTGTGAGTGTGATGTGATTAGTTGCTTTAAGCTCCTGTTGCCTTGACTACTTCACCCGCAATTCTGAAAAGAAAACAAACCCTTTCTCCCTGAGTTGCTTTTCATCAAGGTATTTTTTTTTTAATCACAGAAATGAAACTAGGACAGGAGGCATTAAATGTCTGCATGCAACCCGAAGTCTGGGGTGCCAAAGGCTGACCTGAAAGAGCTCCAAGTGGCTGAGAACACCAGGGTGTCCAGAAACCCAGATGGGAGAGAGGGCTGGATTCTGATAAAGGAGGCATGAGGTCTTTTTGTTCCCAGAGGTCTCTGCTTTCCTGTCCATCTCACCTAGCACTGTGCAATTACATACCCGTGTGCATATCTGAAGAACACATGTATCCCCCGTGACTCCAAAAGGCCCAAAGATTGCCCATCAGTATCTGCCAGCATCCAACACACAATGAATGCTTAACATGCATTTACTGAATGAGTGAACAGGATAGCAATGTGGGCTTGCTGGGCTGTTCTTCCCTTCCAGTTGAGACCCACAGCCAAATGGTCAGTTCTACTTTTTACACCGGAGTCAACATTAATCCCTGGAAGTTCTGGGCTTCTGGAAAGGACCAGAAAGGATGGAGGACCAAGATACCCACGGAGGAGCAGAGTTGGTAATATGCATTTGTTCAGAGCATGGGAGTTGAGGATATTTGGTATGAGGCAATTGTGCCTAGACCGCCTCAGTGCTAACCTGGAAATTCACAGAGCATGGCATCAGAAATGGCACAGGCTGCCAGCCTCTGCACCACGAGAGCCATCACAGTTCTCTGGTTATTTATCTTCTTCAAAACCAACAACCCATGTTGACAGCAAATCTGTACAGAAAAATCTATTAAAAGAAATTGTAGAGAGTTGAACTGCTATAACTGTCTGCATTCTGCTGATTGCGGGACCGCACCTCCCCTGAGCCAGCCTTCTGCGCAACCTTCCATTTGATGCCATTCGATGGATAATTATTGGGTCTCTACTCTGCACAAGGCAATGCATTGGGACCCTCATTCCAGCAGCATCTCCCAAGCACGAAGCATGATTTAACTTAGAGACAGAAATGAACACACATAACAGAAGCTCAGAGCAGCAAAGGCTACAGGATATTACATTACAAAGAGCACTTCAAAGCGACTTCTGTTGAGCCCATGGGAGTGAGCATGGGATAGCTGGTACATGCATTAGGTGTCCATCTAAATGCACACTCAGCAGTTGCGATGAGCAACGTTCCTGGGCCACAGAGATGGTCAATCTTGACTGTCACTTGACTAGATTTACAATTGCCATAGAAACACACCTCTAGTTGAGTCTATGAGGGTATTTCCAGAAAGGCTTGTCTGAGAAGACCTACCCTGAATGTGGTGGCACAATCTTGTGGATTGGGGCGCCTGAATGAATGAAAAGGAGGGGCTGAAGTGAGCATGGGCATTCTCTCACTGCTTCCTGGATGCAGAGGACACGTGACCAGCTGCCTCCGGCTCCCGTCACTCTGCCTTCCCTGCTATGAAGGACTGTAGCTCAAACTCTAAGTCAAAGTCAACCCTTCCTTCCTTCAGAGGCTTTTGTCAGAGCACCAAAAAACGTGTATTTAGCCTCATGCTAAGTTCTGGAGGGAGAACAAGGGAGAAGCTGCCCTCACACGCATGGACATGAGAGCATCTCAAAAGGGGCACTTCAGTGGCTTCAGGAATTCAGCACGGGTTGAAGAGGTTGAGAGAAGGACAGGCTAGAGGCTGGCACAACTGTGGGTATCACCACAGAGTGAAGTCAAGGCCACACTAGCCAGAACAAGGAACAAATGTGGGTTTGACCCTGAAAACAACAGCCAGCCCTTTGTTTTTTATTTATTTATTTATTAAAGATTTCTGTCTCTTCCCCACCGCCGCCTCCCCTTTCCTTCCCCCTCCCCCAATCAAGTCCTCCTCTCTCGTCAGCCCAAAGGGCAATCAGGGTTCCCTGCCCTGTGGGAAGTCCAAGGACCACTCACCTCCATCCAGGTCTAGTAAGGTGAGCATCCAAACTGCCTAGGCTCCCACAAAACCAATAGGTGCAGTAGGATCAAAAACCCATTGCCATTGTTCTTGAGGTCTCAGTAGTCCTCCTTGTCCGCTATGTTCAGCGAGACCGGTTTTAACCCAGGCTTTTTCAGACCCAGGCCAGCTGGCCTTGGTGAGTTCCCGATAGAACATCCCCATTGTCTCAGGGTGTGGGTGTACCCCTCGCGGTCCTGAGTTCCTTGCTCGTGCTCTCTCTCCTTCTGCTCCTGATTTGGACCTTGAGATTTCAGTCCGGTGCTCCAATGTGGGTCTCTGTCTCTGTCTCCTTTCATCGCCTGATGAAGGTTAATATTCAGGAGGATGCCTATATGTTTTTCTTTGGGTTCTCCTTCTTATTTAGCTTCTCCAAGAACCCGAATTATAGGCTCAATGTCCTTTATTTATGGCTAGAAACCAAATATGAGTGAGTACATCCCATGTTCCTCTTTTTGGGTCTAACAGCCAGCCCTTTGATAAGAAAAAAGGGTTTTGCAACTTGGCAGGGTGACTCTGAAAAGTTTCTCCAGGAGGCGAGGGGCACAGCTCTATTGGGAAATTTCTAGACACACAAGGATGAGAATCAGCGCCATAATCTCCAGCATTCTCATAAGCAGCTTGCCTGGTGCCTGGCACTTGTAATTCCAATGCTAGAGAAGTGTAGACAGGTGGATCTCTGGGGCTTGTTGGTTGGCCAGTCAACCCAGCTGAATCATGAGTTTCAGGCAAGCTAAGAACCTTCTCAAATAGAACAGTAAGGTAGGGAGTGACTGAGGGACACATCCAAGGTCGACCTTGGCTTCTACAGGCATATGCACACACTTAAGCCGGGCGGTGGTGGCACTCGCCTTTAATCCCAGCACTCGGGAGGCAGAGGCAGAGGCAGACGGATCTCTGTGAGTTCGAGACCAGCCTGGTCTATAAGAGCTAGTTCCAGGACAGGCTCCAAAACCACAGAGAAACCCTGTCTCGAAAAAACAAAAACATATGCACACACTTAGCCACGAGAACGCATGCGCGCGCGCGCGCGCGCACACACACACACACACACACACACACACACACACAGAGCAGTGGGTGGGAGAGCCTCCCCAGGGAATCCATACATGCTACCATGATAAAGAAGACTGAGTTAGCCTGAGCGCTGGAGATAGGCAGACCTCGTGTGAATACCAGTACAAACAACCTCTTGGTTTTCTTCTTTTCCAAATTGGGAATCATATTGCTTAGCTCGAAGGTTGGTAACACGCTATGATGACATAATGCATATAAAATGCCCAGCACAGCAGGACTCGCCTTCCTGAGCACTCAGTAACTGCTCATTTGCCCTTTCACCACCTCTCCTCAGTGTGTGCCTAGTAATGGGTGACCACTGAGACAGCCGGAGGGGCTTGCCAGGGATGACCTAATGCGCTAAGAATGACTGGGAAAGCTAACTGGGCTGGAAAACCAAGCGAGAGAAGACTCTAAGAAATGACCTAGCCTCTTGTCTTGCATTGTGAAAGAAAGAGCAGGCTCACACAAGGCACACAGTGCAAAAAGATGGTTTGGGGCAAGCAGCACAGTGGAGTAACCAGACACGGAGGGACAGGGTCGTATGATGGCCGTGATAGAGGCTGGAGGGAGGATGCTCAAAGAAGAAGACAGCACAGTGAAGGCAGAGGGAAGACAGCCGAGGTGGTTGTCATGGAAGCTGGTCCTGCTCCTGGTTTGGCTGAATTTTCAGAAGTGGGGGAAATGATATCCCATAGCCATAGCACCTGGGCTGCGGTGTCTAAGGTCAATGCCACTGAGAGAAGGGGCCGACTATAGGTCTGAACATATTCAGAAGAGAGGAGACAAGGGGTGAGCCTGGGTTATCCGACCTCCACAAGTCCATCAGCTGTGGGCTTCTACCAGCTACAGAAGGACCAGTCAGACCTCAGCCAGCCAGAGGCTGAAAGCTAAACATCAACAAAGCTGGAAAGAGCAATGGACTGAAACTCAGCGATATGTAAGTCCATGAAGTAATAATGACGTTACTGCACCAGGGAGGTGGCTTAGCTGGGAAAGTGCCTGCTGCACAAGTACGAGGACCCGAGTTCAATCCCCAGCACCCAGGTAATAATTCAGGTGTGACAACTAGCGCTTGTGATCCCAATGTGAGGCGAAGACAAGAGGATGGCTGGGCTCAGCGGTCAGCCAGCCCCCCAGAAGTCAGTGTGTTCGAGGTCTCAGTGAGAGATTGTCTCAGAAAAGTACGATGCTGGGCTCTATCTCCAGCTCTGGAAAGTCTATAAACCATTTCAGCTAACCACGGATGTGTCGATGCCCCAACAGATCAATTATCTAAGCAGCAAGCACCAATGGGTCCCCACATCACAGAAAGAGAGGCAATGAGGAGTAATGCTTCCCACCTTCCTCAGGACACAAGTTGTGCTGACCCCACCTCTACCCAGCAAGCTCTGGGAAGTGCAGGGGCCAGAGGAATAGGTTCAACCACACCACCACCATCCAATTATCAGAGTCCAGACTGTTAGAAACTCCGCAAGTTTCTTCAGTAAACACGTTGCAAAGACTCAAGAGACCATGAGTGGGTGTTCACCAATTCCAACACAGCTTTGTTGTTGTCTTAAATATTGACTCCAGCATGCTGTAAAAGTAATCTGATCAAAATCTGGAAAGTGAAAAACTGAAAATGTTACATTGATTTTTTTCCTATATAATTTTTTAACTGAAATAAATATCTTCTATAATGAAATACATTACTTCGTATGGTACCATGAAATATAAATTTTAAACACTGAAAAACTATACCTTAAATAAATGGTAAACAATTAAAATCTTTATGCATGAGAGCTATATATGAAATATATTTTGTGCATTTATTATATATATCTGGGATTTAAGCCAAACTAACTCTCCAGTAGAGATAGGGGACTAGACAAGAAGCATCAAAATCAAGATTGATCATGGCTGAATTAATTGACAGATCTGTTTTGGTGAAAACACTATTCTTTCCACCTTCATGTGAGTTAGAAGTTTAACATTACAGTTTTTTTTAAAATAATTTCTAAATTAAAAAGTACTTTGTCTTTTTGAGAAAAAGTCTTACTGTGTAACTGAGACTGGCCTCAAAGTCTTTGCCGTTTCCCACCTCAACTTTCCCAGTGCTGGATTACAGGCAGATGTCATCATACGTGGGTCTTTTTTTTTTTTCTTTTCCTTTTAAAGGTACACTAGAATGATGGACAGAAGTAAGCCAAAGCTTATCTTAAAAACGAAGGAGGCAGATGAGAGCAAAGCCTCTTGTCACACCTAAGATAATGCCACGCTGAAAAAGAGAACAGGGCTCAGCATGGGGACCAGGGTTCAGATCCCCAGGATTTATGAACACGCCAGGTGGGCATTTCAGCTTGCCTGTAATCCCAGCACATGAGAGGTAGAGACAGGGGCTTCCTGGAGCAAGCAATCTAGCTACACTAGACAAACTGGTGAGCTCTGGTTTCAGGTGAGAAACACTGCCTTAACAGTGAGGTGGAAAGCAATCAGGGACGACAGTAACACCTTTGGATAGGCTGTGCACTCACACCTGTGCACACATACCATCCCGAAAAGAAAACCAACTAATGCAGCAAGCAGCAGTGGTAATCTTCATATATAATGACTTCCCAAATGTCTTTAACAGAAGTTAAAAAAGACATCAATGCAATTTAAAGTTGAAAAAGTTTTAAAGTTCTTGGATTTGTTTACTCTCTCTCTCTGTGTGTGTGTGTGTGTACATGTTATGTGTATAGATGTCAGAGGATGACTTGTAGGAGTTGGTTCTCTCCTCCCATTGTGTGGTTCCAGGGATGAAACTCAGGTCATCAAGTTTGGCAGCTAGCACCTTTACCAGCCAACCCACCCCACCAGCCCAAGTGCAATCTTTATAAAGAAATTACAGATAGCTGATAGGTATTTCGGAAATACCTCTCACAGGTCTCTAAGGATACACTGGGAAACAACAGTGCCTATCAGTGGTGGTGTGGTCCTCTCACCACCTTCCTTCCCTTTGTGTCTGGCTCAGGGCTAACCCAACCTCAGGGTGACATTCGTCCTGCTTAGGGACCCCCAGATCTTAACTGTGGACTCTACCCTCTTGACTCCTCCCTTCCCCCTAAGCAGTCACTCTCTCTAAATGGGACTTCCAGCACAAATGGTTCGCTGGAGGGGTGAATGGTGACTTCATCCGTGGTGCAATTCATCAGTGATGAAAGCAAAGAAATCCCCCAAGGGATCCAGGATTCTCCTTCACATCTTTAAGGTACCAGGAAGACCCACTAGGTTTTCATTAACCATGTTCTCCCAGAACACGGATCAAGAAGCTCCAATTGATGCAACCTATCAAACATCCTAGGAGGCATCTCAGCCCAGCCACAGACCCAGATAAGATTTTCAAGCCCCATTTTACCCAAAGATGGAAGCTGAATGCAAAATCTTCCCAACAGCCCTGCACACCCATCAATCAAACCCACAGTAGCACCTGTTGGGATTGAGCCATCCCAAACTAGGTGGGAGAATTGGATGGTGAGCTCTTAAGAATGAGATCCTGTGTTTTTCAAGCTCCTGCCACCCGAGATAATCATGACACTCTCTCTGCACCAGCTGTGCAGAAGCTGGCGGTCAGATCCTGGAAAAAGCAGTTAGCAGGAAACAGTTAACGGGTGTGTGTGTGGAGGGGGGGGATGCCATTTCTCTGTGCATGGCCAAAGTGCACTCTTATTTTGGGAGCAGAGAGCAAACAGAAAAAGGTCCAATTAGGCACGGCTTTCCTTGCTTAAATCCTGCACCCCCTTACTTATTTGTTTATATCCGTCCCTATTGTCTCTAACACAGCCGGTCTAACCACCTCAGACGGAGAGCCCTGTGTACACACATGCACGGCCCTCAAGAGGAAGAGGGAGTGGTCCTCATCTCAGAAACCCAAATACCAGGAGTGGGCCAAGGCACACTTGACATGGGTTTACCCCCACCTTAGCATGTTCAGCTCTGTCCACGGTCGGTCCTACCTTTAGGGCAAAGTGCCCCGCAGCCCATGGTCTAAGACTGCAGCCACAACCATTGTTTCTTCTGTCCAGTTGCCCTCTCTCCGTGTGGTCCCCTGTGCCTGCTTTCGGGACAGTCTTCAGATGTGTGGAGGTCTGCGAAGCTAGAGATAGGATCCTTCTCACCGTTTCCTGAGGAGGCTGCTGCTCGCCTGGTACGACTCGGAACACAGCATCGGCTGAGCACAAGTGGCTGCCTATATAATTTAATATGATGCCACTTGAGACTTGTGGATCTGCTGAAGAGAAGCAGGGTTCTGTCTCCTGCCTCTTGGCAACCGAGATGTGGACTGCCTGTTTGTTTCTGCTCTGTTGGGGTATCTACCTCAAGCAATGAGTAGAGGCGTGTTGCCCTTTTCCAGGAATCTATGCTCTTCAAAAAGGAGCTTCTGAACCTTCTTAGCCCCGCACAGACTAGAAGTCGTGAGTGTAGGCAGAAACAAGGTGTAGGTACACCTGGATGACCCCAGCCAGCCCTAGATATGCAGAGGCCATGTGGAATCTTCCAGAATTTTCTTCCAATAATTATGTGGGTGTTTCCTTACTGGGAGAAGTCTAGGTCAGAGCTTATGGAGAGGACAATGAGGGTGAGAGAATGACCACATTTGTAAGATCAGACTGGTGCTAAGGAAAAGAAAACCCCCTCGGTTTTAAATATTTGCCACTGTGGTACATGGAGTTTGCTGTTTGCTTGGTTTGATGCAAAGCCCTTCCAGGAGAGGCAGGCCTGGGACCACTCATCAACTCCATTTGCGGATGACTAGTGTTGGCACTGAGCTAAAAGGATAACTTAGACTCAGAGACCAGTTCACCTGAGCTCTAATGGTACTGTGGGGACTCAGGATTTGTTCCCAAGTTGTTTGGATCATGGAAGCAGGGTGCAGCAGAGATGACTACCACTAAGGTCTGTCCCTTGGGACCCGACAAAGGTACATGGGGACAGACTGAGCAAAGGGACAAAAACGGTCAAGATCATTTGGCCTCTGTACAGGAGGCACTGCCTCCTGAGGTAGGCAGAGGATTCTCCTTTCTTGTAGCATCTGATCCTGAAGGCCAAGGTATGGACTGGAAGGTGGTACCACAGAAAGCATATCTTCTGAGGTCTGGGTACTTTTACCACCCATACAAAGGAAAAGGTTAGATCTGAAAGATCTGATACCCAGCATCCTCTGCTCTGGCAGGTTTGTTGTTCTGGGTGATGGATGAAGAGTTTTGTTTAGTTGAGCTGGGGTAGAAGAGGATGGGGCGGGGGGGGGGTATGGGGCTATCTCCAGTTGTAATTCCTCCCTTTTGGAGAACTCCAAGTCCCCAATGACCTTCTTGAAACCCTAGAACAAAATCATGGGATACAATGACATGCTACTCATGGTCAGTTGATAAAGGGCACATGTCATACCTGCCAAATCCATGCTCATAATATCATAAGAAGCCTAATTCAAACTAGCCAGTAGCTAAAAGACACAATCTATGCAAATTCACCTAATGGTCCTTAATTAAAAGATTATGTGACCAGCATTAAGCTGTACCCCTCACGTACATTATGCCACTTAATCTACAGGATAGAGACTCTCCAAAAGCGAGTTTATTCATCCCTACTTCTTAATGCATTAGCATATGGGAAAGAAAAACCTAGAGATTGCACTGTAGGACTGAGCTAAAAGGTTCTGATTCATAGCAAAGGAAATTCAATTAAAGCATGTAATGTCAATTACTGTCATTCATAATCTTATTAGACCTCCCCAGAAATAATACAGATATCAAAGTCTAATGTTACCTACGTGTTTGATGTAAATAGGATAAAATTATCTAGGTTCTGAAAATATCCAGATAGCAGACAGGGAAAAAATGGGTCTATCAAGTCTCATGTGGCATCAAATCTCATCAAACAGGAACATGGCCATCCACCTCCCTAAGAGGGCAGGTTGTAGAAACCTAGGGACTAACATGTGTTTGAGAGCACTCAAGATCGGATGCCTTGCTTGTTCTGATAAAGTCCAAGAGAAGATTCAAACACCTCAGTAGGCTCAACCCAGGCTAGGGGGTGATTAGGACAGTTTTCTCATGAACAGCCTTGAGGGCCCATAGAAGGAAGGAACCACAGGAATCCACCCAAGAAAAGAAAACACGACACATTGGCCAAGCCACTGCCAGGCCTCCACTGGTCCATGTAAGGAAGCTCAATACCCAGTCACTTCCTTCTCTTCTCTCTTCTCTTACACAGTGCGCACTGTTACCAGACTGGAGACAAGCAGGGGTTTGTCACCAGCACAGGAAGCAGCAAAACTTGTGCCTTCTTGGGATTACTGTGCAGTGGGGAAACTGACATTCATTTTAAATGGCATTAGTTCATAAACATAAGCCAAGTTCCACTGAGTTTTATTTTCTGTGCAGCTTAGATGGATATCAGAGTGTGTCTATTCCACAAGGTCCTAGCGAAGACAAAAGAAGTGAACCGGCCTGAAGCTCTTGATTGAACAAAAAATTAAAGGGCCGGGGAGACGACTCAGCCCCCACATAAAAAAGGCCAGGCACAGCGGCACACATCTGTAATCCCAGGGAGAGGTAAGGAGCAGCTCCTGACATGACACACATCTGTAATCCAGCGAGAGGTAAGTAGAGGCAGGCAGATCCTGGAAGCTCATTGTTCAGCCACCCCGACAAATCAGTGAGCCTCAGGCTAAGCGAGAAACTGTCTCAAAAATAAGGGGGCAGGGACTGGGGAGAGGTCTCCATGGTTAAGGGTACAGACCCCTCTTACAGAAGACCCGGGTTTGATTCCTACCACCTACATCAGGTGTCTCACAACCACCCTCACTCCAGGTCTAGGGGAAACTAATGTGTCTGAACTCCGGGGGCACCTGTATTCATGTGTACACACCCACATATAGATAGACACACATGGACACATGCAATTTCAAATAAAATAAATCTTAAAAAAATAGTGAAAAGAGACTGAGGATGATACCTAATGTTGATCCCTGGCTTCCACACACCTGCACATCCAGGTGGCCACACCTTTACATACCCCACACAGACACACACATCTTCGCATATACTGCACACACATGCACACACATAGACATAATTTAAAAGTCAACACAAATTCTGCCCTTTTACCATTCCTATTATGAGGAAAGTACTCACCAGCTACTGGTTTGTGTGGTCTAGGCCAAATTACTTCGCTTTCTCACATCGTGGCTATCTTGGGTCCCTTACTATGGAGTTTTAGTAAAATAAGGTGACAATGATCTCTAATGAGCAAGTGGATATGCAGAAACGATGGCTCAGAGACGCAGCTAGCATGTTAGCCGATAGTGGAGATTATCAGCTTGCAAACTGTCTGGAGAGTAGCCTTGCTGCTGTGGCATCATGTCAGCACCTGGCACACCTGCAGTCTAGCTCCAAGCATAGGGCAGACACTAATGACCACTGCACTGGATACCCTTTGCTGCAGGGAACTGTCTTGCAAACAGAGGGATTTTAACAGCATCCCTGGCCTCTTCGCCCTGATGCCATTAACATCCTCCCACTCTCCCAGGCATGAAAACCAAAAATGTCCCTAGACATTGCCTAATGTCCCCTGCCAAGGGACATGCAAATGGTCCCTAGAGAGAACTGCGATGTGGCTGGGAAGTGTGCTTGAAGAGGAAGAGAAGACGAAGAGAGCTGGAGTCTGCGGAATAATAGGGAAAGTGAGTCAGCTGACTGCGCTGTCCACAATGCTGCGTACAGAGGCCTTCAGTGCTTCTTCCTGGCCAGTGATAATATATAACCTTTTCGATAAACATAAAAATCTATTTATTGAGATTTAAAATCTCAAAACAAGTTAAATATCATGACTAAACCCAAATTAGAGTTGCTGTAATACATGGGGCACCTTTTTTTCCTGTTACACACAGTTCTCCCTACATCAATTCCAATAAAGCTGTGTGGCCAAATGTCAGCTCACACTGATTTACATATCAGGAGAGGGGAGGGGAGGAGAGGGAAAGATGGCTCAGTGGGCATCTGAGTGGGCATGGGCACTTGCTGCCAAGCTTGACAGCCTGAATTCCGCCCTCAGAACTTCTATGGGAGAATAAGAGAACCAGCTTCTGCACACTGTTCTCACCCAAGTGCACCGTGGTATCCAAATGCCCAAGCACACACATTCACGCACAGAAAAATAAATGAATGCCAATAATTATTTCTAAAAAGGAAGAAAATGGAGATGGCTCAGTATAAGAGAATTTGTTGCTCTTGCAGAAGACCTGGGTTCTAGAATCTACCTGGTGGGTCATTTTCAGCACTTTAAAAACTGGGCTTGGTGGCCGGGCGGTGGTGGCGCACACCTTTAATCCCAGCACTCGGGAGGCAGACAGGTGGATCTATGTGAGTTTGAGACCAGCCTGGTCTACAAGAGCCAGTTCCAGGACAGGCTCCAAAGCTACAGAGAAACCCTGTCTCAAAAAACCAAAAAAAAAAAAAAAAAAAAAAAAACCAAACAAAAAAAAAACTGGGCTTGGTGCCTGTCATCAGGAGGTAGACGCAGGAGGATCAGAAGTTCAAGGTCATTCTCACCCTCAAAGTGTGCTAATCTGGGACACCTGACACATTGCCTCAAAATACAATCCCCCCCCCCAAAAAAAAGAGGTCATAGGTTAGGCTTTTCAAAGTTCATATTTATGTAATGAATGGTCTCCATCCATTTTCATTTTTACTTTAGCATAGAAGTATTTGATGTTTTAAAACTACATAAAGCTCTGTATTCTAGATCCTACTGGATTTCCCTGCAGTTAAGAAGGTTGGTATGTTAGTTGGAGCTGAATCATGTTAGTAGCCAAGTGTGAACAGGTATGCTACAGGGTTCACGTGACACACAGACGAGCCTCATCATCTCATACAGCATGGCGCTTCAGCCTCCATGGCTCACGTTTAGGAAAGAGAGCGCATACACCATGCTGGAAGCAGCTGTCCTTACCAGAGGGATCTGTTTAAAGAAGCTACTGGCATTCGCTTCTGAGACCTACTCTTCAGAGCTCTGGGGTCACAACTGTGTTCTTATTTTTCTCCGTTTGGGAAACTTGCCTCTGGTTAGAATGTCTAAAATGAGCAACAAAGGAACAGTGGGCCAGAGCAGGCAGGATACTTTCATCGCCGGAAATGAAAAGATGAGGAAGTCTAGCTTCTTACCTGCCCCTCGGAACTGGACCGGGTGAGCTTCCACATGGACACGGTCATAGCCCAACTGCAATATTCTCTCTGTGCCTTTGTCACTTAACATTCAAAATACAGCTTTCCACATGTTTATAAGGTAAGTTCACTTGATATTTAGTAATAACAAAACTTTCACTTACCCTGGCCTATCAAAATCCCTTGAGTTATCAAGCATTTGTGGGTCACTTGGACTGCGTCAGGGTAGATAAGATGAAACCAACTGATCTACCTACCTGCCCTGTCTGTCTCAAGTGTTATTTTCTTGACTCTGTTTCCAAAAGTAGAACTGTTGGGTAAGAACGGACCATCTTATGATCCCTTTGCTTCTTGTGACTCTGCTATCTCGGAGAAAACGTTAGAAGATATTTCGCAATGTCCTCTTCAAAGCCCCGGTGGTGGATGAGTTTCCACAAAGCTCTGCCCGGGTGAGATTTTGATGGCTTTTATCTAGTTTTGATAATGTAGTAGGTATGAAATGTTGACTCCCAGCTCTTAGTATGAACTGTACATTTATTTTCCTAAGACTGGTTTACAGTTCACATGTGTGAATTGCCTGTTCTCAACCTTCGAATATTTTGGTCAATAAAGTTGTGTGTGTGATATGTATGTACATGTAAGTATATGCATGTGTGTGTCTGGGTACATGTGCATGCAAGTGGAGGCCAGAGGTCAACACTGGCTCTCATCCCCCATTGCTCTTCATCTTATTTTCTGAGACAGGATCTCTCATGAACCCTGGAGCTGACCGATTCGGCGAGACTGAGAGTGGCTGAACTCCAGGGACCTTCCTGTCTCCAGCACTGGGGTTACTGAGGAACACCCAGCTTTGAACACGGGTGCTGGGGATGCAAACTCAGCTCCTTACGTTTGTGTGGCAGGCATTTTATTGATGGAGCCATCTCCCTAGCCCCTCAAATGAAGACTTAATCATATCCTTTCAGTTTTAAAAACTTCTTCCTGAAGTATGTAGCTATTGAGATTCTGGTCGGCATGTTTCATCGTAACTGCTCCCCAATCTATTGCTTCTCTTTTCCCCTTTTGTTTTGTTGATTTTCTTCATAAACCAAAAAGGTGGGCTTAAAAAAACCATAATTGAACCCATCAAACTTGTCACCAATAATTTCTTCAATTGCTTCAATAGTCAGAAAATTGTCTTTCCTCAACAATTGGGATAAGTGAACCATTAAAAAAATTAGCTCTTTAAGCCATCTGGCATTTGTTGTGGTAGAGAGGATACAGTGACCATATTTTCTGAGTCAAAAATTGGAACACGTGATCTGACAAATGCCAATGTTCTTATGGGTAAAATGGGACAGAATATTTGAAATTGAGACAGTACTGGAAAATTGCGGACATGTGGCCCCCATATGTACGAAATAAGCTGCTATTTTAAAGGTACAGTGCCAGGCCCTGCTCTTCCTAGCTTCAGTCAACATGAAGCAACAGAGACTGTCAGCCTGAGGCTCAGTCTTTCTCACAGGCTGAGTCCAATCTTACTAGGACAGGCAGGGTATCAGAAGGGCCAAGTCCACCTAAAGGTGGGACCCAGGACAGGCTAAATTACAAGAAGCCCCATTATTGCCCTCTCGACTCATCCCTGCCTTCCTGTCCCTGTTCTCTGTGCAGCTGCGCAGAAGTGGCTGCACCAAAGGGCATCACAGCCTTCCACCCCGAACTGAACTGGATCAAGGGAAAGTATCTGGAGACACTGCAGGAAGGGGAGAGGTCACTGGGGTATTTATGTTTTCAGAGCACTGCAACTCCAAGCCACAGGTCCTGGGACTTGGGGGCCCTCCTCATATTACGATCTCTTGAGCTAGGGGCCAATCCCACTCTTACCCCTACAGGTAGTACCCACAAGAGGGAGAGTAGGCTTAGCTCACTCTTTTGTAACCAGCTTTCATTAAACTTTACTCAAGGTCCAAAACCTGATGTACTAACATTTCTGGCAGGGATCCTGACCAATAGGTGCCCTCCAGGCTGCCTCAGAGAGAGACACATATATGACAATGGTGCAGCAATCCCCAGACACCATCACTGAGTTGGCTTTGGGCACACAGTAGTTAAGTCTAGTTCCTTCTAGAAACATAACCTGCTCCCAGACCGCAGCCTGCTTCACAATTCTGCCAGCCCCTTTTCTGCAGGGTAGGATCCCCCGTTCCACCCACTGGCTGCAGAAATGCTACACTCTGGCCCACACTGTAATCCAGATACCCATGCTGTCTTGACAGCTTGCATTTCCTGGCCTGGCTTTACCCGATCCCTGTTGCTTTCTGTTTCCAAGGCGAGGGTTGAGTTCGTCTATGTGGCAATAGCCACACAATGGTCTGAATGTCATTAGGCACAGAAATCAGTCATCACCATCATCTGAATGGCCTTTCCTTAGTAGCCCCCACCCACCTTCAGTGGCTACCCACTTCTTGTGGGTCCTTATGGTGTGCTTTGTCCCTCTACCTACTGAGCTGTCCAAATACCTAGATGCCCTTGTCTGTCAGCATGCTGCATCTCTGAATAATGAATGCCTACGGCATGGTTGAGTAAGCCTTAATAAATGCTTTTGTCAAATATAAATACGTATTAATATTCTTAATCCTCTGGTGACCAAGAGCCAAAAGTTCAGTTCTCTACCTTTGACTATTACACCTGCACCTGTGGTGAGATGATTCAGCAGGTAGAAGCTGTTTGCAGCCAAGCCTGACAGCCTGCATTTAATCCCTGGGACACACATGGCAGAAGAAGTGAACCGACTCCCCAAGGTATCCTCTATCTTTTCATGGGTACCACAGTGTGTGTGGTATGTGCAACCTCCCTGCATAAATTAGTAAGTATTTAAATAAAGTTTTTATTTATGTGTGTGCTTGTGTTCTGCCTGTATACATGTCTGTGTACATGTGTTCAGTGCCTGTGGAGGCTAAGAGAGGGCATCATATCCCCTGGAGCTGGAGCTACGATGGTTGTTGTTTGCCATGTGGGTGCTGAGAATCAAACCCAGGTTGTCTGGAAGAGCAGTCAGTATTCTCAAACCCCGTTCCATCTCCCCAGCCAACAGTATAATTTTTAAAAAGTTCAGCTGTCTATCTTTGACTCAGATCTTCAAGGAGAAGGGTTCCCTAGATAGGAAACAGAAAGAGCTGGTTTTGAGGAATCAATGAGTATCTTGACACCTCCATGTAGCTTTGCATTCTGGGTAAGGTGCTTTTATGTCATCAGGGGCCCTCACAAGGCTTCTGCTTTTTACCCTCTTCCACACTGCAAACTTGAGTGTGGCACTGGTTTCCTGGTGAGTCTGTTACGTAACTCCCAAGAATTCTCCTTTCCAACTTACCTCATGTTATTTTTGACTCTGCTGTGATCATATATGTTTTAAAGATAGACAGAGAACTGTTTAGCAATTCCACATCTCTGATTTCCCACAGTGCTGTAGACAGAAAGAGTGGACGGCAAGCAGCAGGAGGCAAAAATCACAGAAGCACTGTTTCTGTGTCATGCTGTCCTACTCAGCAGATTGGCTGGTGATCTCTCTCTTTTCGAGACAGGGTTTCTCTGTGTAGCTTTGGAGCCTGTCCTGGCACTTGCTCTATAGACCAGGTTGGCCTTGAACTCAGAAATCTGCCTGCCTCTGTCTACTGGGATTAAAGGCGTGCGCCACCACTGCCTGGCTTTTTTTTCGGGGGGGGGGGGGGTTGGGGACCTCTCTGCGAGTCATGAAATCCTGTGATCTGTCTGCAGGAGACACAGCATATTCTCTCTTGCATTTTTCTTTTACATTTTTAACCCAGCTGATTTCTTTGTATGTGGAATGTCCCGATCATACCTCAGGACAAATATGAACTTACATATAATAGCCTTTCAGCTTCACCGCATTGTTTAACCAACATCAATCAGTACCTGGAGGCCTCTGGCCACTCATACCATGTGTTTTCTGAGCAGGTTTGGCTTATCAATTAAGTCATGGGGAAAGACTCAGGATCACCCATGACCTCTCCTGGATGGTGACTTTAAAGATTTTTTACTTTAGAGACAGGATTTTATGTGGTCTAGAATGGGCTCAAACTCACCAGACGGCTGAAAATGACCTTAAACTTGGGTCCTTCTGCCACCACCTCCTAAAGCACTGGATGGTATGTGTATGTCACAACATCTGGTCTATGGTGCAGGCTCATGCATGCTAGGTAAACACTCTACCAACCAGGCTACACCCCACACCCATAGCCCAGAAAAATGGGTTTGTTTGCTTGTTCAGTTTTCAGCAGGAGAGTTCAGAGGCAAGGGGCCGTGTTCATTATTTTTTGGCGCATGAGCCCAGCAGATGGTCTTATCGTCCCCATCTCTACATCTTGACTCTTTTGTAGACGGAAACTAAAGAATGACATTTCAGTAGAGGTCAGGAAGGCAAAGTTTATAATCCACCTCCCCCCAAGATTTATACTCATTATTATTTGGTCATAAGCAACAGAACCCCACTCCCCAAGCCCAGTAATTAAAGCCGATTGCAAAAAAAATACTGCGGTAGGCAGAATCCGAAAATGGCCCCTTACTATTTCCTGCCCTAATCCCAGGGCTGTGAGCAGACTGGGTTCCCGCGGCCTGCCAGTGGTAGGTTCCCGGGAAAGGAGATTTTGCAGATGTAATTAGTTTTGATTTGGAGTTACTCAAAGGAGATTATCTAGGTAAGCCAAACCTAATCACAGGAGCCTTTCGGAGCAGTTCACTCCTGCAGGCAGTGGGGGAAATCGGGAGACTCCGTGCAGAGCAGCAAACTGTGTTGTGATGCTCAGGGGTGGGGGTGACCTCTGAAGGGTATGAAGAGCACCTGGCCAACCCAGCAAACACATGGCGACCTTGGTCCTAACACTGTAAGAGACTGGACTGAGCCAACATGGCCAACATGCTATGGAAGGCTCTTCCCCAGACGCTCATGAAGCCCAGAGCAGCAAGCACAGCTGAGCCCACCTGGACTACTGGCCCACACTGGAGACGAGGAATAAGTGAATGCTGTTTTCAACAGACACCAAGACAAGTTCAAGGTCAGGGGCCCTAGGGTCCGGAGGAGAGAAGCCCCCAGAAAGCAAAACTCTGTTCTTCTCTCAGGGCATCCTCTTGGCATCTTTCTTAAGGGTGGCCAGCTTCCTATGTTTCCATGTGACTACACACGGCGGCTGGTCCCACACTGGCTACTCTAGAGGGCCAGTACCTATCATTTATCAAAAGAGGTCACTATGTCTTTATTCGGGCTACTAAGAGAGACACTAGCCACTGGAATTAATTTGCCACCAAATATGAATTGACCCTCCTAGGCAGTGTGCTGACAACTGTTGCAGATGCTGGGCTAGGTAAAGCCATGGACAAGAAAGGCTTACTTATGGGAAGCTTACACTTGACCGGAGGAGAGGCCCAGTGGAAAGAAGCACACACACACACACACACACACACACACACACACACACACACACGATATCACCAGCGTCAGGTCAGACAGGTCGAAGGGCAAAGGGTTAAAGGTAATCCCGGGTTAAATGCTGCTGTCAATGCTGATCAAGAGCTTGTGGGGGTAGTACTTGTGAGTGAGTACATATGATATTTGTCTTTTTGGGTCTGGGTTACCTCACTCAATATGTTTTCTAGATCCATCCATTTGCCTGCAAATCTCAAGATGTCATTATTTTTTTTTCTGCTGTGTAGTACTCCATTGTGTAAATGTACCACATTTTCTTTATTCACTCTTCAGTTGAGGGGCATTTAGGTTGTTTCCAGGTTCTGGCTATGACAAACAATGCTGCTATGAACATAGTTGAGTACGTGTTCTTGTGGCACAATTGAGCATCCTTGGGTATATGCCCCAAAGTGGTATTGCTGGGTCTTGAGGTAGGTTGTTTCCTAATTTTTTGAAAAAGAGAAGATTTTTTCTATAGTGGACAGCAGTTAATACAGAGGCTCATAACCGTTGGTTAAAATGGTCAGAATAAGTGATTTTTGAGTGTGCAGTCCTGAAAAGTTTATATCCACCCTCTCCACAAGGCTTAGGGAACATGGAGGAAGAGGGGTGGAAAGAATGGGAGAGCTGGAGGATGAGTGGGCAGTGCTGTGAGAAGCCGTCTTTTGGACATGACATGGTCATGAATTCATAGCAGCTATAGTCACCTGGACAAACTCTACACACGATGAGGTCAGCACGGCCAGTCAGCAGTCCAACAAGAACTGGACGCATTAGTGTGTTACAAAACAGGGAAAACAGAGACGGCATGGAAGGAGGAGGGAGCATCCTAGGGGCACCTGAGTGGGAGTAGAAAAGGAGAGTTGGATAGGATCAAGACTCACTGTTTACTTGAATTAGCTTATCAAAGAATAAACAGAGACTATTCTATTCAAAGAGAAGGAGAGCCGACATCCAGGTCTGTGATGTGTTGCTGGTCTTCGGTCACAGCATCAATAAGGTCGCCAGGTATCTAACCTGTGAACCATGAGCCTCATGAATGTGGATAGCCGCAACAAAACCATAAGTCTATTTCAAATATTTTGAGGGATGTGTATGTGAGTGTTTGTGCATGTGAGTGTGTGTTCATGTGTGTGTGTGTGTGTTTTTAAAGCACAACTGCAGAGCCCCAAGCCTGAACAGTGTCAGCAGCACGTCACGGTGCAACATGAAAAGGTTAGACACAAGGACAGCTCCCTAGGCCAGCTCAGCCCAAGGTGCCTGGCACCTCATTGTCACAGGAAAGGATCAGTCAGACTAAACTTCCACTTCCATCCCAGCCAAGACCAACTGTGGAAATCCACTAAAGCCCATCCCTTTGCAGAGTGGAAGCCCCAGGGCTCGAGTCCTCAGGCCAGAGAGGGAGCACAGGAAGACTCTTCCACAGACGGCGAGGCCAGCCAGCATAGCAGGAGGGAAGAACTGAAGAACCGTCCCCCATTTGAACACACTGGGACACACTCTTCTCACACCACTGAAGAGACCCCAACCGAGGGACTGTTCACAAGTGTTTCTGGCATCAGAAGACACAGGATCCCCTGCCGCAGCTCCACAATCCCTGTCCATCCTAGACTCACTACCATTGTTTTAGTTTTTAGAGACAGGGCCTCACCAGCAACCCTGGCTGGACTGGAACTCATGGGATTAAAGCTTCCAGGTACCACACCCAGTCCCAGAATCACTCTAATCCACACATCTTTCTTTCCCTGGCCATTGGGCCCCCGGAGATGAGCCATAACAGGTTCTACCAGCCCATCCTTACTCCATTCCTCTTCAGAAGTTCCTGGGCTAATCCAGAACCCCAGACCGCTTCTTTCTTTTTTTCCTCCTTTGCATTCTGTATCCAACTTTCCCTAGAATAACCCGACAACACTGACTGAGCAATACCTGCAGGTACTGCTTCTTACTATAGGTACAGGCAAGAAGATGGAGGCAGGTTCAGAACCCAATTCTGCTGCTGATCAGCTGCCTTAATTTTGGGCAAATGACTCAATCTCCTTGAACTCATCTATGTCATGTGGACAATAATGACTCCATTGGAAAGGTTTGGGGTGGAGGATAAAGTCTCTCCCATGGAGCTGGAGAAAGCAGGACTTCAGCAGTAAGTGCTGGATGACGGCTGAGTTCCTGAATGCTATGGTTCCAAGTATATTTGATGAGTGACTATGAAAAGCCACGATGAATAGTTATTTGGCCAGAGGGCCAAGGTCAAGGTGAATCGGAAGCAGAGCCCAGGGTGTCATCTCTTTCCTCCCCAGCAAGCTCACCACCCTAGCTGCTCAGCCGGCTCCAGCCTCCAGGTCTCCCTCCACACCGTCTGACTCACAACAGAAGAATGCCTCCCCCTTCCCGCCTGGAGGAGACTCGGATGCCAAGCACAGCCTGAGCACTTTTATCTTCACCCCACATCATCATCTCCAAAGCCATTCAACACGCTTCAGTTCAGCTCATGAGAACAAACCTTCTCTGTGCGGCAAGGCAGTGTGGACAAGGAGATGAAGTGGCCATGGGCTCTTCTCACAGAGCTCTCTCTAGTGGGGTGACCTCCAAGCTGACCAGTTCCTACACCTTGATGATGATGGCAGTAGCCTACACTCACGGCACAGCAGAGGTGGATGAGGTTCTGCCGAGGCTCAGCAGCAGGCGAGGGAAGGTAGAGATGATCCTGGGAAAGAGGGACCCAGAAGCGGGCTCTGTGGGATGAATAGGAGGTTGCCGGGCAGAAGCAGGGAGAGGATGTTCCGCGTTCCATTCCTTGCCTGTCCTTTCTCAGAGACCCTGTGTCTTGCTCTTCTGTTTCTCAAGTCAGATGAAGTGAAGAGACAGTGTCTCTTCTTTTCTTATTTCCAAATCATTACAGACTAGTCGTTTGGAGAAGGCAGGTAAATTCGTAAGAAACAGGGAAACAGGGTTGGGGGCATGGCTGTGTGGACTGCGAGAATGGGAGGGCGCTCTGACTAGGACAAGTCATCCCACTGACCTTCAAGGCTGACTTGGCTAATCTGGCTGCTTAGGAGGGGGCTCCTTCCTCTCTCCTGGGAGAAAACACCAAAGTGAAGGAAGCACAGTGCAAGGCACTGACTGCTGACCACACACTCAGCTGGCTCAGCAACTGTGGAACTGTTGCAAGGTTTCTCTTATGCAGACAACGGTACCTTAACGATGTGGACACGCCGCGTGGACTGACTGTGCACTCACGAGAGCCACAGTGGGAATCCTCACACAAGTAGATTTCATCATACCAAGAGTTTCATTTTCATAGAGTCTCCAACGGAAGCTCAGAAGTCACTTTGAAGTTATTTTTTGCTTTCGTCTTGAATTTCAATATATTCAATATATTTCAATATATATTCAGTAACTTTTCCCTTTGGAGACGGTGTGGCATCCTCTTCTCTCCTTCCCCTTCTCTCGCTCCTTCAGATCAGGGTCTCATTCCTGCAGCTCCCTGCTGAGTACCCTCCGGCCATCCTCATCGTCTGTCATTTACTTATTGTAGACAGAGTCTCCTGCAGCCCGCACTTAGTTGAGGATGGCCTTGAACGGTCTTGCCTCTCTACACCTTGACAGTGCTGGGACTGCAGGCATGTTACCACCTCATCTGGTTTTATGTGGTGATGGCATTGAACCCAGGGCTTTTCGTATACTAGGCAAACACTCTGCCAGCTGGCTACATCCTTAGTGCTCCAAAATGTCTTTTCAATCAGGGAACTTATCTTCCCCCAGTCCTGTTTCATCATGTTCTCATAAAAAAAAATACTCAATGGCTCCCTGATGTCTCTGGTATTGATTTTAACTTCCCTAACTACTTATCACAAAAGCCCGTATGACTTGGTACTTACTTTATACCACATGGCATTTTTATGCCAGGCAGTCTTCCTGAGCCACACTGGCCTTCCCATCTCTAGAACTCTTACTGCCTGATGTGGACACCTCAATGCGAGACCATTGATGGGAGCTGTGTTGGGTTTCAGCGGCCTGAGTTCTGGGGCCGGCTCCAGGAATTGTCTCAACTCTCACACAGCACATGCCCACAGGAAAGAGGTTATACATAATTCTCGGTGAGTTGGCAGGTGTCGGGTTTATAGTTACAATAGAGCAATGCCACCGCGCAGGCCTGACTGCCTACTAAATTATGTCTCTGTCTTCCCACTAGTACATTATCTCTCGTCCTCAGGAAAGAATGACACTGTGTCACAAATAACAACAGAGGCACAGCTCGGGGGAGACCAGCTCCCCAAGGACACATCATGGTGGGAAGAGAGTGGGCTTGAAGTACCATGAATAGTTCCAAACCCCACAGAGTTTCCATGGCCCAACCAGCTTGGGAATGGCAGATCTGCTCCAGGCTACAGTGCACCTGCCTGACCGGTGAGACTACGGATGCCCAATATGGCCACTCAAGTCCTGCTCTAAAGTCCACGGACTCAGATACCCACCCTTGCCACCCCCATCAGAGGAACAACTTCCACCCTAGGACTCCCACGGTGACCTCAGACACAGGCTGCTAAGCCCACCAGCAGTCCAGCAGCCGCCCACAGTGTCTCTCTCCCCAGGCGCTGAGTTAGAGTGCACTTTCACGTGCAGCCTTTGGGATGGCCAACCTGCTGTTCTTTGGGGGTAGTGAGTGTGAAGAAAGAAAAAGAAAAGAGAAAGCAAATGGGGAAGTGGGAGAAAGGAGAACCCGAGTAACCCTCATCACAATAAGGAAAGAGAGAAGCTTCCAGACAGCAACAGGAGAGAACGCAGAAAGACCTGGAAGTTGGGAAGTGAGTCCTTGGAGTGGAGCTAGATCTTGTGTATAAATGGAAGCAAAGATGCGGCAGTCGTAAAGACAGAGAGGGACAGAGACAGAGACTAGGGGGGGCTGCTTAGCAGTCTCAGTACCCAGCAGAACCTACGCAGGCTGGACGAGCATCCCCTACTTCTTTCTTACAGGAACTGTGTTGTTGGTTATTTTGTACTCTTTTACTCTTTGGGCTCTTTTTTGGCTCTCTGGGGACCTGCCACCCAGCCCCCCCCCCAAATCATAGAATCTTCTTTCTTATGAATGCCCAGCCTTGGCTTGGCTTGTTTCTAGCCAGCTTTTCTTAGTTTAAATTATCCCTGGCCGGGTGGTGGTGGCACACGCCTTTAATCCCAACACTCGGGAGGCAGAGGCAGGCAGATCTCTGTGAGTTCGAGGCCAGCCTGGTCTACAAGAGCTAGCGCCAGGACAGGCTCCAAAGCTACAGAGAAACCCTGCCTCGAAAAAAAACTAAAAAAAAAAAAAAAAAAAAACTAAAAAAAAATTATCCCGTTACCTTTTGATGCTGGGCTTTTACCTTTCTCTATTTCTGTATATCTTTTCGTTTCTTCTTGTTCTGTGTCTGACGGTGTGGCTTGGTGGCTGGCCCCCATCCTCCTCCCCTTTTCATACTCCTCAGTCTCCTCCCAGAGTTCTCCTCCTATTTATCCTCTCTGCCTGCCAGCTCCCCCTATCCTTTCTCCTTCCTTACTATTGGTCATTCAACTCTTTATTAGACCAATCAGGAGTTTTAGGCAGGCACAGTAACAAAGCTTCACAGAGTTAAACAAATGCAGCATAAAAGAAAGCAATACATCTTTGCATCATTAAACAAATATCCAAGCGTAAACAAATGTAGCACACCTTAAACTAATATTCCACAACAGAACTGAGAGCAGGAAAGGGTATTGGCGGTGGAGTGGGGGACACCAGGGACCCCTACTCTTGTCACCATCCTGGTGATGTGTGACTGGAATCATCAACTGGGCTGGGTTGGGAGGACACCAAGGCTCTGGAGGATGGAGGGTCACTGGTTAGGGGCCACAGAGCAGGGCACATGAAAGATAAAGAAGAAAGGATAAGATGGAGGGCGGTGGCCTGGGAGGGCAGGTGTTCAGAAATAGAGTGATCTACTTAAGACGAAGGCATGATGTCACTGGCTGAGTGGCTCTCCTAGCCAGGTACACAGAGACGGTAGAGGAACCGAGTGGCAGGTAGACATGTGAGCAAGGAGCTGGCCAAAGTCCGCAGGCCGCAAGGGCGAGTGCTCAGTGGAGAGCAAGAACTCAAGGTTTCGGTGACTTCCAAGAATACCACAGCACCTACAAGTCAGGTGTGGGAAGCACCTAAGCTTCTGGGGAGGAGGAGCTTCAGAGGAAGGGTGACCTAGATGGACATATGAAACAGAAGAAAGCTCGGGAAAGATGAGGTGTTGGAAGGTAGGCCCAGGTTTCCAGAAAGGCATGTGAACCAGGACTCCAAAGAGAGGGAAGTGGTTAGAGAGGAATATGGGCCTGGCAAGAGGAGCAGAGCTAATGTGTACGTGCGTGCGTGCATGCGTGCATGTGTGTGTGTGTGTGTGTGTGTGTGTGTGTGTGTGTGTGTGTTGTGGTAGGGGTGGAGGTGGTAAAGAAGGAACTACATGTGGCCAGAGTGGGGTTCCATCTTATGGTGGGCCCCACACAGAGGGAAGACAAGCCCGTAGTCCACTTGTTTTTTTGAGGGTAATTTTGACCCTTGCTTCCTCTAGAAGGCTAGAAGTAGAACTCAGTCACCTGACTGTAGGTACAGGCACAGGCAGGGACAGCCCAGGCCCCAGAGAAGGGCCAGAGGTGAAACTCAGCCTGGTCTGGTCAAGGGTGGACAGAGGAGAAAAGGAAAAGCAAGAAAACAAGAGGCCAACGTAAGGCCTACTTTATGACTTTTCCCAGAGGTTTTAAAGAGTATTTATGCCTCCGCAATCCTAGTGAGTCCCTGGAAAGGAAAGCGCGGGCCTGTCACAACACGTCATGTTCTATGCTGGTCTGTGCCAGTTCTCTGTAACTCTTGGAAATACATTCTGGGGACCAGGCAGGCCCCACCTCTGGTTGATCTGCCGTCCTGCTGCTGGGACAGCAGTCAAAGCAAGGACAGCTCAAAATTCTGGGCGCTGTCTAGGCCCCAGCACGTCTCCCCTTGTCTCTGCTGGCAAGAGCAAGGCTGCAGGACAGTTCCACAGCGCCTTCTTTCAAACGCTGGTGGGAGAACCACTCGTGTGCATGGTGCTTTAACCCTGGCTGGAAACCAGGCTCTGACAGTGCCTGCACACGAGGCAAGCGTGGAGGTGCACACTTGTAGAAAACAGTCTAAGGATGCTCAGGCCTGAGTTAGGATAGAAGGGGAGCGAGTTTCCAGCCTGTCCCACATTGTCCTCTTTTATTTTTATCTGTGGGATCGGGTGTGTTGGAGAGGGGAGGAGAGAGGCCTGGTAACAACAGCTTCCCCATCGTTCTTGGTTACTTACATCTGTGGTCAATTTTCCACACTTTATTCCATAAAAGGTAAATGAGACACGGTACTTGCAACAGGATAATCTAAACAATAAGAGCCATGTTACTGTTAAAATCCATCTGGCCGATCACGCCCAACCCCACACTTTTAACTCCTTGAGGTAAGAAAGATGCCCAAGCAGAGGGGCTGGGGCCCTAGTTGGGATCTCTTCCTTCCGTACTTCTTCCTGGCACGACCTCCTCTGAGCGCTCTGCCAATTCCAGCATTCCCTCTGACTCTAGGCTGGCCATGGTGAAGCGACGTGTAAAACCGTTCTTACCAAATGCCTTTGCTCTTCTTTCTCTTTAAAAGGAAACATTAAAAGCAAGAAGAAGGAGAAGGAGAAGGAGGAAGAGGAGAAGGAGGAGGAGGAGGAGGAGAAGGAGAAGAAGAAGAAGAAGAAGAAGAAGAAGAAGAAGAAGAAGAAGAAGAAGAAGAAGAAGAAGAAGAAGAAGAAGAAGAAAAGAAAAGAAAAAAGAAAGCAAGCAAGCACACACAATCCAAACTTAAGTGCTGGGCTGTTTCCCTCATTTCTGATGCTCCTCCTTCAAGCCAAAGGATTCATTTACATAATTTTAATTTCCAAAGGCAACCAACACCAGTGAAGAAGCAGCAAGACTGTTCTCTCCTTTTATTTGGGCTTACACATTTTTCTGGCCATCTGTTCTCCAAGAAAATTGCAAACTCAAATAAGAGATGGGAAAATTTTTAACTCGGACGGCTGGGGATTTTTCAAAATTATTATTATTATTAGTCTTTGGGTGGGGAAGTAAAAGTTTAAGAGATTCCGGGAAAGCTTCAGATGGGTAAGGCCACTGAAGAAATGGAGCTTGGTGTTTCTCTGAGGTGCAGCGGTTCCCACCGGTAGAAGGAGTTCGGCCTTTGACCTAGAAGTCCAAAAGTATTTTATTCTTGGTCCTTAAGAACTGCAGCCCCCCCCCCGCCCCCACCGTCCTTTGAGGGTATTAAACCACCAACATTAAAACAATACTTGTTATCTTCCTTCCAGGTTGCAGCTTCCAGAATCAGCCACAACAGCCCCCATTTGCAACCACGCCTCCCCACCTTGTAACCACAGGGCCAGCCTAAGCAATTTCTGTTGTGGGAATTGGTTTTCAGAGGTGCAGGCAGAAAATGCACTCAGATAAAAAGGCCTCAACAAAGCTGTCTAAACCACTGGAACTATTAATTCAATCCATCCCCCTTTTAAAGACAAATTTATTTTTTTATGAGTATGAGTGTTTTGTCTGCATGTATGTCAGTGCCAATGGAGACGAGAAGAGGGTGCAGATCCCTTGGAACTGGGGTCACAGATAGCTGAGAGACATCATGCCAGTGCTGGGAACTGAACCCAGATCCTCTGCAACCACTGAGTGCTCTTGACCACTGAGCCATCTCTCCAGTTCCTGACTCTCCCCGTTTTGAAAGGTATTCTGGGACAGGGGATAGCGCAGTAGCTCAGTCAGTGAAATGCTTGCTCTGCATGAGGACCTGAATTTGACCTCTACAACCCACATTAAAACAAACAAACCAACAAACAGCAGCTGCCCTAGGCATAGGGGTGGGCACTTGGAACCCCACCC
Organism: Alexandromys fortis; assembly: GCF_014885135.2. Classification (NCBI taxonomy): domain Eukaryota; kingdom Metazoa; phylum Chordata; class Mammalia; order Rodentia; family Cricetidae; genus Alexandromys; species Alexandromys fortis. The sequence continues at coordinate 574,673 of NW_026068128.1, forward strand.
CTGGATGCAGGGATGGGCCCCCGAAGTTCACTGGCTACTCAGCCTAGCCCATTTGGGACCCTGTATCCAAAAAAGGTGGGTGGTGTCTGAAGAATGACACCCGAGGCTGTCCTTTGCCCTCCACACACGTGTTCACCTCTGTATGTGCACTTGTACACAAATGTTTAATCTCACACACATGAACACGCATCTACAAATAAAATAAAAAGATAGTCTGGAAAAATCTTGATAACAAACACAGAAAATAAAAAAGCCTGCTGGGCACCAGTACACTTAATATTGTGAGAAACCTTTTTCTATCAAAGGTGGTCAACCCACAAAGGCCTCTATTTCCCGACAATCTATTTCTAGACAATCACATGTCACATTGTGAAGTCAAGCTCCCACCACTGGGATAAGAGTCAGTCACCACCATGTCAGAGATAAAAGGCCACTTGGACAAGCGTGTTCACTATCCTTGTTGACGGTCTCATGCGCCCTTTTTACAAGAAGAAATTGCCTGCTGAATTACCTTAGTTTTGTTTGTGCGTTCCTTTGTAAAGTAATCAAAGATCATTTTCCTCAACAACGTTCACATGACTAGGAGTAGAGAGATGGCTCAGCTCTTAAGATTGCTTGCTGCTATTTCAGAGGACCTGAGTTCAGTTCCCAGCACCCAGATCAGGGAACTCACAACTGTCTGCAACTTTAGCTCCACGAGATCTGATGTCCTCTTTTGGCCTCCACATGCATTCTCACACACATGCACACACACACACAATAACAGATAAAACAAATCTTTAAAAATACATATATCTGGAGTTGGAGTGTTGGCTCATTGGTGGCAAGTGCTTGATCCTCTTGCAGAGGACCCGAGTTCAGTTCCCAGACCAGAACAAGGAACTCCTAATTACCTGGAACTTCAGTTTTCAGGGGATCCAATGCCCCTTTCTGGTCTCTGCAGGCACGACACTGGTGTGCATAAACCCACATATACATATGTATATACATATATATATATACAGATATACATATACACATACACATAATAAAATAAATAAATGAAAAGCATATATCCACACAATTAAATGTGGTTCTTTGTTGGCTAACCTCTTTTAATTCAACAGGTCCAGAAGACCAGTTTGTGTTTGCAGTTTTTGGGTCACTTGCTAAAACAAACCTGCCTTTCTGTCCCATCTACTTCCTCCGGCTGCACAAGGCAACCCAGAGTTGAAGGAGTTAACAGTCACTAACAGAACCGTGGGAGACAAAGCATAGGACCCCATGATCATAAATCCCTTTCAAAGCAAGTCGGACTGTATTCTCCTACAGCTCAGCAAACTCAGCTTTCACCGCCAGTTACATAACGTGATATTTACGTCTCTTCCTTCCCAACACGTTTATCTCAGGAAATGACAACAGGAAAAACACCTCCTCCCAAGCACACATGGCATTTTTTAAAAGGGGGTTGAGGAACCAGGCTAAATCACTGAACTAACAGGCCTTTTATTGGAATTCACGTTTAATATAAATTCTCAAACATCTGTAAGCAATATTTTATAGACGTGAGTAAGAAAGCAAATGAGGAAAAAAAGAACCATGATTTAATCATTACTCAGCTACGGTAGTAATTTCACAACCCGAAGCAAAGAGGCAAGATTTCGTGACAATTGAAAAAGCAAGTTTATCATGAATACGCAGCTGGATATCATGATGGTGCAGCCCATCTGAAGAGCGGATCCCTTTGGAGAAAGGGGCCCCACCTCTGTGAGGCCGGTCACACAGGTACCTCTGAGGACCCAGGCTGTAGCCAGAGCAGGGAAGGCTGAGAATTTCCCATGACTGCTGAGTCGGAAAGGAGGCTAAAGCTGGAAACAACAGAAGATGAGGAAAAGTCCCAAATGGCCCAAGTCTCAGCTGGGCAAGGGCGAGCTTGTCACACCTGGCAAGGCTTTAACAAGGGGACAGGTGTGCCTGCCAGGGCTGGTAAAAAGCACCTGGGGACCTGTTAAAAGGAAGTGGGATATGGGGAGGCAGGAGGGGACCCTCCCGGTCATGGGAGGACTGGAAATGAGGGGTAGACATGCCAGAGAAAAACTTGGGATTTTAGAGACGCCAGGCTGATTCTAAGCCATTGAATTCTTCTCTGCTGGAGACAACATGGATCCTACAGCCATGAAAAGGGCTGGTGACTTCTGGCAGGGACTGCAGATAGGGACTGAGGGCACAGAGTAGTCAGTGGCCGAAGTCCAGGACCCTCAAGAAGAGAGCAAGGGGCAGGTGTGAATATTAAACTTGGGTAACAATGGCGACCAGCCTGTCAAATGCCAGGGTGTCTGCCCTTGCCTGCTGGGAAGAGCTCTGAGGTGGCTTGCACAGGCTGGGGGTGGGGCGAGAGCTCTGGCTGGGCATTTGGGCAGTCAGCTCCTTATCAAGGAGTGGAAGCAGTCTGCTGTGAGTCACCCCTGGCGCAGGGCAGACGGGCTGCTCCCCTCCACGTCTGTGTGAAAGGAACATTGCTTAAATAAAAGAAACTAAAGCAGAGGAGGCTGGAGCCAGGAGGAGCCTGCACTGGTCAAGTTTCTCAATAAACATTTGTTTTGCTGATAAGTTTGGCTCATTTGCAGCGAGGAAATGTGCTCCTTTGTGTTAGTGGCTTCAGAAGGGAGAATAGGCAGAGAGCTCACCCGAACCTGCTAGGCAGGTTCGGATGTCTCCAAGGAGGTGAGCTCAAGGGTCAGGAGGGAGTTATCTTAGGGTAACTAATTCATCTGATGGTTGCCCCAGGGATCTCTCCTTAATGTTCTCTGCTAGAGCTGTGCAACCAATTTGTCTGTCTGTCTGTCTGTCTGTCTGTCTGTCTGTCTGTCTTTTTGGTATAAGGGAAATGAGAAATGTACAGTTACTGCAGAATTCACTGAATATCAATTAGTGTGAGCAAAGCGACCATATTAGAATCGTGTCGCGGTACCCATCAGCACCCACCCCCTCCCCAGGATTCAGAAAAGAGATAGCCTCCGTTAACTAAGCCGGTGTCCAGGAGGGCACAGTGAAGAAAAGAAAGCAGCTACTCTAAGAGATTTTTATTTTCCCTGGGAACGAAGGCATGGTGTTGAAGATGGCTTGTACCACCTTTCAAACAATAAATATTTAGGAAGTCAGGAAAATCAGGTAAAAGATTAAGTTGAAAAAAAGTAAGTTACAGCTCTTTCTGCCCTTCGTGTGTGTGTGTGTGTGTGTGTGTGTGTGTGTGTGTGAAGGTTTACATTCTTAGACTTCCAGTGTATACTCAGCATTACAGGCGGTCCTGAAGCCTTTTTAAAGCACTGGAACCTGGGCAGTGGATCTGATTGTCTAGAAAGCTAAGTGTCTGGGGAGCAGCTGGGTAGGACGGCAAAGCATGGCATGTGATCTCACCAGGCTGCTTAGAAGAACATGTAGTTTAAAATTTATAAATTGTTCGTCTCTATAATTTTCCCTTTAACATATTCAAATTGTGGTTGGCCACGAGAACCTGAAACCATAGAAGGAAAGCAGAATTTCTGATAAGAGGAGATTATTGTATACTTCAAAAGGAAGTTAACACGTGCTCACAATGTAACGTTTTGTTGTTATTTTTATACTCGAGATTATTTCCATTTTCAAATTAACATAACCGAAGTAGATCTCTTCCCAATTATACATCCAGGGGTCCTGACAACTTAGACTAGAAAACTCTGCATTGGGGGGAGTCTTCATCTGTGACTGACTGGCTCTGTTGTTAATCTAGACCTAAGGAAGAGATGGAGGAAATGTCAGGGCAGGTGAGTCATGCCGCAGCCGCTGTATTGTGACTAATATCTCAAGAAGAGGAGCACTCTCCCTCAGCGCTTGGAGGCTGTAGTCAGGTGTGCACGGGTGAATGCGTTTTCTGACACACTTGGTGCTGAAGCTCAGTGATGCGGCGGTTTAAGGAGTGTCCCATGTAAAGGTGAAAAACAAGGGGGTTAGCTATTGCATTTCCCTGTGTGCAGTACAGGAGATCAAACTAAGGGCCTTGCACATGCGAGGCAAGTGCTTCATTACGGAGCTGCCTCTCTAGTCAGGTGTGTGTGTGTGTGTGTTGCACGCTCGTGTGTGTGCACGTATGTTAAGGTTAGAGGACACCCAGATAACAACTTGAAACTTCTTTGTTTTGGGGATAGTCTCTCACTGGCCTGGAACTCACCCAGTAGGCTAGGCTGGTCAGTGACCCGTCTCTCTACCTCTCCATCATGGGGATTACAAACAAACACCTCTATATTCAGCTTTGTCACATGGTTTCCGAGGCTGGAATGTATGCCCTTATGACATTCTACTGACTGAGCCATCTCCCCAATCCCAACAATGGGAATGGCTCTTTAGACAAGGTCTTACTGTATTCCAGGATAGTCACAACCAAGTTCTACCTGCCCAGGTGTTGGGATCACAGTCTCATGCTGCATAGCAGGCTACGGCAATACATTTACTGGGGGAAGGATTGCTGGATTTGGAGGGCGGATCTAATAGTCTGATCGTGGCTAAACTGCAGCATAAGCCAGCCATGGCTAAAAGAACTCGACAGAAATAAGCAAAAGCGCCCACTCTTGAGCTAGCTGCGTGCACGGAATTTACTATGTGGAGGAGTGGAGATTTTATTATCGCTTGTGAAATGTATGCTACGAAGCTTTTAAGTTAGGAAAGTTATAACAAGTTTATAGACTTGTTCCTACATGTAACTTTTTTTTTTTTCTGGAAAGCTGGTCAAACATTTACCAACCTGCAACTGAATGATGGTGTCTAGAGACCCTGGGCCTTGGGGAAAGGGCTGTTTTCCCAATTTCATTGCCAGGACGACAGAGGGCTCTAAAACTCTCAACCCCACCATAGACTAGATGAACACAAAACGTGCTCTCCCTGCAATGCCCAGAACCGAGCTCTCCCTCCAATTCTGCAGCGCCCGCCACTTGTATTCACGCGGCACTTGGAAAAATGAAGCCCTGTGCTGATTTTCCAACTAGTCCCATCGCGCACTGCTGGTGCATCTTGATTTGGACAAGGGTCAGTCGCACATGCTTCCGTTGAACCTTTTAAAAGCATCTGCATGAACGTGTGTTCAAAATGTATTTACTCCCTTAGTCAGTTGCGCCCCTTGCATTCACGTCTAAGAGTACCTTGGTACCAGACATGGTTCCAACCTGAATGGGTACAAGGATGAAAACCTGAAGGGCCTGGTGTATCCATTAATTTTTGGTCTTCTCTGCTCTTCAGCGCTATCCCCTGCCTTTCCTCCTTCTCCTTGTAAGCGCTAGGATCCTTGTAAGAAGGAACCGGCATGGTCCAAACATGATGCACCAAAGACTTGTCATAATTTGACAAAAGCTTTGAGCATGTAAATAAAGACTCCACCTTGCTGACCTCGCCACCCACCACTGGCCATTGCCATGGAGACACTCTTCACCCCCTCCGACACACTACTGTGCACCACCTCAAAGGGCCACTCATTCCTGGAGGGAGATCCCACCAGCTGCAGGAAGCCCTGCTCCATCACTGGTGAATTATCTCCCGGGACAGGGGAGGTACAGAGAAGAAGGCACGGGTGGGGATTGCCCACCCTCTTCTGCCTTTCTCACCCTTCTCACTCTTCAGCTTTGGAGGTGTGTACTCGGTTCAGGCACAGGTGCTCCCCAGACACCCGCAGTGGGCCATTTAGTCCTGCAGTTGGAGAACCTGACGGCAATGTACTTCTAGTTACGACCTGCTCAAGAGACTCAAAGGTAGTCACAGAGCAGCTGGACTTGAAGTTTGCATCTAAAAGGTAGCATTTTATACTGCTAATAGATGCTGCCTTCCAATTTTGGACTGTCTTGTTGGTGATCCACCGTGATAGAAGTTTCTAGACACTTTTTGTTGTTTTTGGTTTTGAGATAGGGTTTCTCTGTGTAGCCCTAGCTGTCCTGGAACTCTGTAGACCAGGCTTCCCTTGAGCTCACAGAAATCCTCCTATCTCTGCCACCTGAGTGCTGGGATTAAAGGTGTGTGCCACCACCGCCAATGCTTTTTAAAAAACTGTCTTCAAGCACTTTCAAAAACTGGGTCTTCTCTGTGGTAGAAGTTTGAAGCCCACTGTTGAGAAGACTAAGCAGAAACCCACGAACAACAAGGCCAGCGCTGGCCGCTGTCAGTTTGCACCAAACCTACCACATATTCATATTGACGGTTTTATTTCTCCACGTAGGCAGGGGTTTGAGCAGGGTCATGAAGACCGATCAAACTTCAGCAGGCAGAGAAGGGAAGGCCATGCAGGGGGCAGAAGATCTCCTGTCAGACTTAATGGCAATAAATTGCTGACTGCTTCCATTAGCTCATGCTGTCACTGTCTTTGTTTTAGCTTGGTTAGCTAATGCTGCAAGGAGTTATGGGTAAAGGTCTAGAGAAGTGACAAACTTTCAAATAATATTTTCTTTCTTGTTTGCTATTTCTATTGTGTCCCTTAAAACTGAAAAGGCTTGCCTTGTGATTTTGCTTCTCATCCTGTCTTTATGTGCCTTTTTGTGCTGAGATACGCTTGATGCTTTTTGTTTCTTTTTTAAACTCTACAGTAAATTTTTTTAAAAAGCACCTTCTTGAGGTCAGCCTGGTCTACAGAGTGAGTTCCAGGGCAGCCAGGGCTATGACAGAGAAACCCTGTCTCGAAAGCAAAAACAAAAATAAGTACCTCCAAGCCTTTTATTTTACACTAAACATATCAAATCTATTCATTCATATAAATATTCCCACAGCCCTCTGCCACCCTAGAATGTCCATTTCTCTGCAATGATACAGTACTCCAGGTCTAAAGCTGTGACTTTTTACCAGCGCCATGGAAAGATCATCTCAGTTTGTATGCTCCCATACTGAACAACTCCATCAGCCACTTAAGGCCCAAAAGACATAGTTATATGGCCAGTGGTGGCCAGTGTGTGGATTTTGCAGGCTCAAGATGATCTGGCTACTTCCTAGTCCCTCCATGAACATTCTAGTGATGCCTGTATTCTTGCTTGTTAGCACTGGGCCTTGACTTCTCAACTAGGAAGGGAACATATTAATAATATCTATATAGCTGGGTATAGAAGTATATACCTTGAATCTCAGCACTTGGGCAAGGAGGATCAAGGAATCAAGGCCAATTTTGCTATATAGTAAATTTCAGCCTGAGCTACATGAGACCCTGTCTTAAAATAGTAAATTCCAGCCTGGGCTACAATAACATAAATAAATAATAATGCCTATGTCATGTGAAGTCTCAGTATTAAATGAACTAATACATGTTTATGAGATGGGGTTCTAGTAAGCACACAAGCTAGTGTAGAAAAGCTGTCATGGTTGGGATGTAAAATGTCCCTGGAAAACTTACGTGTTGACAGCTTGGTCCCAACAGCAATGTTTAGAGCAGGGCTTTGATGACATCTTTGAAAACATATAATCAATTGCTTAGCGCCCAACTGCCCAGGCCTGGGCCATAGGACCTTTCCCATTAGGGTGTGGCTCACGCCATAGTACTACACCCTGACTCACCATGCTCCAGGCACATTCTCACTTTTGGTGGCTTTTCAAGGGAACAAAACAACCCCATGCCTCAGGATCTTTATGTGCACAGCTTCCCCTGTCTGCCTTCTCTGCTTGACTGATGGCCCACCGTTAGATTCTCAGCTTAAATGGTCACTTCCTCATCTGAAGAGGATGCTCAACTGTCAAACTCACTGCAATTATCCACATCATTCTCTCTCCTTTATGGTACTCAGCACAATTTGTAATTATCCACCTATTTTGGTGGTTTATTTGCTTAAAACCAGCTTCTGCTACTGGCCTGGGAACACCATGAACCAGAGATGGCACTTACCCTGTCCATCCCTGAAGCCTCCATTCTCAGCACCCTGGAGCCACTCAATGGTCACCTAAGCTTGAATGGAAGAGGAGGGATGGCCGAATTAGACAGCCTGGAAGGTAAGCACGGCCCCTTGTGGAAACAATTTGTTTCTTCCTCCTAATGAGTTACAACCGTTCACTAAAGTTAAATCAAATCCACCCCTGGCCAGAGTGGAGGTTTTGTCAGAGAAAAAGGTAAGAATTACTGATTTACCAACTACTTACTCAGAGAGAATTTCTGACTGTGTGGCACATACTTAGCACCACAGAGCAGTTTGTGTTAAATAAATAAGCAGGCCTTCCTTCCTGTCCCTGCAGGGATGCCAGACCCGGGAGACACACATAATGACACAGGAGGCAATTAGATAATGGGACAAAGCAAGGGTAATTATTTGCCATGGTGAGTGACACACGTAAGGAAAACAATGAGACACAAGCGGTGAGGTATCACTTCAGGGCACTTGGAGGAGGGCGTCCCCAGGACCAGGACAGGCACCCAGGACTCTGCAAAGTGCTGGGAAGGGACCGCAAGGTCAGGTTCCCTGAAGAGCTTGTATCACAGAGGCTACAACTGACCTAGACTGACTAATGGAGGCTACAGTGGGGAGATACTAAAACTCTCAGGAGCCCCTAAGACTCCAGGAAGAGGGTAGATGATAGCTATTAGGGGTTTTGTTTGTTTCTGATAGATTTGGGGATATTCTGCCATCTAGCAATTCGCCTAGTGTTTTTTAGTCTAGGTGGTTTATATTCAGCTGTGCTTTCTGATAATACATGTACACACACACACACACACACACACACACAGAGAGAGAGAGAGAGAGAGAGAGAGAGAGAGAGAGAGAGAGAGAGAGAGAGAGAGAGGGAGGAGAACAAATCGTAGGTTTGTCTTACTTAAGAGTTTAAGAAATCCAAAAAAGGAAAATGTATAAAACTATTCTGAGGGACTGGAGAGAAGACTCAGCAGTTAAGAACACTGGCTGCTCTTGCAGAGGGAGGACCTGGGTTGGTTCCTAACACCTACGTAACAGCTCACAACCAGCTCCAACACCAGGTCCAATGGATCGGATTCCCTCTTTTGGCCCCTATAGGCATTGCATGCATAGTATACACACACACACACACACACACACACACACACACACACATACATACATACATACATGCAAATACTCATACACATAAAATTAAAATAAATCTTTAAAAAATGTTTTGTCAGACACGGAGAAAGCTACCAATAACATTAAACTAGCTTAGCCCTCTCCCTCCCTCCCTCCTTTTCTTCTTTCTTCCCTCCCTCTCTACTTCCCTCCTTCATTCCCTTTCTCCCTCCCTCAGCCTGGGGATTAAATTCCAGCCTTCCCCACACACCAAACATGCATTCTACCATAAAGCTACCTTCTTAGCCCCTTTTAAAACGAATCCTGAATTTCACATAGGAACTTGCTAAACTGCCCAGGCTGCCCCTGAACTTGCAATCCTCCTGTTGTGGTCTTCTAGTAGCTGGGATTATAGACATGTATCACTTTCAACATTAACTCTTTATAAGAATTCTTTAAACTCAAAAGACAGGATATTTTTCCCTATAAACATTAGAAAAGATGGGCTGCTAAAATGACTTGATGCGACTTAGAGGCCCTGGCTGTCAACCCTGCTGGCCTATGTTTGATAGCTGGGACCCACACGGTGGTAGGAGAGAAGAGACTCCTCGGACATGGCTCCCACATGCTGCATCCCCAACACTGAATGAAACAAAACATTTTAATATTTTAAATGATTATATACTGAAATATGAGCTTTAATAGTTGTCTTACTGTGTACCTTGGTCCCATTTTCTATTGTTACCACAGAATACCACAGACTAGGTGTTTTATAGAGAAATTTCTCCTTCAGGGTTCTGGTGCTGGCATCTGGAGAAGGCCCTCGTGCAAGGTCACATGCAGCAGAGAGCAGCAACAGGAACAGCAGACTCCTGATTCTGATCACCTCCCAGGCACGCCTCCCTGGCACCAACATCCCTGGTGGGATAAAAACTATAAAGTGTCTGACACCTTAATGTAACGACAAGGGCCAGAAGGCAGAGGGAAGGGGAGATGAGAGAAGTTAGGTGGTGAGCAGCTTTTAGGAAAAACCAAGAAAAGCACTGAAAACTAAACCAAAATAACAAAAAATGGATCCACATTCCAGAATACAGGCTGAAACTCTGATTTAAATTATGTCACTGGGGCTAGAGAGATGGCTCAGTGCTTAGGGCCCAAACTTGCTCTTGTGGAGGATCTGAGTTTGGTTCCCAGAACCCTACTGGGCCGCTCATAACCAGTTCTAGGGGATCTTGTGCCTCTGACCAGCTCGGGTGCTTGCACTCACATACACATACCCTCCCTACTCACATGCATATAATTCTTTTTTTTTTTAACATTTATTTATTTATTATTTATACAATATTCTGTCTGTGTGTATGCCTGCAGGCCAGAAGAGGGCACCAGACACCTTTAAAGACGGTTGTGAGCCACCATGTGGTTGCTGGGAATTGAACTCAGGACCTTTGGAAGAGCAGGCAATGCTCTTAACCTCTGAGCCATCTCTCCAGCCCCCTCACATGCATATAATTAAAATTTTTTAAAAATACTTTTTAAAAAAGTCCCATCACAGTTGATCACCGGGCAGCACCACTCCGCTCTCCACAGTCAGGTCCCAGACGCTCACCCTAGCGACTCTAGAAGGAGCTACAGTTTTCTTCCTATCCCAAAGCTTTCTCAGCTTCCTCTCATCTACGCCTCTACAGGGTCTCACTGTGCAGCCCCGACTGGCCCGAAACAGCCAGGTAGACCGGGCTGGCCACAAACACAGAGATCTGTCTGCTCCTGTCTCCTGAATGCTGGGGATGGAGGGTGTGTTGGCTCCTCCATTGTCAATGCAGGGCTGCTTTCCCTCACCAAATTTTCCTTATAAAAACACGCTAAACCCCAGGTCTGACAAATCTGCTCCAACTCCCACCTCCACAGACGCTTTTATTTCAGAGACACACAGACACCAAGGCAAACATGCTGTTAGGAACCCTACAACAGGAGACCCGCTGGGGCTTTCTGAGGTCCTAGATCTACTCGTACACTCAAGTGCTGTGTGGTGCTAGCACCCAGGGGTGCCAGCTGGTAGTGACTAGTCACAGGCACCTGTGGAGCATGGGAACACGACTCACAAGACTGGGGAGCTAAATTTTCATTTCTTTTACACATTATGATCAGCGACCATGGTGGACAGAAAAGACTTTACTCTCAGGTACATTCAGGATTGCCTCTGGCAATCCTCTCAGAGCTTCCGTTGGAAGGGGAAAAAAACCCCACAGGATTAAGATGAAAAGGAAGTAGAAAATAAATATGGAAAAGACAGGAATAGAAATAGTCCTTTTCTTTTTTCTTTTGCAGATTTAAGATCAGTTAAACAGAAAACCTGCCAAATGCATAACCCTGACATAAAGTTAGAAAAAAATGAAACATTTAAAAATTTACCTATCTAGATAGAGGAGCTATCTAGCAAAATAAAAGGTATAATGGGGAAAAAAAAACAATCCTAAATAAACAAAATTAGATTCATTAGCCCTGACTTAGAAAATCCATGGTAATGTCAGTATGATTGGTGTGCAAGATGAAAAATAGATTAACATAAAAACAATTACATTCCTGCTAGAATACTCTAGAATGTGATAAATCACTGGCAAAATTAAGGAGGAAACACACACACACACACACACACACACAATAATACCCAAGAGTGGAGGAGGATGCAATAATCAAATTTTAAGACATATTATAAAGTGATCTTCATCAAAACTGAATTTTGCTGGATCAAAGCCAGGACAAAGACTAATAAAATAATGATTTCAGAGATAGATTTAAGCACTTGAGAGTCCTTAGGACATAGAGAACAAAATAAAACTAAGAGTCACAATAACGGATGAAGGAATTACCACTTAATAAATGTGGGGAGAACAAACGAATATCAATATGAAGAAAAATATATTATATCCATAACTCACCAAAGAGAATCATTATTTCTAAATTGGTCAATGAACTAATTAGACACAGAAAGCAATAAACAAGAAAGGATGATGTACCTCTACTAGAGTGAAGAGATGACTCATGACCGCTGAAAACCACAGAGCAGAACAGTAAGACAGACGGAAGTGGGCTCAAATGGTTTAAAGCACCCTAGACTCTTTTAATAAAAGGAACAAAGTAAACATGAGAGAAAGAATGGATCATTTTAAATCATGATAAATATAATGGAGATTTACAATCCCAACTAGAAAATAAAATAAGCTTTCTATCATGATATAAACGGATTCTGCCATCAGTGAGGTGACATCAGCGGAGGAGAAGCAGGGACGGAACTGACGAGCATCAGCCCGGCAGTGTGGCTTCTCTGCATTCCGCACACGGAGAAGCATGCCTAGTGAGCAAACCTGGGCAGGCGTGCAGTCTCACTCACAAGTGAAGAAGTGCAAGGATAAACAGTCCCAACTTGTTTGTTGTTTGTTTTCACTAGCCAATGCTGTCAGTAGAAACGGTATTTTGAATTTTTAAGATTTATTTTAGTTTTAACCATGTGTATGTATGTGGGTGTGTGCAGGTTTGTGCATGCATGTGAGTGCAGATTTCCATGGAGACCAGAAGGAGGTATTGGATCTTCTGAAGTTCGAGTTACAGGAGGCTGTGAGCCACCCCACAACCACACTTGGGTCTCCTGGAACTGGACTTGCGTCTGTTGCAAGAGCACCAAGCACTCTTGACTGCCGAGACATCGCTCTATCCCATTTGCTTTGTTCTCTTTAGGATACATGTAGCCATTTCTATTTGGAGCAGAAACGTTAGTCATTTCTCTTGGGCATCATCTATGCTGCTCTAGCTGTATGTCTGCCCAGATGTATGGTGACCCTCGTCTCATAGCAGTGTAGACTGAGGTCCCAGTGTCCTAACAGACTCATAAGAATGACAGTTGCCCTCTGCTAAACTAGCCAATGAAGGACACCAGGATTTAGGACTTCTGCCAGTTGGCTCTTTCCACCATTGGTGGGAGGCATTGGTGTGGGGCAAGAGTCACAGTTCAAGTTCCTCCCTCAACTTAAATGCTGATTGGCCACTTACTAGCTGTGTAACCATGGGACTTGGGCTATTTTCCATCTATAAATTGAGAGTAAAAATTCTTGCTCCTATAAAATTGATAAGAAAATCACAAGATATTTCCTGTCATAGGCTTAACACATAGAAAGCATCAAATAAGGTGTGATCATCATCACCATCAACATCATCACTATCACCACCACTATATCATCATCACCATCACCACCATCGTCACCATTATTATCACAATAATCATCACCATATACTCAACACCATCATCATCATCACTACCACCACCAGCAACAGCAGCATCACCACCTCTACCATTTTTTACTTTCAAGGACAGGTCTTGGGCCCTAGGTCTGAGCCCTCAGAAGAGCCCTTACTTCAAAGAGCTTTGGAGCTGTGCTCCATCATCAGATGGAAACACCTGTCTTTAACATCTTGTTATTTTCCATGTGTGTCTGCTCCATATGTCAAAACTCATTACCCTCATTGTGATAGTTTTTAACCGTCAACTCAATGCAACCTAGAACTGATGTGGGATTCCCCTCTGTATGCTGTGATTACCACTGATTATAAAGAAGCTGCTTTGGGCCTATAGCAGAGCAGAACAGAGCTAGGCAGGGAAAACTAAACTGAATTCTGGGAGGAAGAAGGGAGAGTCAAAGAGAAGCCATGTAGCTCCATGGGAGACAGACGCACTAGATCTTTGTGGGTAAGCCACAGCCATGTGGTGATACACAGATTAATAGAAATGGGTTAACCAAAGATATAAGAGCTAGCTAGCAATATGTTTAAGCGATTGGCCAAGCTTAATTGGTGATTTAAATAATATAGTTTCTGTGTGGTTATTTCGGGTCTGGGCAGCAGGGAACGAACAAGCGGCCTCCATATACATAGAACCACTAAGGAAAATAGTATACACTGAAGAATTGCACAGATCAGGTTGTCTTGGTATTGGTATGGGAAGACCCAGCCCACTGTGGGCTGCACCATTCCCTAGGCAGGGTTCCTGAACTGTGTAAGAGAGAATGCTAGTAAGCAAGCAAAGAGGCTTGCATGCATTTATTTTTCTCTGCTTCTAGTGGACGTGATGCTGCAGGCTCCTGCCACCGTGACTTCTCTGCTACAAGGGACCATGACCTGGGACCACAAGCAGGACCAACCTCTTCTTGCCTCAGTTGCTCATTGTTGGGATATTTTATCACAACAAGAGAAATGAAACTAGACCACACTTACCACCCCTCAGCCTGATGTCTTGTTTTTCTACTTTTAATATTTTGAATACAAGTGAATTATTTAAACCAAGTGAAGGGTTTACACCTCACCTTTCTTGCTTCATTTTTTTTTCATATTCGAATTTGATAAACAGCCATCTGATGTGGTGGGGTTTTTTTTTTTGGTTGTTATTGTTTCTTTAAAAAATCACAAATCCACATTCTCTGTTGTAACCAGTAACCTCAAAAGGAGGGTGAGCAATTTGTACAATAATTTCTCAAGGGCCCACATGAGCAGTCACCAAGAGCTGGCTACTATACTTCTAGGAATGAAGTCCCCATTAGATCCCCAAACACTTATTATTATTGGAAACTGGAAGACTTTAAGAAATGTATTCTCAGAGACCAGAGTGCTCAGCCCCAAATGGGACATAAATATCAAACCTCTCCCCTCTGGGCTTGGGGATCTTCAAGGAAGAGGGGGCAGAGAGATCGTAAGAGCCACACACGGTGGCTGACAGAGTTTTCCAGACACAACACGGCATTACACATAGAACCCACAGCAGTTATAAAAGCGTGCGCAGAGCTATCTGCAAAGCTCAAGCAGACAGACATCCCTGCGCAGAGGGAGGAGGGTAAGCAAGCTGAGGAGCTGCCGGGAGAGAGACAATCAGTTTTCTTTAATGACATAACTCTTGGTAAATCAACCAGATGCCAGGGCAGGCCACACACCCAATACAAACTGGACTTGCTGGGGGCAGCAATCAAAGTTGGGTGGTTGGGAGGGGAGGATATATATGGTAGATGTGGGAGGAGATGGGGCAGGGGTGAATATGACCAAAATACATTGTATGAAATTCTCAAAGAATTAATAAAAATACTACTTGAAGAAATACATTCTGCAAACTACCTACCTATGAATTTGGAGCATCCTAGGGGTACAGACAATTACATACCTCAGTAACAGGACTGAGCTGACATTTGTACATATACAAATACCTCTCCCTGTGATGATGAGGCACATGTAGTAAGTCCGAATCATAGAAGTATTTCTGACAGTGTTTACCTGTCCAATGTTGTCTTACCTACAACAACATCAGAAGAATTCAGTTGAATTCAGCTTGGTGGGCCACTGAAATGGCTGGGTTAGGTAAAGGATCTGCAGCCCAAGTCTGAAGACCCTAGTTTTATCACTTAGGACTTCGGTGATAGGAATGACTCCCCAAGTTGCTTCCTGACCCCTACACTCATACCGTAGCACACAGAATGTGGACATATCACACATCCCCACACAGGCTCCCACACAAAAGATTTAGAATAACGTCAGGGAATGGTGAGCCAGGGCAGGTGCCATCCTGGCCATGCTACCTCTGTCAAATTCACATGCCAAGAACATACAATAAGGGCTGGGTAGAATCACCTTTCTGGGGACCCTGTCCACTTCTGAAAGCAGGAGAACAGTAATTCTCAAGAAGTCTAGAAGTTTCTGTGAGGAAGTGGGTCCTCTCTCTCCTAGTCCCCCAACTTGTTCAGGATGAGGCCTTGGGTGTTCATTCTGTCTCTCATTTGACCCTAAGGTGTAAACATTCTCATTTTACTAGTTCCAAGGTGTATGGAGCAACTCTGCCTTTTGTAAACTAATCCCTGAATTCTCCGTTCCCACAGTAACCATGTTTGTAGCCATGGGAAAGAAAGATCCCTGGCTACTTTTCCAGATCAGAAGAGAAAAATCGGTAAATTTTGTGGATCCCAGTTAATTCGTATGATCTCTCAATCCAATGTTCAGAAAGTTAGGCTGGTGGGTTTTAAAAAGTTTAAAAAAATTAAATTAAATTCTTAGTTCTTGTTTCTTGTGTTTGGCCACCAATACCTTCCAATTATAGGTAATAGAATCAAGGAGACCTTGCAACATTGTTACAAATGTCAGAGGGGCTGCAGGCAGTCTGTGTTCCAACACAGCAAGGATGGATACCTTAGGTGGCCATATTTGGTACCACACACTCCAGACCGGGCTGTTTGGTCCAGATGGCCAAGCAGGAGGTTTGCCTGTGGCCTATCACGAGGTTTGGCACTTGAGGACAAGCTGGGCAATTACAGCATCTTTTTTAGTAGTCCAACCTGGAAAATACCAAGGCATGGTGGGTAGTCAAATTACTGCTGAGATACCCGGAGGCTGATAAGGCACTGGGAGAGGCCTTCCTGGGCAAGAGACTAGACGTGACAGACAGGTCAGTAGAAGTGGACATAGGGAGAAAAGACCTGAGAGGGAGTAGAGAAGCCAGCCAGAAGCAAGAGAATAGAATAGGGGACCTGGCACATGCAGGAACTTCCAGCCAGAGGCCTGGTCTAGCAAGATGAGTTCCAAAGGCCCTCCATTTTTCCTTGAGAGGAAGCCTGTGTCTGCTCATCCTGTGGCCGGCCCACAGGGCTTTCCAGAGCTCTGACTGACATTCTTACTTTGTGAGGCCTTTGTTTGTAGATGAGCTGTGAGGGGCCTGAGAAGCAGCTATGCACAGCAGGGTCACACTGCAGACGTCTGAATCTCAGCACCCTGCCTCCTGGCTGGTCAAGGGATCTTGGGATGCTGCTGGCAGCCTCGGCTGACCCTTATTGTCCCGGACTTTCGGGGGGCTCAGAGGAGCAGCCTCAGCTATGGTTTCTCTACCGTTACCGCTCTGTACTTTTCCTTTTCAAAGTTAACAGCAGAAACCAAAGGCCATATAGACTTTGGTGTTTCTCCACTTGCCCCTCTGTACCTGTTTTCCTCCCAAAGCGCTGTGTGCTCTGACTGAGCTTCATGTATTGTCCTGGAACCCTGATGTGGAGGGATGAAAGGAATTCAGTCAGCGCTGCAGTCATTTCCTTGGGGCTCTGAAAAGCCCCCCCCCTCCCGCTTTCTCCTATTAGCAGCCTCAGCTTCCTCCCTCAGCAAACTTCAGCATGGACCTCCTTTCCTGCATCAGAAGGAATTATCAATCCCTAGATTAAGGTTTCAATCCAATCACTCCTTCCCCCATGCACGCGCACCCTAGCAAATCATCAAGGGCCCATCTTTCCCCCATCTTCCTTGTGTGTCCATGTGTGCCTGAGTGCGTGCTTAAATCATTTGAACCCTCTGGTTCTCAGCCCTGGAAGTCTGAGGCGCCTGCTTGTACAGACTTCTCAGGCTGTGTTGCTCAACTTTGGGATATTATTCGACCTCAAATTGCCTCCCTTCCCTTATACTTTCTTCTCTTTTTTATTGTCTTCCCAAACTACTCAATAGTGGCTTCTGGCTTCATTCCTTACTTTCCAGACAAAATGGGTAAAGCTCACATCTTCCTTTATCTTCCTTCGGCTTAAGTCACCTCAGGGAAAACTGCCAGTTTAAGGCTGGCCCAAGGCGGTCGAGGAGAACAGGACAGGTGACTGAAGGGCGCCAAAATGAAGCTGACCTAATCAGCAGGATAAAGGGGTGATCCGCCAGACGGGAAGAATTCTGCAAACCATATGCTGATGAAAGGGTTAACATGAGACTAGAGAAAGAATCCCTACACGACAAGAATAAAAAGGGCAACCGAACTAAAAACTTTATTGTGTTTTATGTATTTACTTGGGGGTCTGAGGGGGGTCCACACACACTCTTAGAACATGTGAAGAGATCAGAGGACAGCTTGCAGAAGTTAGTTCCCCCTTCCATCATGCGGGTTCTGGGGACTGAACTCAGGTCATCAGGCTTGGCCATGGGGTCTTTACCTACTGAATCATCTCACTGACCCAAAGCAACTTTGTTTTTCAAAGGGCAGAGAACCCAAGAAGATGTGCAGTGGTCCCATGAGACCACTCAAGCTGCCACTCCTTAGCCACCTTGAATGAAGAGCACAGTGAGATACTGGGTCACTTCCAGCAAGATGGTCACCGTCCTACTCCATCACTGAGCTATATATCCTCAGCCCTCTTCTTCCGGGGTGTGTGTGTGTGTGTGTGTGTGTGTGTGTGTGTGTGTGTATGCGTGCGTGTCTGGAAGCCAGAATTGATATAGGATCTCTCAGTGAACCCGGATCTCATAGTTTCAGCTAGCCTGGCTGGTCAAGAACCCCTGGATTCTGTTCCCTATGCCCTGACATCATGCCTGGCTTTTGTGTGGGTGCTAGGGATCAGAACTCGGATCATCATGCTTGCACAGCAAACCCTTTTCCCCTTGAGCCATCTCAGTGAGCAGACAAGGCTGGCCTTGAACTCATTCTGTAGTCCAGGCTGGCCTTAAAATTGTGACCTGCCTACGTCAGCCTCCTGAGTAGCTGGGATTACAGGCTTACACTTCCAGGCCTGGCTAGAATGACGATCAAATGACGGGAACAAAGTATTCACAAAGACATGAGAACACTGGAACACTTGTCCCTGTTATAGGAACATAAAATGGTGTGGCTTCTACAAAAGTTGAATGGCAGTTCCTTTACAGGCTGGAAATAGATTTACCCATATAACCTGGCCAGTTTACTTCTGGGTACATACTTGAAATAAAAGCAGGGAGTCAAACAGGCATGGCCTTGATTGTGGCCACAATGCCAACAACAGTTCAAAGGCAGGAGTAACGAAAGTGTCCATCTACAGAGGAGCAGATGGGCAAAGAGTGGGAAATTTCATACAGTTGTGCGGGACAACCTACAATCCCAGGGCTGGGCAGTAGGAACAAGCAGATTCCTGAAGCTTGCTAGCCATCCTAGACTAGCCAGTGAGTGAAATTCATTGTGGGACCCTGGATCAAAATAAGGCAGAGAGCACATGACAAACAACCTAAGGCTGCCATCTGATTGTCACATGTAACACACACACACACACACACTCCCATTAATGGGAATCCTTGCACATGCCAGATAAGCATTCTACCACAGCCACGAGCTACATCCACAGCCACGAGCTACATCCCCAGCCACAATGGTTCCGCTCGGAGGTACCTAGAGAGCCCAGTTTATAAAGATGCGAAGGAGAGCGTTGGCCTCCAGGATCCACTGGAGGAGGAACGAGGCTGTTTCATGGGTGCTAGGTTTTGGTTTTGCAATACGAAAAGGGTTAGGTATGAGTAGTCCTGTAACAATGAGAATGACTTAGAGCTACTGAATTGTACACTAAAGGGATGAGAGGGCAGACTGAACGTTATTCTTAAGTACTCTATGACAATGGCTGGTTTAGTTTATAGATCCTATAGGTGTATATGACTTGTGTGTGAGTGTGTGTGTGTGTGTGTGTGTGTGTGTGAGAGAGAGAGAGAGAGAGAGAGAGAGAGAGAGAGAGAGAGAGAGAGAGAGAGAAGCTACTGTATATACACGTGGAGGTCACAAGACAACCTTGGATGTCAGTTCTAGTTCTTGTCTTCCACACTGTTTGAGGCAGGGTCTCTTGTTGTTTTCTAGTGTGTATGCCAGGGTAGCTACCCTGAAAGCTTTGGGGATTTTCTCTCTCGACCTCCTGACTTACCATGGGAGTACTGGGGTTACAGACAGGTGCTACCTCCTCCTGCTTTATGTGGGCAGCTTCTGGGGACTTTGAAGCAAGCCCTTTGCCTGCTGAGTCATCTTGATAGTGCTCCTTTTTTTTTTTTTTTAAGGACTCCTGTTGTATGTTTTGATTTCTTCAAGAGTGCTTGGTGCTTGCTGAGCACTGCCACAGTGTGCAGGCCCCATTTGGAGCACTTCCTTATGTTCAGGTGGCTAATCCTGTCTCTTTCTCCGCTCTCTGTAAGACTGAAATTTTAGACCTTGAAGTTAGTGAGCCTCTGGGAGGCCAAGGGAAGAGGATTCTCAAACTGGCTCCAGATCCAGTCTGAACTGGATCTAAGTCCCCACCAAGAGCTCTGTGGGTGGGTGGGGATGGAGCTGCCCAAGCTGGTGAGCCTGAGAAGCTCCTCAGGGCTCGGGGCCAAGAACCCACCCACTAAAGAATCCCAACTGTCCTGTCTTCCTCCCACACCCATCCTGCCCCAGGGATAGGACCAGCTGGAAGGAAGCAACAAAGAGAATGGGAGCTGAAAGCCCAAGCCCAGAGCTTCATCTAGAGGTCACCTCAGCCTCCAAGCAGGGGGAAGGAGGAGACTGGGGAGAGGCAGGGTCGAGGTAACAAAACTCCCTGGGCCCTGCCAGAAACCAGTCAGGCAGCCTGTGCCCCACTCACCATCCCTACTTTGGCCTGCACTGACTTCCTCTGAGGACTTCTGAGAATAGCACAGGCTTTTTGGTCTGATTATCCTCAGGACCCAGACCAAGGAACCTTCCAGTAACTTGTAGCTTGGGCTGTGTGCTGTCTTTGAGACCAGTGATTTGATTGATCTTCCCACACCCGCAAGGTCTTAAAAATACCAAGCTGACTGAGGAGGTCATGAATGCTTCCTGTCAGAACTGGGAGATTGTGGATCTAGTCTAGAGGAAAAGGGGAGTGGGGGCTCATGGGAGCTGCCCATGCCAAGAATGGCCTCTAAAAGATCATCTGCCATCTCTAGACCACTCTGGGCAGCCCTGAGTGAGAAGGAAGGTCTCACACGGGGCACCCGAAGGGGGTTTGTATTTGATGTTTAGTTTCTTTGTTTTGTTTTCTGATGAGATAGGGTGGGTCTCTCATGTAGCCCAGACTTCTCCAACTCTCTGCAGCCAAGGATAACTTGGAACTCCTTGATCCTCCTGCCTCTATTGCCCATATGCACACCCACATGGGTGTGCACAGCTTACTGTTTATGCAGCACTGGGGATCGAACCCAGGGCTCTGTGCATGCCAGGCAAGCACTCTACCAACTGAGCCCCACCCTCAGCGCTGACATCTGGGATGTTTTTTTTTTTCCCTTTAATATTGAGCAAGGTTCTATAAACTCATATCTAACTCAAACTCTTCTCTGTAGAGGGGAAGCCTAAGTAAATGCTCTCCAAGTGAAAAAGTCCCCTCCTACCGCTATTATATATGGTAAGTCCTACATATTCATGGTAGAAAATAAATTGGGAAAATATAACAGAAAAATTAAGCACTCCCAGTCCCAACTTCCAGATTCAATCGCTGCTGATGCCTTAGCACTATGCTTCCAGACTTTGTTAAATGCATGTGTTTTTACATGGATCACATGTAATTACATACATCCTCTGAAAAACATTGTAGGTAATATACTACAGAAATCAGTCTCCACAAGTATACAAAGCTATATTTTAAGTGTGTTATAAATCTTATTATGATATGCCATCATTTATTTAACTAGTCCCATCCTTTTTTTAAGATTCTATTTTTAAATTTCGCGTATGTGTGTCTCTATCTGTGAATATGAATACAATGTCCATGGAGGCCAGAAGAGAGCGTCAGATCCCTTGGTCCTCTGTTGGAGCAACAAGTGCTCTTAATAGCTAAGTCATCTTTCCAGCCCCATCTAGACCCTGTCTCAAAAACAAACAAACAAACAAACAGAATCCAAGCAGGGAATAACAACAACAAAAACCCACAGTGGGCTTTCCAGGGTAAGTTCTTCTAGGAAGGAGTGAGATTGCTATCTACACAACTCACACGTGGTCCATTTATTTCTTCAGGATAAATTTCTCAAGCTGGGTGTGGTGGTGAACTCCTGTGACCCTAACACAGCCAGGAGGAGCAAAAGGTCAAGGTCACCCTCAGCTATAGAGCAAACTCAAAACTAACCCAGGCTTTAAGGGACCCCGTCTCAAAATAACAAAAGAATAAATTCCTAAATCCTAAATTTGCAAGGGTTGCATCAGAAACGTTTTTGCAACATCCACACATCTCTCCGATCAATTATTTTGATTTATCAAGGGACACAAGTTCCCTCAGGATGGTAGCCCTGTGAGACAGTGCTTGTGGCCGTGCTGAGCCGACTCAGACACGGATCCCCACTAAAGCGAGTTCCAAAACAAAACTCCTTAAGCCTCTCCTTTGTGAGCCTGGCAGTAACTAATGACATTTAAAAGCACACAGTTTTGTTTGGACTCTGGGAGTCTGCTAAACAAAAGCCCACGTGGCGGCAGATGGACTGGGAAGGACACTCGCCACACAATTCTTTTGGCTTGACCGCCCACCTTCTTAGAGCCCTCCATCTTCAAAGGTCCATCGTTCTGCCCTTGTTGCCTCTTGCCTGCTTTCGCCTTACCTCCACCCCCCCCTTCTCATTTGTTATTGTATGAGTATGCGTGGCGTGCTGGAGTGTGGGCGGAAGCACACGTGAAGGGGAAGAGAATAATTTTTGGCAGTTGGCTTTCTTCTTTTACTCAGGGTTTACTCACTGGTCCGGGGAAACCTGGGCTCATCCTCCGAGCCTCTCCCTCTAGAGAAGGTGGGCATACAGTCTACGGTCTCTCTCTCTCCTTCAGCATGGCCTCAAAGATCCCATGCTGGCCTTGAACTTGCTACACAGCTAAGGATAACTTTGAACCAATCCTCCTGCCTCTACCTCCTGAGTGCTGGATTACAGGATGTACCACACCACATGTGGTTTTGCTGAGGATCAAACCCAGGGTTTCCTGCCAGGGGATGGATACAAGCACTCACTCTGCCCACTGAACTGTAGCCCCAGCTCTAAGCCCCCCCCCCCTTTTGTTCCTCTTTCCTGTCAGGCCTCTTCCCTCCAGGAGGAGCAGGGGACTTGCGCAGGATGACCTTGTGGAGTTGGCAAAAGTTTCAGTTGCACACAAGTATCTGCAGTAAACTCTTGAGTGCGGAGTATTTGTGATTTCGGTTCTGGGGAAATGGGATTGTTTTTAAACTCCCTGACTCATCCTTCTCTTTAACTTAGTTCCTGTAAATGAGGCACTTGGTTTTTTTTGGGCAGGGATGGTGTCATACAGCATCTCCTTCAGAGTGGCTGTCTGGGCCAGGGATCATCTGAACAGGGCCCCTTACACACATGAACTCAAGCAAGAAGCTGGCTGGCTGGCTCAGCGTTCTTCAGAATTGCTGGAACAGCCCTAATGGCCGCTTCGAATTAATAATACGAAACACATGCTCCATCTGCCTGTGGATGGTGACAAAGTCGTTCGTGTTCAGCATGGTCACAATCATTCTACAGATGAAAATCTTTCTAAAACTCATCACCTGGGTTGTTCAATCATCTTCACCAGGCAGGAAGATTGCCCCCCCCCATTATTCCACTTAAGAGCTCGCTGCCAAAGCAGTCAGTTCAGCATGGCATCATGCCGCTGAAAAGGGGACAGAGAGTAAAAACAGTTCACCCAACTTTTCAAACTTTCTGTTCTTAATAAGGCAGGCAGAGATCAGTGCCAGTGGCCAATGGAGAAGGCGCTATGCCTTTCCGTGGGGATCCTGGGAGCTAGGCACAACTCCTGTGGGCTTCAGAGACCAAATCAATCAGTTACAAGGCTGCTTCTTTAAGAAAAAAAAATAAGTTGAAAAAGGACTGTTATCAGCAAAATGCTAAATCTCTCTCTTTTTTATTTTTCCTTCTGGCTGGAAACAGATATTTGATATCTGAAATAAAAGATGAATTACTGACTGTTCATGTTAATGCTGAATTTTACTACTGTCATATTTCAAAATGAAATTATTCTAACATTTATACTTCAAATTAAGATCTGGGATAATATATATTGTAGTCCATAAAATGTCTTAGGTTCAGATGATGCAAAGGTCAGTCCCCCCTGAGAATTAAAACTGGCTGGTGCTCTCCCTGTCCCCTCCGAATAAATCTAAGCAGCAATGACATCAGGGAGGGCTGGCTGTCTGGGTCTCAAGGCACAACTGGGGATGGGCACTGACAGGGCATGGTGGTGCTGCTGAATGCTGAAGTGGTTGGTGTGGCTGAAACGCAGAGCTGAAAATGCAGCTCTTTCCCGCCGCTTGCAGAAATGAAAGCCTCTTGAGATGGCTGGCATATGGCAGGTGAATCGCTCCCTCCTCCCTTCTGCCATGCTCAAGCTTCCAACTCCATCTCTGGTCTTAGATACACAACGTCTTTGGCGCACTCGCGGTTCTGCTTTCTAAGGATGAAGTTCTGGATGCTGACTTTACTGTTCTCAGCAATTTCCATCATCAAGGTGTTGGGCAGGGAGGAGAGAGCAAGCAGTTACGCCAGCCGGTTTGGGACCAGTCATCCCTGCCAGTCCACGGTGTGTGACACTACACATCTAGCTTCCCATGCACAGAGAAGATTGGCCCCTCTCTCTGTGGCGTGACTTCTTGCTTTGGAGAGAGCACATCTCCGCCCAGAAGCCTTCATGTCATTAAGTTTTGACAAACCCCTCCAGGTCCAGTCATTAGACAGCATTAACATCGTCCACTCAGATCAGCCGCAACCCACGGATTCTTCGCCATCCAGGTGCTACATAGCAAACTGACAAAGGACCCGATTCTCCCTCTCCCCAAGTTTTAAGCGATGCTGGGAATTGAACCCAGGGCCTTGTGCATGCTAGGCAAGTACACTACCATTGAGCCACATCACTAGCTGTCCAAATTCCATTTATAATATTACTTTTCATAATTCCTTTACCTCTTATGAAAATAAGACCAAATGTTTGCAAGGATTCATTGGACTGTACTTTCACTTTCCAAACATAAACTTAAGGAATCAAGAAAGGAATTCTCAGCAGCCACAAGAATGCCTTTCTCCCCCTGCCAAACCAGAGGCTGATATCCAGATAAACAGGATGCAAAAAAATAAAATAAGAAATCTCCAAATGCTGTCTGATACAGTCTCTTGCTTGACCTTATACTTCCTCAATTCTCACCTCTTTTTCTTCTTATGGTTTTGGGGCTTTTTGGCTTGTTTATTTGGGCAACAATGGGAATTGAACCCAGGATATCACGCATTGGTGGTAAGCTCTCTACCACCGAGTTACAATTCCTTTGTTTAAAAAAAACCTTAATGTTCATATTTTAATTGTAGTCTCATGGCCTTAAATGTCTCCAGCAATGCTAGAAGAAAAAAAATGGAAGTATTATTTAATATTAACTTGGAGCAAAAAGGAAGACTTTGGGGGCCACTACCAATAAAACTTTCACATTAAACCACTTGAGCAGCTCTAGATCTGCATGAAAAGCAACAAACTAATGATGCTGAATCTTTGGCCAGGGAGGTGGGCTATCGGAAAATGTAAGTAACTCCTGCCTGCCACCTCCAGCTATTTTTGTTTTAATTTAGGAACCGGAATGTAATTATCTCTTATTTACTACAGTCACCAACACCGCCAAAGGGAAAATAAACCTTTCCTTTTGGGATGAAGTTGCTGACAAAGGTTTGACAAAGAAAAATAATTAATAGCTCCGCGCTGGCACCGAGCTGAGGTTCCGCTAAGTGGGCGTGCCAGGCACAGCCACCGCTCAGCCCTCAGATCCTGGGTCCAGGGCAGAGAGTGTGCCTGAATCTGGGCTTTGCAGAGGCTTTAGACTGTTGGGGGTGGGGCGAGGGGTGGCAGGAGGTCAGGAGGGTTTGAGCACTCTCCTTAGGTCACCGTCCTGTGCAGACTTGAAGCATGCTATGATTATAAACTTCTTGATTTCCACAGCTGCCCAGTGGGGACTCATGCCTTTCAGTTGGGGCCAATGGCCTCCAGTTTGTTGCTGCACTCTTCTGTTGAGAATCCCATGGTGAAAAACAGTTGAAAAGCGGACTCTGGGACAAGGAAGTGAAGGTGTCAGTGTTCTAGAGCCTGGGTGGCATCTCATTGTAACCACACTGTCCCTAAGGGTTCGAACGGGCAAGATAACAGGGTCATGTGCAGGCAAAATCACAAGGCCAAACCCTGAAGAAGAAGATACCGAGGGAAGGGGACATGGTGGCTACCAAACAAGTATGAGGACCTGGGCTCAGACCCCCAATAACCACATAGAAGCAAAGCATAGGGCATGTCTATAACCCCAACCTAGTGCTAGGGAGTGGAGGGGGCCCATCACTGACCAAGAGTCTAACTAACTGGAGAGCTCCAGGTTCAGTGAGAAACTCTGTCACACACACATACACACACACACACACACACGCACGCACACACACACGCACACACACACAATAGTGGGAAGTGACTGGGGAAGACATGTGGCATCCACTTCCGATCACCACATAGATACACATGCACACACACCTACACACATCTATATATACAAATACATCAACATACAGATAGAGTACACACACAAAGCTGAAGGTATAGGTCAGTGGTACAGCTTTTGCCTAGTATGTAGCGCCAGATTTGAGCTCTAACACCTGGGACCGGGGGCACCCTCAGAAGGAAGATTCAGCCTCTTAAATATACACAGGGTTCACCGTGGCTTGCACTTAAAACAAATTACAGAAGCTTTGAACACAGTATTCAATTTAAGCAGACATCCCTTTGCATTTTTGTCTATTGTGGATGCTGGGAAGCTCACGGCCCCAGAAAGGGAAGATACAATTGTAATTTTTGTTATTATTATTAATGATGGGTTCACCTGTCATGATTATACATTACAACTTCCTATGGCAATCTTTTCTTTCCTGAGGCACGGGGAGGCCTTACCCTTGGCAGCCTTAGATCCTTTAGCAGTAGTTAAAAAGTTCAGGTCTCCAAGGCAGGCAGGATCTGACTCTGCCTGGACAAATCACTTCATGTTCCTGGCCTTAGCTTCCTCTCTCTGAACAGCTAAGGATTATGCTGGTCCAATTCTCCTTATGCCCAAAGGCAAACACACATGGAGTAGGCACCAAATACACAAAAGACCATGGTTACCACTACCATTAATAACATCTATGATGAAAACAAAAGAGTAGTCTCCACAGAGAAACATCTAACTCCACCCCCATTACCACAAATTAACACAGCTATCTATGGTCTCCCCTTCTCCCTGGAGCTCCGGACAGTTGGTGCTCCACATTCTCAGCGGTGGACTTGGCTTCAGGAAGAGGAGCCCTTAACACTGAAGTGGAAAAAGAAGTCAGGAAGTCTGCACGAAGGTCTTCTGCTTACACACAGAATAAGATCATTTGTCTCTTCCAGCGTCATTGCATGGCTCTCTGTACCTTTTGTCCTCTCTGTAGACCTCTGGGGTAAAGGACATTTGGGGCCCACACATGTTTGCAGAACAGGCTGGTACATCCTGTCCTTGCTACAGAGTCTGGCACCTCGGTGGCAAAACACACTTCTCTTTTGACACACTTTCTTTCAGGAGTGGCTGGACCAGGGCTTGCTGCAGAAGCCTCCTGGCCTGGCCTCCCCCCCCCCCCTGGCTGCTGAACTGCCTCCTGGAGCCCCCTGGTGGCCAGTCCCATATTTACACCCTCATCCTTTAAGAAAATGCCCTCAAAGGATCCATCCTAGGGTGAATCAATGGAATGCATCCACCACCAGGGTACCTTGGTTCTTTGAACAAAGGTACGGTGCTCCATTGAGGCTGCCTTGGAGAATGACACCTTCCTCTATGTCTTGGCCACTTCTCAGCCTCTGGTGTCTGCTGTGTTGATACAAGGCAGAGTAGGAAGCTCTTCAAGAGTTTTCAGCGTAGAACAGAAA
This sequence comes from Alexandromys fortis, assembly GCF_014885135.2. NCBI lineage: Eukaryota > Metazoa > Chordata > Mammalia > Rodentia > Cricetidae > Alexandromys > Alexandromys fortis. The sequence continues at coordinate 602,354 of NW_026068128.1, forward strand.
GATCGGACACACATGCCCAAGGGAGCCCTGGGGATTACATCAGTCACCTCAGGGAAATGGGGATGACATAGGGAGGAGGTGAAGAGTCAAGAAGACATTGGCATCTTTCGCTAGAGATCAGAAGTGAGCCAGGCAGAGAGGATGAACGGCATTTCATGGAGGGGGGTCAACATGCTCCAAGCCAGGACTCGCTGGGGAGAACGCCATGGAGCTGGATGCTCACAGCATACAGGAAGGAGATGAGGCTGGGGACATGTGCAGGGACAGACAGAAAAGGCTCTTGAAAGCTAGGAGACTTGGCCATCACATATCAACATTAACTTTTCTACTCACATGTAGGCTTCATACATGCATTTGATTCCAATTTCACAGATGCTAAGGTTAAAAGAAAGTTTCCAGAGGCCACCCATGATCCACTGACTTCAAGTTTCTGGGCTCAGCTGCAGCCTGACTATGAGAAGATCAGGAGACAAATTCCAGGACAGAAGCCTCCTACAGCACACCTGACCCAACATCCCAGGGGCTGGAGAGATGACTTCATGGTTAGGAGCACTGGCTGCTCTTCCAGAGGATCTGGGTTTGATTCCTAGCACCCACATCACGTGACTCACAATTATAAGATCCAGCAGAACAAAGGAAAGCCTGAAACCCAGTCCTGTCCAGGGAGACTAGGAGCCTGGGACCACTGTGGGAATGTGGTACCTGGATGGGGTCCTGAAACAGAGAAAGATGGTTCTTAGGTAACAGCTAAGCAAATCCCAACGAAGTGTGTGGTGTGGCCCCTAGGGAATCTGCAGGAGGTGAAAGTGCATGCCAAGCGCATGAGAACTCTGCTTTAACCCTACCATGTTTTCTATACATTCAAGTCTGCTCCAAAAAAAAAAAAAATCAAAGTCAGTTTTTACACTATTGTTGTTGTTCGTCAAATCTCCAAAGGAAAAGAAATGAAGGGGTATTTTACTGACAAAGAAAAACCTCTGAGATGGTCTCTCACTAAACCTAGAGCTGTGTCTCCAAGCTACACTGGCGTCCGACAAGCCCCAGTGACACGGTGTGAATGTGGATACACACATGCTCACACATGTGGAGGTCAGAGGACAGCTCTCTGGAGTCAGTTCTCCCCTTCGACCATGAATCCTGGGGACAGACCTCAGGCCACAGGCTTTCACAGTAAGCAAGCACTTTACACAGTCAGCCAGTCATCTTGTCACCAGGCACGCTTTTAATCCCAGCACTCGGGAGGCAGAAGCAGGGGGATCGCTGTGAGTTCGAGGCCAGCCTGGTCTATGAAGTGAATTCCAGGACAGCCAGAACTGTTACACCGAGAAACCCTCTCTCGAAATATCAAAAAAAGAAACAACAACATGAAAAAACATAAAGAGCCATCTTGTCGACCCAAGCTTCAATTCCTGATCCTGTCACCTCCACTTTCCACTGCCTGGGCCAACTGAGTGCTGGTAGCATAGGCCGCGATGCTTAGTTGTATATGCAGTGCCTGGGTCAGCACCCAGAGCTTTGTGAGTTCTGGGATCATGCCATGACGCTCAGTCTTACCCTGGTTTTATTTTACTGCTTTATTTTCACATTTGAAGCTAAGATGGTTGCAGTGGGGGAGCGTGCTTGACCTTGTCCAGGGAAGGAGGGGCATGGTCAGCATCGGGTTTTGGAGTGAGCAATCTGGCAGGCTCAGTGTGAATCACAGACTGGTTGCGGGTGCCGGGCCCGGCTGAGATCTGCTGGTGATGCATCCAGACAGAGGAGGAGAAACAAGCAGAGAGAACCAACTTCCCTAAAAGGAGACAGCAACATGCCTTGGGTAGGACCCCTTGGATCCAGCCACAACCAATCAAACTCTATCTGCTGCTGAGCCCCAAATGTGTCCCTGAAACAGGCTGAGCTGGCCCTCTGCAAATGGGCCTGACAGCTAGGAAAGGGAAAAGAACCGCAGCTCAGGAGGTGAAGCTGCTGGCTGGGGCCCTGGTCCAGAGAAGGGACAGGCTTCGAGGGAGTGTCCTGTGACCTGGGACAAACTGGGGGATTTCACATAGAGGGCCTGGAAGCTGTACCTTGAACCAGGACAGAGCAGAGGTGACTTCACACAAAGCCCACATCAGTCTGTGGGCCATCCTATCCCTGATCCACAGTCCTTGGACCATATACCTCTAGAGGATTCTGGGGCTGGAAATCCAGTCTTTCTCTCTGAACTCTGTAGCATCCTCTGCCCTCCATGGCCAGTTAAAATCAGGACTCTTAATAGGCTACAATGTGTCACCTGGAAACCTTTACACTATCTGCATCCCTGGAGGCTTGAGACAACTCAGCAAGACCCTTCCAATCACTCCTTCAAAGGCATGGTACTGTTTCACATAGCCAGGCAAGCAGTCGCTCTAAAAAGATGTCCTTCCTTCCCTTCCTTCCTTCTTTTCTTCCCTCCCTCCCTCCCTCCCTCCCTCCCTCCCTCCCTCCCTCCCTCCCTCTCTTTTTTGAGACAAGTTTTCACTATGTATCCTATCCAGCCTAGAACTCACTATGTACACCAGGCTGGTCTCAAACTCACAGAGATCTATCTACTTCTGCTTTCCAAGTACTAGGATATAAAACAGGCAGCACTAACACCTGGCAAAAGAGAGACTTAAAATTTCTAGGTCAGAAGTCACACTGGAATGTACGACAGTTGAGGATATTTGGTACAAAATGTTGTTTGTGTTCTCGTTGCTGATGCAACCAATTAACACGTATTTAGCGGCTTAAAACAGCGCACATTTATTATTTCACAACAGTGGAGGTCAGGAGTCACAATAAGTCTCACGGGCTGGAGTCAAGAGCTCAGCAGGGCCATGTTCTCTCCTGGGAGCTCTGAGGAGAATCCTTGCACTTCTCTTTTCTAGGTGTTAGTGACTTCCGACATTGCTTAGCTCACAGCCCCTCACCTGGTGTCCACAGCTTGTCCTGTCACACCTCCCTGACCTCTTGTCTCTGGTCACACCTCCCTGGCCTCTTGTCCCTGGTCACACCTCCCTCTAGCTCTCTCCTGGCCCCTCCCTTCCACTTTTCAGGTCCCTTGCCAGTGTGCGGGCCCACCTGGATGATTCAGGGTTGCTTCTTCATTTTATGGTCAGCTGACTGATTCATGATAAATCTACTTGACTGTTGGTTTCCCGTCGTCATAGAAGGTAACACATTTGCAGGCCCTAGGGATTAAAATGTCCCATTGTTTAGTGGACTGCCCTAGCTTCTCATCACCCATGAGAAACTGTTGAAAAAATAATAGAAGATTGAGACTGGGCTCGATGGTGCACGCCTTTAATCCCAGCACTTGGGAAGCAGAGGCAGGCGAATCTCTTTGAGTTCAAGGTCAGCCTGATCTACACAGTGAGTTCCAGGACAGCCAGAGTTCTATTGAGAGACCCTGTGGAAGGAAGGAAGGAAGGAAGGAAGGAAGGAAGGAAGGAAGGAAGGAAGGAAGGAAAGAAGGAGGAAAGAAAGAAGAAAGAAAGGAAAGAAGGAAAGGAAAGATGAGCTGATTTTTGGTCTCCCAGATTTCAGCCCATGGTAGGCGCCCCATCACTTTGGGACCTGTGTGCGGACAGCATCCTGGCAACCGCTGACTACATGGCAGGGCTAGGGATAAGAGCCCTTCAGAGGCTCATCAGTGACGACTTCCTCCACCTAGGCCTACTTCCCAACAGTCCATTCAGCTATGAACTCAAGAGCAGACTTACACACTGATGAAGATGGGGCCCTCGTAATTCAATCACACCTCACCAGCACCGCGGCCTGGAGACCAAGCCTTCAGCCAGGAAGCTCTTAAAGGTGTTGATCCTGTGTGCCACCTGCCAGTCTTATCTTTTCAAATAAAAAAATTTACATTTTATCTATGTGTTTATTACTGTGTGTTGTGTGTGTGTGTGTGTGTGTGTGTGTGTGTGTGTTGCAAGCGCGTGTTTGCCACGGCGCACATGTAGAGCTCAGACGACAACTTTCAAGAGGCTGGCTGCTCTTTCTCTTCCACCATGTGGGCTCCAAGGGTGGAAGTGAGATGGTCGGGCTTAGTGGCAGGCATCTTTACCTGAGCCAACTTTCTGGGCCCACATCTGACCACTGAAGGGCAGATTGCGGGAGAATACCATTCTGCCTCCAAAACAAAAGGCACCACCATCTCATCCAGCTGGGGCCACAGAGCTCACACACAGTGATGGATTTAGTCAAGGTCTGATGGGGACGCCGCCGTTAAGATTCGGAACACACAACACTTCTCTGCTCAGACCTTACAACAACTTTCTTGTGTTCTTGAGAGGAATTCCTAAAAGCTCTTCAGGGACTTTAGCCCCGGCTCACCTCTCACTGGTCTACCTAGAGCCTCCATGTTGTTGCCTTTTGGTTCCTGGAAATCTTGTGTCTGTGCCCGGAACATTTGGGACATTTGTCCCCAAGAGTCTCACAAAACAGTCGTGATTCTTCACCTAGGTCTCAGGTCTCATGTTGTATCCTTAGAGAGGCCTTCTTCAGCCATCTCAGCTGGTCCCCTCCTACTCACCACTAGTGACAAGTCTAATCACTCCTATCTCGTCTGTGAGGACCAGAGACCCGGTCTGTCCTGTTTAAAGCTTATGTCAGACTCCTAAGAATGGGGCTTGGTATACAGCTGGTACTCACTAGATGCCTGTGAAAAGAAGAAACATGAAGCATGTGGGGAGAGGCGTGGCCAGCTTTCCAGAGCCTCTCTCTTAAGACACAGGAACCACGCATGTCTTCTGGATTGTAGAAATCACATTAGTATTTCTTTGTGTGCATGTGTCAGGCGAAGGTCGGAGGACAATTTGCTGGAGTCTGTGCTCTTGTTCCTTTATGCGGGGCCTGGGGAATCAAACTAAGATCTTCAGGCTTGGAGACAGGTTTCACCCTCCATGGGACACCTCACTGGCCCCATGCTTTGACTTCTGTAGCAGAGAATGTGGCCGGCAGACGCAGAGAGGGGAGAATGGGTCTGGCTCTGAGGTGTCCTCCATCTGGGAGTGCAGTGGGAGAAACAGAGAGCAGACCCCAGCTCATCATTGAAATCGCTGCGGTCTGTATGCTCAGCCAGAAGGCTGAGGAAAGGACAGGGTGTGGTCACTGCAAACCAGGAATTCCCAATCAAGTTTGGGAACCCAATCCAAAACATGAGCCAATCAGAGGCAGCAGGAGGCCAGAGATGCAAGGTTCACTGATATGGCAGGGGGAGCGCAGGACCAGGCGTGCTAGTGACTGGAAGTGTCACCCCAGCCTGGAGGAGAGGCTCTTCTTAAGACTCAGGAGAGCATAACGGAGTGGGGGAGCGGGCACACTGAGCCTCTAGAAGGGGGGAGGCACAAGTTAGAGAGACAATTAGCAGAAGCAGCGAAATGAGTTGTGGGGATTGATGGGGGCTCCAGGGAAGAATGCATGCTTCATCTTAAATCATCTTTAAAGGATGGAGAGTTGGGGAGATGAGGTGGTTCAGTGGGCAGTGCAAGTTTGAGGAAGGACCAGAGTTCAATCCGGAGTTATGGGTGTGGTAGTGTGCTCGTCACGCCAGCACTGGGGAAACAGAGGCAGACAGATCCCTGGGGATCAACTAGACAGCCAGCCTAGACTACTGGAAAGGCCCCAGGCCCCCATTAGAGTCTTTGTCTCAAAAGAACAAGGTGAATGACATCTAAGGTACATCACTCGAGGTTGACCTCTGACCTCCATACACACATGTGCACATATGTCCATAGACACACAGCCCCCCACACACATACATAGACACACAAAAGGATGAGGTAGGCTGGGAATGGCAGTACGTACTAGGGATCCGGCACTGGCAGTGAGGGCAGAAGGATTAGGTCTGAGCCAGCCTGCGCTACATACTGAGACCCTGTCTTTAAAAGAGGGTTTGTGTGTGGTTCTTGGGCAGCAGAGAGGTCAGGGATTTAGTGACACGGTTTTCTCTTCTATAAGCAGAAGGCAGTATGGATTGGAAGTCAGTAAAATCTATTCCTTATCAAGCAGAGTGTAACAAAAGACCTCATGCCATCAAATGCCTCTATACCTTAAAGTCCCACAGGTACTCCACCTTCCTCTGCCCTCATCCAGGCCCTGAGGGTGACACAGAAATGACCCCGACACTGGAGGCCGAACAGCTGGGGACACCTGGGAGGAGTAAGAAGAGAACTGAAACCGAGCTGAGCCTCCCAGCCTCTCCCACAGCTCGAAGGGAAGTGTTTACAGTTTCCTGACCTCAGAGAGCATCCCAGAAAGCTGGCTGGAAGGAATTCTTTATTTATTGAGCGTGTTTCAAATGAAACGCGTTAAAATATCCTTCCACGGATATCTCCTCAACGCTTCAGTTCCAAAGAACAACAACCCTCAGCCCCTGCCCTCTCTGTAGCCTCAGGTTCACCCGGGACATCTGCAGAAGAAAGCTTTTCCAAGACATTAGATGGGGAACTAATGCTTCGGGAACGAGTCTATAAAGAGAGTCTGGTAGCATCTAGGCAGTCACCCTTTGCCACGGTCCAGTCTTGCACATTTTAAACGTCAGAACTTCGGGGACGTGAGAGTTAAAACGATGCTGCCCTGCTGTGCCCCGCACGGCCATGGAGACTGCAGTTTCAAGGCCCGACTAGACCCCTTGCATCGAGGATTCCAGCCCAAGCCCAGCCGAGCTAACCACAGGGAAGAACTCTTCAAAGATCCCCTGCACAGCCTCTGAAGAACCATATGGGACCCCAGCCATGAGCCTGCGAGGCCAGAGTGGCCAGCAAGTGTGACGGTGCCCCCAACTCAAGAGGACTTGTATCCCTTCTCGTCACTGCTTCCCAGGCCAGGCAGTACATACGCAGCACGAGAAGCTCTTGGTGAACGGTTGTACCTCAAACCCTTGTCCACTGTGGTATGATAGAGGGTGGAGCCTCCACAGGAGGGATGAGCGCCCTCATGAATGAGCCCCATGAGACCCCTCACACCCCACCCCCACCACACGCGGACACGTGGAGCTGGCACTGTCTGAGGAAGGGCAGACACCAAGCCAGAAGGCAATCTCTAAAACTGCAAACGAAATATTTCTGTAGTTAAGCCACTTAGTCTAGGGCATCTTTGTTAAGATGGCCCAAATGGCCTAAGAGAGAGGGGGAGGGAGCAGAGGAAAAGTGATCCCAGGTCCCACCTCTGACTCCAGCAGATGTAGGCACCTGAGCCATAGGCAGGCTGAGCTAGGAGAAGGCACACAGCAGGAGAGGAAAATTTGATTTGAGATAGGACTAGACCTTGGCAGCTGCAAACAAGTCGCCATAATCTAAATCAGACCCTCTTTAGCTGGACAAGACTGGAAAGCTACGTGCTCTGTGGGACCAATATCAGAAATGTTTTACAGTGTGGGTGAAGAAAGAAACAAAACAAAGTTGTTCTCCACCCCCGCCCCCTGTAAAGATAAAATAGAACAAACAGAATAGAATTCTTTTGGTTAGTGAATTAGTAAAGGTGAAAGACAATAATGAACCAGGTGAGGAGCACACACCTGTAATCCCAGCACTGAGGAGGCCGAGGCAAGAGGATCCTGAGTTCCAGGCCAGCCTGGGCTACAGAGTGAGCACATCACAATAATAACAACACAAACAGCAACAGCCGTAGCAGCAACAATAAACACAGAGAGAAAGGAAAAATGAGAGCATCCCGTTTTAATGAGGACACTAAACAAGCTTCTGTACTTGCTTCTGGATGGGCTAAAGATTGAGAAGAATTTTCTCAGGCAGGGCCTCTTCAACTCTAAAGCACATGCTAGCACTAGTAAGTCATGAATTTGAGGGGGAATAAGGAAAGGAATTGGAGGGGTTGGGGGAGAGAAGGGTGGAAATGATATAATTGTATTTTAATTAAAAAATAAATACATTAAAAAAAACTTGAATGCACATGCATGTGGCTGTAGATCTTGCTAAAATGCGGACTGATTCAGGGTCAGTTCCAAGACATCAGTAACCAAGTGACAGGGATGGAGGTGGTGTGCACATTCACCACCAGACACAATAACCCAGAGAGAATTTAGCTAGCATATGAAGAGCTTAACGTCCTCGAATCCTCAGTAATTCCATGTTGATAATTATACTCTAAGATCCATAATGAGTGAATGAAAAAGCTGCCCACAAAGGCATTTATACCAACGCTGTTTATCATGGGAAACACACAACTTCCACAGCCAACGGCACGGAACTTTCCAAATTTGTCATGTAAAGCCTTTAGGCCCTGGGACATCACAAAAATGTCAGTCAGTATCAAACTCATTTAGAATTAATAGTGTCACGGGGGAAATGTTCATGCTGTGCAAAGTCAAAAACTGAAATGAGAAGGGGGGGAGGTGCTAGGGAGATGGCTCAGTGGGTAAGGTGCTGCTCATGCAGGTAGGAGGACCAGAGCTTGGGTCCCTAAGACCACATAAAAGCTAGGTGGACGTGGCAGTCCAAATGGTGATCGCTGTGCACAAGGTGGAGACAGGAATCCCACGAGCAAGCTGGCTAGTCAGACTAGCCAAAACAACAGCTGTGGGTTCAGGGAGGGACCCAGCCTCAACATATAAAATAAAAAGTGAATGAGAAAGATACCTGATAACACTCTTGGGACTACACACACACACACACACACACATACACACACACACAGAGACACACACACAGAGACACACATACACAGAGACACACACACAGACACACACACACACGTCCCACTTCCACACACACTGGGGCTGTGAAGTACTGTGCTGACTAGTTTCATGTGCCAATTTGGCTAGGCTCCAGCACCCAGTTATGTAATCAGATGGTACCTAGGTGCTGTTGTGATGTGAGTAACATCTAGATCAGTTGACTTAAATAGCAGAGGTTGCTTCTACATCAGGGCTGGACTTCATCCAGTCAATCTCCTGAAGTCCCAAAGAGTAGACTTAGACCCCTCAGAGAAGAGGGAACTGCACCTCAGCACTGCTGGAACCTTCAGTGCTTCTGGCCTGATGAGGTGACCACCTGTGAACCTTATTTAACCTGTCAACCAGCTTTTGGGAAGAAAATCTCTTCATACATGTGCCCCGATGGCCTGTTTCTCTGGAGTCCTGACTGGCCTGCAGCGTGAGCCCACAAAGCTAAAGGCACAGGAATGAAAGCAAAAATAACCTTGTGTCCTGGGACCGAACACCCAGAAGGACTCTAACTCTGTAATTTAAATTATATTATTCAAATATTTAAAGTAGATGCATAAGCAATGAGAGAAGAAAACATCCCAAATTAACAGTATAAAAAGGACTATGGCGTATTCTATTATTCTATATTATGCATTATTATTTATTATTATCTTTTTTTGTATTTCATTTTTTCTAGACTTCTTCCTAGAAATATTGCAGCTAGAAAAAAAAACTATCCTCACAACACGGCCTGCATGCCATGTAGCAATTTCAGCGTCCACTCAAAGGCTGTCTCGAGGTTTCAGGCATCCTGGAGGAGTGAAGTAGGTACTTCTCACTTCTCACCTGCTACCCAGGCTAGCAGTCTGTCCCTCGGCTTTCCCCCCATCTGCCAAGCTCCAGTTTCTTCCTTTGTATTCCATTCCATCTCCCGTCCCTTCTTTCTTGCCCAGAAGAAAAGCCCGTGAACAGGTACAACAAAGTGACCTCTGTTTTTCCAAGTGAGGAAATTGAGGCTACTAATGCTAGAAGCAGCACCGGGCTGCCCAGCTGGTAGGTGATGCACCCCAAATGTAAAACTGCAATGTAAACTGTAAAATGAGACGCATGTGAGTGATTTTTATGACTGTTCCCATACGGTCAGAAGGAGAACCATGCCAATTACATTGCAAGGCCTTCTCCTTGCCCTTCGTAGCCTTCTCCGATGACTGTACCCAATGTGTCATTAGGCTCTAGAAAGGATGAGGAGGATGGCCAGGGTCACGTGCCAGGACCAAAGGCATTCTGGGCTCTGCTGTGCGTGCCAAGCATCCTGGGGTAGCCCTGGTGACTGAAGCCTCACAGCTGGAAGTGAGCAGGGCTACCCACACTGCCCAAGTGGGCCAAATTCAGAGCCCACTTTCCACTCTCAGCAGCCTCTCTAGTCCCCATCTATTCCTGCCCGGCACAAGACCCAGGCCAGCCACCAGCCTCATGCCCAGAGGATGGTCCAACTGCAGGACACTCAGAAGCACCCAGGGCTTCCCACTTGGGAGTCCTGCCTCTGTACACGCAAAGCTGTCCCTCTCTCTCCTCCGGTCCAGACCGATTGTGTTCTCAAGTCCCTTGGGATAAAACCCTGGGGCTGATGCTCAGTTATCCCTGCACCAGTACACCTACAACAGATGGGCTGGTCTCCCCAGATCATGAGCCCTCGGCCCCAGCAACCTGCAGTGGCTGCTGTCACCTGCCCACCAAAGAGCCCATGGCAATGCAGGCTTCAAGAACATCTGGTGTTTGCCCAACCAATGGATGGTTGGAATAAACAAAGGCCACACTGCTGAGGTGCTGGCAACCCTCTTCTCCAAGCCCCAGGAGCATACTAAATGGTGGGCTAGTAGGCCTGCTGCTCGTACAGATGATTATAGCAGACAATGAGACGGCCCAGGAACAAACTGGAACCGTGGTGCCAGGTTTACACACGTCGACCAATGCCATTTCTGTCAAACTAGATAGTGCATATATGAAGGGAGGGGAAAGACACGCTGTGTCTATTTCAGGTGAACATGTTTATGATGTCAAGTTGCAAGATGTCATTAGAGACCATGCCACTAGCCCTGAAACCAGCTCTGGGCCAGCTGACATCATCAACCCAAACTGACCCTCAGCAGGAGAAGTTGTTTAGTGGGAGAAAGGGATGTGTGTATCTGTGGATATCCATGCCCTAGTTTCTAAGATGTTTCTTAGTGTATAAAACCACATGAAACAAGCATATAAAATTCTCTTCTTCTGAACATCGAGAGACAGCTAAAAACGGAGATGGCACCTGAGGAATGACACTCACAGTATCCTCTGGCTACACACACACACACACACACACACACACACATGAACATACACACATACATACACACACAACACACACATACATACACACATACACACACATGCATGCACATAAATACAAGCAGTAAAAAAATACTATTAAAAATGTCTACCAGTGGGATAGGAGGCGTTCCAGGGTAGGCCAGGATGCATTGACATGCTGGGTGCCCTGTCCCAACTACACCCTACAACTAGGCTGCACAGTCACTCAGTAATTGAGCCTTGGGCACATTGAGAACTTATGTCTTATTGACAAATAGTTTCTTGAATTATTAAAGAGCAAGTGAATCTTCCACAAATCTCCTTAGGGGAACATATTAAACACAGAGGTCAGCTTACATTGCTGGACTCCACCCTAGTGCCAGGGCCTCCCTAGTCCTCCTTTGCTCTCCTCACAAGGAGAACACACAGAAGTCACTGAGAATTCCCCCAACAACCCAGTTTTCAAATGGTCTAACTACATGACATCAGAAACGTCAACCGAGCAGTAGGCACAAAAACGGACTCATTAGAGCTGGCAATTAATGTTAAAAAAAAAAAAAGGTCAAATCCCATAAGTGAGAGGGGGAGGGGGGATGGCTGAGGAAATCATTGGAAATATTCGAGTCCCTGGAGCTTGTTGCATTACAGATGAGATGTACCTGGTGCACACTTGGGTGGGGTGCTCTAAAGGCAAGGAAGGAATGGTGCTGAGGATGCATCTCAGTGGGAGAGCATCTGCTTAGCACAAGTGCAAAGGATGATGGGACAAGAGGAAGGGAGGGAGGACTAGAGGGAGGAACCTCTAAACACAGCAACTATAGAGGTCAGAGAGGAGGCCCCACTGATGGCCTTAGAGACGCCAGGAACAACAGACAGCAAGACACACGGGGAGGACACAGACTCTGGAGAAAATGGACATCACTATGCAGAGACTTTGTGCCTACCGTTTCTTGGCCTTCAATTTAAGATACTCTGAAATTTGTTCAAAGTTGTAAGCCTTTTTGTTTGTTTTTTCAAGTCAGGGTTTCTCTGCACAGCCTTGGGTGGCCTGGAGCTCACTGTGTAGACCCAGGCTATCTTTGGACTCAGAGAGATCCACCTGCCTCTGCCTCCTGAGTGCTGGAATTAAAGGCGTGCGCCAAACCGCCAGGTCAAAGTCATAAGTTTTAATGCTAGTGCCCAACTGAGTATAAAGGAAACAGAAACAGTTATAAGCAGAGAAAATGTTCAGCCTTACTGGTCATCAAGGAAATGCCAAGGGAAGCAATGTTTCCATGAAATAAGCTTTAGGAACAAGGGCAGAAAGGACACACTCTGGTAGAGAGCTGCAGGAGCGGCATACCACATATATTTTAGAAAATAATTTGTTGATATCTATGAGGAATGTATAAGCCAGAGACTGGGGGCAATGGCCCACTGGGTAAAGTGCCACCGCCTGCACAGCTTTGGGACTAACCTGACTAGGGTGACAGGGAATGAAGGAATGACGCATACACACCCAGAAAAGCTGGGTTCAAGTGGGCCGTGCACTCTGATGGAGATACACCAGCAGCGCAGAAATTTAGCTCAAGAAATGTATGAACCTGAACCAGGCGTGGTGGTGCATGCCTATAATACCAGCACTCAGGAGATAGGGGCAGGGAGATCAGGAGTTCAAGGTCAGCTTCAGCTACAAAAAAAAATTTTTTTAAGCTAGCCCAGGCTTCACAAATTAAACTGGGCCTGATGGCAATTCAAGCAGTTGAAAGTCTAGGACAGGGGGATCTTGATGAGAGGTCAGTTTGGGCTTTACAGCAAGACTGTTTCAAAGAAAACCACCACCAGAGAAGGGGAGAATTTCTAATTTCATAATGTTTAACTCAGTAATTCCAGTCCGTAAAATCTACTCTACAGAAGCAATACTACATATGGTAAAAATATTTCTACAAGCAAAAACATAACCATAGTATTTCTGTAGTGGCAAATACCTGGCAACTCAGCTACTGACAGGGCAGGTGGCAAGCTGCAGTGTGTCTTCCAGGCAGAATATTACCCTATTAGTCATTGAAAGTTATGCTCCTATCCACAGCAGCATGGTAACAGGAAATGCCAAGAGGAAAAATCATAGAAATGTGTGTTAAGATGAGAAAAAAAACTTACAGTATCAGAAACCCAGGGGAAAACACTGGAGTTGAATATGCTACGTGCCAGCTGTGATTGCCACGGCGACTCAGGGTGTGCACAGAGCTTGCCTGTGGCTGTCTGCCGTGAAGCCTTGACGAGACAGGAATTTTATAGTGAGTAGGTGGGAACCTTTGGCAACCTGGCTTTGCTATGGCATCCACACACTCACACCAGAGGCTCATCTAATTGAGCAGGATACGAACCAGCTTGACTGTTTTCCCGGAAACCCAAGCGTAAACCCAACAAGCACATACCCAGGACATCCGGTCCACAAAGCATGGGAACCGCAAAGCTGCCCCAAGTCAATCCGCATAGAGTCCTCCTCCATACAGTTCCATGTTTTGTGTTAACGTGTTACAAGAAGACTAACAGTTGGATTTTTTTAATGGAAGAAAACAAGAAAAAACATCTTTGACTGGTCCATGTTTGGAAACTCTTTCATGGATATGCCGAGAGGCAAGATAACCTAATGGTTAGGGAAAAGCAGGTTCGAGAATCGACAACCTTGGTTCGAATGCTATGCTGGCCCCATCGTTTACAGAGAGCTGATTATTCAAGCTCTGTAATCCAGGACACAAAAGGAGATAAAAACACAGCCTTGCAGCAGCAAAGGGCACAGCTGGTGACGGAGCTTGCCACCAAGCATGATGACCTACCTGACTGTGGTCCCCAGACGTACACGGCAGAAGACGAGAACTCCTGTAAGCTGTCCTCTGACCCCCTGACACACGCATACACATACAATAAAGAAATGTAATAAAAATAGTGTGACCAGCCGGGCAGTGGTGGTGCACGCCTTTAATCCCAGCACTCGGGAGGCAGAGGCAGGCAGATCTCTGTGAGTTCGAGACCAGCCTGGTCTACAAGAGCTAGTTCCAGGACAGGAACCAAAAGCTACAGAGAAACCCTGTCTCGAAAAAAAAAAAAAAAAAAAAATAGCGTGACCTCAGAGTTAGTCATTGGATTTAATGAGATTACATGAATTATACGAGTCTGATATCTCTTCTATGTAACATATATTATATATAACCGTGAATTCTACAAGATCTCTACAATGATATTCCAAACTGTGAAGCGGTGAAGCTGCAGTCACCAGTGGGTCAAAAGGAAAGGTAGAAATAATAGCAAGGTAGCTGCAAGCATGTTTTGTGCACCAGGTGTTGTGACAAGCCCCTGACATGAATGCATTATTAGCTGGGTTAGAGGTCATTCTGTTGCATCCTTGCATGGCTTGGGTCCTCGAACCCAGACTGGGGGTGGTGATGTAATGAAGAAATGCCAAATGCCATATGCATACAGGGAAAAGCTGGGATAAGGTAGGCTGGGCTTTCTGACGGAGAAGCTCAGCATCCTGGAAGCCCAGCGTGTTTATCATATTCTGCTGAAAAGGGAGGCAGGTTACTGCATACACAGCCCAACAGGGAGGGGGGTTACTGCGTACAGCTAGCTGGACAGGGAGGCATGCTTAGCTAATCTCTGCAGACGCAGTCTATGTGGGGGAGCAGGCCATAAACATGGGAGCAGGGACAAAGCTTCAGCGGGCATTTTCTGTAGCTACAATCAATATCCACTAATGGGCTGGGGAAGGCCCTGCCATCCCTCAGAGCATCACCCAGGAAAGGCTCTGCCACTCCCATGGGTCTGAGACACTGGGGTCCTTGACGTGGCAGTGCTCGTGTCCAACAATACACATTCTCTCAGGACTTCTTCAGTCGCTCCTGGCATTGCTCCAAAGCTTTTAAATCCCCGTTTGGTAGATGGGGAAACCGACATTCAAAGAAACAAGTGACAAGGCCAGGGCTAGCCAGCTCTTAGGTCTGTGCCCCTCCAGGGCCCTGGGCTAGGCAGAGAGGACCAGTCCCTAGAGGCAGGCTGTGAGCTCCTAAGAGCTGAAACCTGGTGTGCATCCTTCTCAGAGCAGCCAGGATTGCTAACCTATTTGAGTAACCGGACCAAAATTCCAACCCAGGACTGTTTCATCCAGGGCATATCTCTGGTCCCCTCTCAGAAGCTAAGATTCCTAAGATTCGGCAGCTAGCCTTCCTCCCCTTGGTAGGATGGTGTTGTCAGAGTGTTAGCTCAGCATTAAGGAAGGCAGATCTTGGAATGTTCTGGGAGGATGCAGGGGTGAGTCACTCTGCCCTGTTCCTCCAGACTCCTTCTCAAGGCCCTGGATGTTATCCATTATCTTTGTCACTGGGTTTTCTGCTGCTGGTTGGCTGCGCAGTTATCCCTAAAAGGGAATCAGCCTTAAGTCTCATATCCACAGCCAAGCGCACTGGGGGCAGAAGGAGGGACCAGCAACTGACAGAGCTCCATTTCTGTCCTGGAAGAACTGGAGAGGCTGAGCTGGCAGACACTAACTGCTTGGCTTTGGACCTCCACTGGGACTGATCTTTAGAAGCCTCCTCCAACCAGAACCCTGTGCCTTCTGCATCAAAGGCAAGAGTGTCAAAAGAGCACAAACTCTCTAAATATTTATTCTGAAAGTCAAGAAAAAACTGAGACAGCAAAGGCCGGAAAACCAGAGACAGCTGGCCTGGGAGAGGGGGAGAGCTAGGAACACATAGGATTTTGCCTTGAACTCCAGAACTTTCTGTGACTGCCAAATACTCCAGACAGATTCCTGGGGATTCACTGCCTAGAAATGTATGGGCACATGCTCAGCAAAATCAGAGCTCAAGGTGACTCAATTCCCAGAACCTCATTATAAGAAAAGTTCTAATTTTCTATTTAATTTTAAGTTTTTTGAGACAGTCTCTCACCATACAGCCTAGGCTAGCTTCAAACATCGCTACATAAAAACCAGGTATGAGAGTCACATGTCTATAATCACAACACTTGAGAGGTCGAGGCAGGAGGATGACAAACGCATGACCAGCCTGGACTGTATAGTGACACGCTCTCTCAGAAAACCCACATCAACCACAAAGTCCTGCTGTGAGTCAACAACTCTAGTCTTTCTGCCCCAGACTCCTGAGACACAGGAGCAGGACTGGGTTCTCAGTAATGAGTAAAGACTCGTAATGTTTATATAGGCCTATATCTCCCCCTGCCTACACCCCCACCCCACCCAGGGCATCTCCTTCTTAAGGACCAAGCTGGACACACCTAGTTAAATTCAAACCCAAGAAGCTTGAGTCAGCAATTCCACTTCCAAGAATTTACATTTGGGGGCTAAAACCAGCAAAAGGAAGGTGGGCAGATGGGAGAGGGCAGCAGGCTGGAGCGAACAGAAGCAAAGTTTAGCAACAGATATGCATGAAAACATTGCGAGGAAGCACATTGCTTTATATTCTATCTAAAAATTAATGAAAAGGAATTCATGGCGCTGAAATAGGACATCTTTGTTTGCAAGCAGGCTTAACGCACCATTGTTAGGAGGAGTAGATTGTCACAAAAAGTTTAAATGCCCTGCAATAGGAAACTGTCTAAACACCTTCTAGCAGGGTGTGACTCCTTTATACAGTACACCAAGCAGCTAAAAAACAAGATCACAAGACCAAGATACCAAGGCACCAAGACTAGTAATAACCAGAAAAGAGTAGCCGGACATCTAAACATTGTAATAATAATAATATTGTTATTATTAATATCATCATCATGATCATCATCACTGTATGTTGCAAGGGTCAAACTCAGGTCTTCAGGCTTACACAGCAAACTCCTTTACCCACCGAACCATCTCCTCAGCCTAATATACACTTTTAACACATGGTTGAAGCACTCAGATTTTCTGTCTGTCTGTCTTTGCTGTTGTTTTGAGACAAGGTCTTACTCTGTAACCCAGGCGGAGCCTCAAACTTACATCAATCCTCCCAGCTCAACCTCCCAAGTTCGGGGATTGCAGGATTTACTCCCTTGCCTGTCTCACTCACATGTACACTACCACTGTCTTTAAGTCCTGAAGTGAGGAATAAAGATGGGTCCGAACTTTCCAGTCAATACGTCTGACCCCAGGAGCTGGAAAGACGGCTCATTGGTCAAGAGCATGGCCTGCTCTTGGCAGAAGACTTGGGTTCAGTTCCCAGAACCCACATCAGGAGGCTCACAACCCTTTCTAACTCCAGCTCTGGGGGATCTGATGCCCTCTTCTGGCCTCTGAGGATATCTGCACTCAGGTGCACATACCCCCAAGCAAATACATAATAGTTCCAAATTATTTTTTAAATATGTGTAAAATGTAGTTAGTTTAATAGGGATATCAGTAATACTATGAGCTGGCTTGAAGTCCTGGGAACAAGAAGAAAGTTCCCCAGCGCAACAACCTCGAGCCTGACAGCTCACAGCAACGGAATGCTCAGAGGGCCCAACCTTATTTCCTGTGCTTTCCAGTGTAGAGCCGTTTCTTGACAATTCTATGAGCTGCAGATTTCAGAGACAGCAGTAAACTTGTCTAAGATTGTACAGCTACCGTGAGACCTAGAAGACTGGCTTCTGGGTGGGGCTTGCCGCTAGCCCTAGTTTGTTGAAAAAATGAACCACCTAGAAAAGAGTCAACATCTTGAAAGACTAGAGAAAACTGTATCTTATTAAGTGGTTGCTATGGAAACCAAAGACATGCCACTGTTTGTTATTATGGATGAATGAACACGCACTATTCAGAAAGCCCTTGAGTAGGATAGAGTTGGGTTTGCTTCCAGAGGAGACTGAAATCTCTGAAATCGGTTTGTGAGCCTAGCCTTTAACAGCTGAGCCATCTCTCCAGCCCTGTTTTGTGGTTGTTGTTACTTTTTGTTTGTTTGTTTGTTTGTTTGTTTTGCCTAGTGTGTATTAAACCCTGGACTTGTAAAATGTGGTGGCATATATAATCCCAGGACTTGGGAAGTGGAGGCAGAAGAATTAGAAGTTCAAGACCATCCTCAGCTACATAGTGAGTCTGAGGCTAACCTGCGCTACATGGGATCCTGTCTTGGAAAACAACTATATATGATGTCAACTATGCCATCATGACTGTGCACTCGTGCATACAGGTGAGTCCAGGTATCCATGAAGGCCTGAGGAGAGCGTCAGATACTTTGTAGCTAGGATTAGAGGTGGTTGTGAGCTTCCTGAAATGGGTGCCAGGAACCAAACTTCTGTCCCCTAGAGGTGCTGTAATCAGAGCCATCTTGAGCAATCTCCAGCCCCCCTTGTTATACCTCTTAATGGGGGGGGGCAACTTTGGACAAGTTGCTTCAACTATCTGAGCCTTGTTTCCTTATCTGTAAAACAGAAGTGACAAGACCTCCTAGGATACCTACAGGGATATAATTTATCCAGATGCACCATGTATGTTGGCTACATCTACTAATAAAAGGAAGAGCTGGGATGGAACAAATCGCACTCAGGGCATCACCAGACACACCTTTCAATCTTAACAGTGAGCTGGAAAATGGATACACATCTCCCAGTACTCTGACTGGGAGAGCTGGCTTTTACTGTTCTGTTCCTGTCTCTCGAATATTGACTCAGGACATCTAATACCATCTCCAAATGCCAGGCTTCATTTGCACTGGGTCAAAAGCCAGCTTGCTGACTGCCTCTGTTGATTTTAGGTGGGGATTTCAGCACCACCCTAGTCCTCAAGTCCACCTTCCTCCTGGCCCCTGGCCAGGCCTGAGCTGGCTTTACTTGGTACTCAGGAGAGCAATGGATTTTTACTGTTTAACCTGTGCAGCTCGGGCCTGGGCAGAGCTGTACCCTTTGGCAAGACATCTGTCATGGTTCGTGCAACTAGGCCACATCGAGGCCACTTGGCAGGGCACTACCCCAACTTTGGCTGCTCTTTCTGCCCAGGAAGCTGGTGTGTCAACCTTTGGGTGATTCCAGGGCTCGCCCTCCTGAGCTCCTCTAAGTGCAACAGGTTTTATCTAAAAGCATTTTAGAATCAAAACTTTTAAAATAGCCAATGGCTGGGTGTGGTGGTACACACTTAATCCGCAGTACTTGGGAGGCAGAGACAGGTGGATCTCTGTGAGTCTGAGGCCAGCATGTTCTGCACAGTGAGTTACAGGGAAGCCAGGGCTACATAGTCAGACCCTGTCTCAAAACAAAACAGAATGAACAAACAAAAACCTGCCAATGGTACACACGGGACCCTCTGAAGACCTGCCCCGTAATACAGCTGCCCCCTTCAGGGAGCACCTGGCTCTTCACTCACTGTAGAGGCATCGAATGTCTACCTTCAGGACTCACAGAAGGGCTTCTGTTTTTCTCACAATCAAGTGGAAAATTCCAACTATATCCTAAAGTAGCGACAGTCACAACCACCCTCCACACCCATTCCTTCGACTGCAGTTCCTACCAAAATCATGTCAACATGCACAGAGAGATATTTTAAAAATGCAAAGAATATTTTAAAGAAAGCAATACCAGGGCTGGAGGGAGAGTCACTGTACTCAATGGCCCATGATAGGGAAGTGAAGACCTGAAGAGCTAGCTGCTGAGCCAGACCTCCTGGGCTCCAACCTAATGCCTTCCTTTCACTCGCTGAGATACCGTGGAATCTATTTCCATTCTGCCTCAAAAGCAATGAGACTATGCTTCTCAATCCCCACTCCCTTTTTTCGGCTCAGTGGTGGCCATACCACTGAGCTCCTGTGGGTGGTAGCTGGCAATGTGTTAGACAGGCTGGCCAAACCCTCTTTCTGGTGGGCAGAAGGACCTGGAGGACAGGAAGGCCTGCAAAGAATTCTGCTTGTGAACACCAGGCACATGCTTAGCACTGGGCTATCTCTAGCTCTGAAAAAAATTCTTTTTGTTTTGAGATATTGTCTCATGTAGACCAGGTTGGCCTCAAACTTGCTGACCAAGCCCCAATCCCAGACCCAAAATACCAGGTTGCATGTTAGAATTCCACACGCAAAAGAAGTATCAATTATCAGTGACTTTAGGAAGCAAAGTTAAAAACACAGAAAGTCTAAAGACAGATCTCTGTTTGTTTAGTCTGACTAGATGCTGCGAATTAACTAGTCTCACAAAGTGTGTGAAAGTTCATTGCTAAAGTCACCTGCCATTTTGTTAGCCAATGCTTTTAGAGCCATATGGTATGTTGTGAACAGGGCAGTTAATTATCTAAATTTCAAAAACATTATAGTATTTATATATTATAAGAAACCACAGTACTATTGTGTTGAGGCCATGAAGTATACAATAGGTGACAACTAGTGTCCAGATGTCAACCCACCAGAGGAGTGATTCTCTGATGGAGGAGAATCCCGTCCAGGCAAGGCTGTGGGACCACCAACTCTGAAAACTGTTACTCCTGTCTGTAATTTCACTTGTGCAAAAGCAGCTATGGAGTCTCCCCAATACCTCCACTGTAGTGTGCAATTTCATATGACATGTATATGTAATTTCATGATTCCATCTCAATCTTATGGGCACATATATCCGTGGATGGTCAGGAAGATGACTTCTCATTGATCTGTATGATTTTGATATATAGAAAATATACTAGGATATGCTTCATAACTAGGTCTATTGTCCCAGGAGGGCTGTAAGACACTTACAAGCCTGCTTTGTTCCTTTTACTCAGACTAAGACAAGAAAATAACAATTCCTCCTCTGTCTAAGACAAACTGCACATAATTAGCTCATTCTTGTCTCAGAGCAAGTTCAAACCAGACGAAAGGCTTTTGTAAATGGATCACAAGTTTAAAACTTCACAGTTTGGCACAAGGTCAGAGTCGCAAGTATTTAACCAACGTTATTAACACAATGAAGCCTAAAAAATCATGCCAATTCTTCGCCCGCCGAGTCTAGCTGACAAAACTATGTCTCGCAGCCTGTCTCACCAGGCATGGTATCCCTCTCTGGCTTCTGATCACAGTCTTATACCAGAAACCTTGAAACTGTGTTGCCATGGCAAATGGCTTTGTCCTTTGTATTGTTTACCCAAGGAATGTGCTATGACCAATGAGAGGTGACCCTTGAAACTTTTTCTATTACCTTAAATTTCTGGTAAAAAGTCAGATCTGAAAAGAAGCAAGGAGAATTGAAACAGAGAATTAGAGAAAGATTTAGAACGATAGAATTAGAACAGAGAATTGAAGGAAAAGAGAACTACAATTGTAGCAGCAGCAGCAGCAGCGCTGCAGAACGATAAAGAGCATGACCCTCAGATCACACATGTGAGCCTTTCCTCCTCAGACAGAAAAAGAGAAGCTCAGTTTCTCTTCATTGTGGACTCCCGCCTTGAATCTTGGAGGAAGCCTTGGGAGCAGGCCCTTCGAGTTTCCTAATACCATTGTAATCAATCCAAATGTTTCAAGCCTTGAAATAAGTCTTAAGTAAGTGGTATGTGTAAATTTTTTTGGGGGTGTTTTTTGAGACAGGGTTTCTCTGTGGCTTTGGAGCCTGTCCTGAAACTAGCTCTTGTAGACCAAGCTGGCCTCGAACTCACAGACATGCCCCCTGCCTCTGCCTCCCGAGTTCTGGGATTAAAGGCATGTGCCACCACCACCCAGCCATATGTGTAATTTTTGAGAAATTGTTTCATTTAGCCCATAATGGCCTCAAACTTGCTACGTGTCTGAGGATGATCCTGTTATGTACCTAAGATGAACTCCTGATTCTCCTTCTCCACTTCACAGGTGCTAGGAATACAGGCACACACCATCCTGTGCAGGTCATATTTGCTCTCAAAGAAAACAACAAAATAAAACAAAATCCAAACCAACCAACTAAACAACAGGAACATGCTGGGCATGGTGGTGCA
The DNA here is from genome assembly GCF_014885135.2 of Alexandromys fortis. Classification (NCBI taxonomy): domain Eukaryota; kingdom Metazoa; phylum Chordata; class Mammalia; order Rodentia; family Cricetidae; genus Alexandromys; species Alexandromys fortis. The sequence goes on from NW_026068128.1 coordinate 624,232, forward strand.
CGCCTTTGACCCTAGCACTAAGGAGACAGAGGCAGGTTGCACATTGATATTCTGTCTCATAAAAAGCCTGAATCCTTGGATGATCAGGTGGAAACAATCCAACCAAGGGACAACGCCAGCAGGTTCTGCTGAGCTTGTGCGCGTGTGTGTATCCACATGTGGGCCAATGAGGAGACTGGAGAGGATGTTGGGAATCCTCCTCTGTCACTCTTCCACCCTATTCTCTGAGGCAGTCCCTCCAGCAAACCCAGAACTCACTGTTCTGGCTAGTCTCACTAGCCGGCCTGTTCAGGGATTCCATGTCCACCTTCTAAGGCTGAACTTACAGGTGAATTGCCATGCCCACCTGGCATTTATGTGGTTGTAGGGGTTCAAACACTGGTCCACTTGATTGTATGGCAAGCACTTTAACCACTGAGCAGCCTCCCCAACCCTGGTATAGCTACGTTTGAAAAGTTTGGCAATTCCTCAGAATATCAAATATGGCAATTACTGTACAACCCAGTAATGTCTCTCCTAGGCACCCAAGGGAAATGAAAACACATAGTCGGGACTAGAGAGATGGCTCAGAGGTGAAGAGCACTGGCTGCTCTTCCAGAGGTCCTGAGTTCAATTCCCAGCAACCACATTATGGCTCACAACCATCTATAATGAGATCTGGTGCCTTCTTCTGCAGAACACTGTATACATAGTAAATACTTTTTTTTAAAAAAAAACATATAGTCACACAAATGCTTACTTGTGAAAATTCACAGTGCTAATTTATCATAGGCAAAAAATGAAAATGACCTGTGTTCACCAGCTGATGAGTAAGTATATCTACCCAAAAGAATATTTTCCGACGATAAAAAGAAAAGAAATTACATGCTGATCCATGCAGATGTGTGGGCACCTTGACAATCTTCTCCTAAGAGACCAGGCACGGTAAATCACATTGTACGATCCCAGCTAGAAGCCATGTCTAGAACAGCTGTTCTAGTTTCTTACTGTTGCTGTGATCAAATGCTCTGACCTAACTTTAGGGAAGGAAAGGGTTTATTTCGGCTTACACTCCAGGTCCCAGAATATCACTGAGAGAAGTCAAGGCAGAAACCTGAAGGCAAGCCTTCTTGCTATTCTACACAGCACCTTGACCCAAGGAACTTGCTTTACAACTGAAGTATACAGGAACCACAGAGCTGGTGCTCGCTAGCTGGCTTGCAGGCTGTTACACTCAGCTGGCTGCTTTCTTACAGAGTCGGGGGCCATCTGTCTAAGGAATGACGCTGCCCATGATGAGCTGGGCCAACATCAGTTAACAATTAGGGCAGTCCCCCATAGTCACACCAGCAGACCAACCTGATCTAGCCGATTCTTCATTTGAGGCTATGCCAAGTTGATCTTCAAGCTATCGAGGACAATAAGCTAGTCCACGGAAATAAATGGCAGACTAGGGTAGAGGAATGGGGAAGTAGGTATACGGATTTTTTAAGGGGATAGAAATCATCTCCAACAGCTATGATTGTCCAACAGTGGACACACTGCAGAACGACACCATTTAAAGATGGGTTACATCTCAATGTAGATTCTTTAAAAATTGCCACCCCTCTCTAGGAATCAGATGGCTTTTCCTCTGGCTCTGAATTTCCATCAGAGCCCTGAAACGTGCATTCCCACCTCGTGAGAAGCCGGGTGAAGACAAGTTACTCTGTGTGACAGCATCATGACACGCATGCTAATGAGCCTGCAAGTAAAGGCAAGAGGTCCAATGCTAAGCAGTCTGGACCAGAAGGGTGGCCTGGGAGGTACCAGCACACGAGGCAGGAGAAGAATCTGTCATTCACGCTCCCTCCCTCCCTCATCCCCATCAAACACAATCTTCCAACCCCAGAGGTACAGACAGGGCTGTTAGTGTGTTTCGCTTTTCACACAAGAACACCATGAATCACAATTCCCAGAACCAGAAATCCAGAAAGGGCTAGGTAGCCAGGAACCCAAATGACTTCAATTGATGTCCTAGCCCTGGGAAAGCTGACAGTCGCCCTTCCAGACTGAAAGTCAATTGCCAACCATGAAATTCATAGCTCCTGGGGTCCTCTTCTGCTCCTGCTTCAACACCAATTTAAGCAATCCTGAACTTTGATCTCTGTGGTAGAATGTCCCCGATTTATTGAAGTGTCAGGTCCCAATTGCGTTAACATCCACCCCTGGCAGGGCCATTACTAGGCGTGAATCTGGGTACCCATCACCCTGTCACATTAGCACGGTGACAATCAGAAGGAACAAATCAATCTTCCTCTCCAGAGTCATCAGGGAGCCTTGCAATTTACCATAATGACGGGCAGGGAGGAAAAGCAGGTGAAGCCTTGTTCTTCCTCTGGGAGACTGGACAGGCGCTGGAAGGGCAACCCAGCCCACCAAGAGGCCTTGCAACCCTCAGCCAAGTCGCAGCTGCAACTCCCAGGGAAGGGCTGCGGCGTCAGACTTGCTTTACTTAGAACTGGGCTACCCTCCCCCTGTGTTTTGCAAACAGCCTCCAAACTGTCAGCTCCTGCTGCCCAGGCTTCTCCCAGCTGTCACTATTAACTACCTGTCATCTGCAGGTCTGCTCCATCAGGGCGGAGAGCCAGGAAGGGTGTGTGTGTGTGTGTGTGTGTGTGTGTGTGCATGCACATGAACATTCAGTCTTATGGTAAATAGAAAAACTCCTTCCAGCAGAAAGAAGTGTTTATTTCCAAGCCTAAGGTGTGGAGTGTGGGGTAAATAGGGCAAGCTGCAGAGCTCCACGTGAGCATCCTCTTGGCCTCCTGGAGCCTTGCAGAATTCTGCTGGCCTTTGTCCCCAGGACCATGCATCTGAGACTGTGTCTCGAATTCCTGTAACTCTTTCTGATTCAAGACTGGGATGGTTAATCTTGACTGTCAACTTAACTGGATTTAGGATCACCATGGAAACGCACCTCTGAGTGTATCTAAGAAGATATGTTCAGGAAGGTTTTGCAGAGCAGGAAAGACCTGGATGTGAGTGGCACCATCGTGGGGCGGGGGGGGGGGGGGGAGTAGGGTCCAAGACCAAAGAATACAAAGGAGGCAGCGGGCACCAGCACTCTCTGCTTCCTGACGGGTGGGCGTGATATGGTTGGCTGCCTCGCGTTCCTGCCACCATACCCTCTACCCCATGAACGTGCTCTCAAACCGTGAGCCAAGATTAACCCTTCCTTCCTTAAGTCCCTTTGTCACACAGGCATTCTGTGACAATCAACCAGAGAAAAAGAGAAGAACTAAGGCATTCGACCGACACTAAGCATTCTCTGCACAGACTCCCCACGCCTGCTGCCTCGGTGCCTGCCTCAGTAAACCTGGGGTGTCATGACCTCTAAATCTGGGACTACAAATCCTTACTGGTTTCCCTTTGCCTTCCACCTTCTCACCAGAGCTGCCTGCAGCCCCCATCGTCATGAGAGCCAAGGCAAAAGTTGACTGTAGAATCATCGCACTGAATCAGGAGTCAAAGGAATTTGCATTTAGCAGATTCAAGATTCTACCAATGAAGGTGTCCTGAAGAGAGAGGATGGCAGAGCAGTGCACTGAGCCACCTGAGTCAAGGGGCACCCATAGCCCGGGTCACTGCAGCCCAACACAGTCTCCCCCAGGAGCTTGGCTGGCAGAGCTTCATTCCTGGCTGCTGAGAGCTGGCCTGTGCTTGCCACGGCCCAGAGGAGAACAGTGAGTATTAAGAGAGGCACCGGGATGACTGAAGGGAAGAGCCTGTGAAATGCAGATGAAATAAATGCTCTGGCCACACCTGCTTGCAAGTGACTCCCGAAACACTCCGAGGTATAGGGTATGATAGACAAATGCTCCAGCGGGCTCAGGTCCACAGCAGATGTGAGGCGTCTGATGACAGACCCATGTCACAGGTGAAGAACACTTACTTGCACAATCCACTTGTCGAAAGAGGAAGCTGAGATGGCTCAGTCAGTAAAAGACTTTCGTGCAAGTGCAAAGATCTGAGTTCAATCCCCAAAACCCACATTTAACAATAAAAGTCAAAATGCTATGATAGTGTGTGCTTGTTATCCTAACCTTGGAAGGGAGATGGACACAGATGAATCCCTAGGGCTAAATGGCCAGCTAGGCTACCTACTTGGAAAGTTCTAGGCCAATGAGAGACTTTCCTCAAAAGGCAGTGATTGGTGCCTGGGTAACAACACTCCAAGTTGTCGCATGGTATCCAGACACCTGTAGGTTTTGTTGTTGTTTGTTTGGGCCTTTTAGTCAGCTCCCTGCTGTTTTTTTTTTTTTGTTTTTGTTTGTTAAGACAGGGTTATTTATTGAGATAGGTAGCTCTGGCTGTCCTGGAACTCACTCTGTAGACCAGGCTGGCCTCAAATCAGCCACCACATCTGGTCTTATTGTTTCATTTTGAGACTGGTCTCTCAAAATACCATAGGCAGTACTTGAACTTGAGTCTTTCCCAACTCATCTTCCAGGTAGCTGGTGTCACACCACCTAATTACCAGTCATGACTGATTGACAGGCAGGACTCTTGCTGAGGAATGACATGGTGGCCCTGTTTCTGGTTCATTCACAGTTCCTTCAGTTTTGCACTTCAGGGTATAGGGGAGGAAATGAGAAAGGATACAGGAGGTGGGAGGAGGGACAGACTGGGGTTAAATAATTCTGAATCTTGGAGAGGTCTGGTCCTCCTATGTCTTATTGCTCCCCACCCCCAGCCTTGGCCAGTGGGCTACTTCACCTCAGTCCTTCATTTAAGCATGGACATGAACTTGTACAGAGTCACCTGAGCAGAGGAAGCCATCCCAGGTCCCCACCCCACTCCTTCCCACTATGCAGTCAGTGCCCATGGATCCTAGGACTTGATGTCTGCTCTTAGAGGCATGCCAAAGGATCTACTGAGAATGTCTTCCCATGAAGGGAGAGGAGGCATTTTCACAAGCATACACCCCAAACGTTGAAGTATAGATGGAATCCAGGGACCAGAAAAGTCACCCACGATTACAAGAAAATTTGGGGTAAGCTGGGGACTTCCTTGATGCGAAGAAGGTGCTCACTGATGGTCCAATACAGTTACCACATTTTATGGAGAGGGTGTTAACAGCCCTGTCAAGCTATGACAGACACTTGGGGTATAAACATGACCCGAATACGCATACATGGTATCTGCAGGGGAAACAGAGGACAGGTGAGCCCAAGGCCGAGGTATCCAGGGCTCTGGCCCTCAGGTGAAGCCCCACCTGGATTTCTTAGTGGATTCAGGCTCTAAGGCATACCGAAACTGCATTCAAGTTTACACCTGGCTTTTTAAAGTACTTTACTTTTATGTTGTAAAGTAATTTAATATTGAATTTGTTGTGCAGCTTTCTCAAATGTTGCCCATTTACCCACAACAGCTTTAGACACTCACTGATGTCCACGGGGGGACTCTGTCTCTTCTCTGGCATGAATGGCTTAAACATAATTATGAATTCTGCTTGTTAACCAAATACAGATATTTCAGGAGACAGGAATGATCCCGAATATGGAGGTGTCCTTGGGCAGAAGCCCACTTATCCAGGTCTTCATCTCCTCCTCCTGACACAGAGGTGCCTTCATTAGAAAAGGAAAGAGTCTTTGCGGTGATGTAATTCCCAGACCACACCGTGCCGACAGTAATGTGGAGTTTGAGAGCAGCCTGGTGAAATGAGAGCTCAGAAATCACAGAAGGGCCATGAGGGCCCCCAGAGGTTATTCAGCCTAATCCCCTAATTTTGGAAATGGGCAAACGCCATCAGAAAGAAGCAGCTCAGCTGTGATTATATAACCAGTTAGCAAGGGCAATTTTCACCCAGGTAAATACGGGGAAATTCATGCAACAAAAAACGCAATACTAATGTGTGTTAAATATTATACAGGGCTACAGTGAAAAGCCTCCCCAAAGTGAGCTCCCCACAGACATGGAGGACTGAAATGCAGTGTGCCTAGTGTCGTAGGAGTGGCGGGCTGAGCGGCTCTGGTGTCCACAGAAGGAAGCCTCCCACCGTCTGCGGAGTGTTTTAAGTGACACACAGAAGGGAGATCATCTGAGTCTGGGTGGTATGTTTATTTTCATACAGCCTAGGACAGTCTTGAACTCGCTGTGTAGCAGAAGAGGACCTTGAATTTCTGCTCCTCTTGCCTCCACCTCCCAAAGGCTAGGATTATGGGCCTGTTCCACCATGCCTGGTCTCCATGGTGCTGGGTCTTAACGAATAAACAGAGTCTGTTGAATGGAGAAGGTCTTTTTAGAAATGTCACGAGTACGTGAACAGGCAGGAAGACTGGCATTTTTGTTTGGTAGCCTAGCCTTATGGCTGAGCCATCTCTCCAAACCCAAAGGTAAAACCCACAGGAAACAGCAGGGGATATTTAGCAAATGAAGGGTCTTTGCTGTGATTAAAATGGAGATTTCTTAAAATGGAAATAAATGAAGTCGGGAATGCAGAGGAATATATCCTGGGGAGAAGTTCCCTTTACATTTAAAAGCAAAACAACAAAGCCAGCTGCGGTGACGTCTTCATTGCTTCATAGGAAATCGGCCAACAGAAAACATCATTCCTGCAAGGCAGTGGTGGCACAGGCCTTTAATCCCAGCACTTGAGAGGTAGAGGCAGGAGGATTTCTGCGAGTTTGAGGCCAGCCTCGTCTATAGAAGTAGTTTTAAAGAAAAAAGTAAACCAACCATAAACAAACAAAAACAAATTTAGGGTTAGGGAGCTGGCGACTTGGTGACTAGGAGCCTGACTGGGTTCCGCAGGACCCAGGTTTGGTTCCCAGCACTCACAGGGAGGCTCACAACCAGCTGTAACTCAAGGGGATCCTCTACCCTCTTCGGACCTCTTTGGGCCCAGGCATGAACATGGTGAACACACATTCATGCAGACAAACACACACACACAAAGAAAAATAAATAACTCTTGGGGGAACAAGATATTCTCAGGCATGGTGCCCCACGCCTACAATCCCTGCAATCTGCAGGCAGAGGCAGGAGGAGTTTAGCTAACGTCCCAGGTCAGCCCCCACACAGCTGGCTACCTATTTTACACAGACTTGCTGCTGAGAAAGCACTTGGTATTTTTTAAATGACTAAAAAAAAGTGAAAATTATGTAAACTTCAGGTTCACTGTCAAATATTTACTGCCTGGCACTTTTTAAAAAGTCACCGACTGCTGAAATAGAAAGTGGCTGACCCACTGCAGCTCTAGGTGGCTCACAGATGAGGAAAGGGTGGACGTGAATCTGTGCCGAGGAGAGCAGACAATTCCACAGATGGCGTGGAAAGCTGGGATCCCGTGAAATACCCAAGAGGCAGTGGGAAGATGTATTAGCAACTTGGGTGAAAAGATTTGAGATGCGTGAGAATCACCAATGGGCAGATGATAGGTAAGGGAGCAGGTAAGATAATGGTGGGTGTGTTGGGGGGTGGGATCCAGGGGGGCAGGAAGAACTACTAAGCAGAAGAGCACCCAGAGAAGGGATCTGATAAGTGGAGAGACACAAGGACCAAATTCAGAGAGAACAAGGTACAGGAGATGATTTAAGGACCCAAGCTGAACAAGGCTGAATGTCTCTGGGAGCCTAGGCAGAGTCAGGAGCAGAATCGGAAGAGGAACCCTTGGCGAGGGAAGTCATCTGAATAGCAAACAAAACTGGCTCTGTTTGGTCTCAGGGTTCTATACTGGCCCAATTTCCCTCTCATTGCTCCTGGCCTCTTCAGTCTTTCTTGCTGGTTCCTCGTCTCCCTGCTTCTGAATTTGGGGAACCCACAGGTCTCAGTCTTGAACCTCTTCTATTTTATCACCAAACCTGAGGGGCTGATTCAAGCTCGTGGATTTAAATACACATGGCTGCATCTCCACCCTGACTCACAGAACAAACTCAAACCCAGCATCTCTATATGGAAGTTCAACAGGAATCATTACCTAGACTCGACTGCTTGGCCGGGAACCCCGTTTCTGTCCCACCTCTCTCTTTCCCTGCACCTGGCCTCAGGAAGCCCACCAAGAGGCGGCTCCTCCCGCAAAGCTCAAGACCACGCCTATAAGGGTATTTAAGCCACAGTTTCTAGACCAGCTACGTGATTTCTCTCCTGTTCCCCCCCCCCAAGTCACCTGGGGGTGCTCTGCTCAGTTAGACCTCATCCTATTCATTCAGCTTGAGTTGGTTTATCGCATTGATGGAGAAACCCACAACTGGGGATTCAAAATACTTTTCAACAACCAAAACCCGGAGCCTTCTCTTCCTTTCCAGACCAGGCAAATCTGCAGGATTCTCCACTTTCAAATCAACTGCATCTCTGAAGCCATTCAAACCTATGAGCCCGTCCCTTGCTTTGACTCTCCATTGTCACCCAGCCTTTCAATAACTCCCTCTTGCTACATCTTCGGACAACAGCCAGAATTCAGACAACAGCACGCACACACATAGGAGGGAAGCCGTGTTCTTCCGTGTGAACCTTCCCCAACCTTTCTGTCTCTCTCACAATGACGCAAGACTGGAAACTCAGCAGAGCCCCAGAGCAAAACAGAAGCCAGCTGAGTTATAACTCCTGTGCACAGGTCCTGGGTGGAAAGCTCACATTAATGTCTTGGGAACAGGATCAGTCTTGCAAAGAAAGGCTACTTAGCCTTTCCTATAAGGTTCAAATTAGTGCCATATGGGCTTCACACGGTCACTAGTTACTTACAGAAGCTACAGAAGGTTCTACAGCCCACGAAAGAGACTATTTTAAATTTCAAAGACTTTTTAAAAGTAAGTTGTCAACTTCAGTAGCCACCATTTGTGCCCTGTGATGCATATGACACAGCCCCTCTAAACTTCACACTTTCAGGAGGAAGTGGGGACCTGGGGGACCATGCATGGTAAAGCACTTGCTTGTCACACACAAGGTTGATCACAGCACTGAAAAACTAACTAAATAAATAAAAGGAATTTTAATCTCACATTAAAGATGATGAAGGAGAGACTTAGATATTTTAAGAAATTTGGTTTATGTCACAGACATTAAAACAGAAGAGGAAAGAAGTTCAACATAAAACCGTAAGCTACAAAAGACTTTTTTCTCCTCTTTTCTCTTGTTCATCTAACAGTGGATTTTGAGTCTTTTTTAATTTTTCTAAAAATGTGTATGGGTATTTTTTCCTCTGCATGTATGTCTGTGTACCACATGTGTGCCTGGTGCTTGCAGAAGCCAGAAGAGAGCATTAGACTCCCTGGGACTAGAGTTACAAATAGTTGTGAACTGCCATGTAGGTGATAGGAATCGAACCCTGGTCCTCTGAAAGAGCAGCCAGTGTTTTTAACCACTGAACCATTTCTCTAGCCCCTGTCTGTTGAGTAGCTGAGCATGGTGGTACATTCCTAAAGTCCCTGGACTTGGGAGGTAAGGGCAGGAGGGTCAGGAGTTCAAGGTCATCCTCAGTTGTGGAGGGAGTACAAGGCCAGCACACGCTACATGAAGACGTGATCCAAAAAACCAAACACATAAGGCTGGGGTTACAGCTTGGTGATAGAATTGCTTGCCTTCAATGCAAGAGACCTGAGGTTTGATCTCCAGTTCCGCCAAAACAAAACACACAAAACAATAAAACACAAATGTGTAAATTTACTTGATATCTTCTAGACGAGACTGACTCTATGAGGTAAACAGTGAGTATCCTTAGGAAGACAGTGTAAAAACTATTGACCTAAATATTCTAGCACACACCAATCTTTTCCATCTTTGGGTCCCACAGCGGGACAGAGCCAGCAGGTATCAAACGATGAAGGGTGGTTCTCGGTGCCATGAGCACTCCATGCTGAAGCCCCAGGACAGTTGGCCAGCATATCAGTGCACATGATTCTGAGGAGTCGTGAAGTAGAAGGCAGATTCTGCATGGCAAAGAGTTGTGAACTCACACACGGTGCAGAGCAAGATCCAGCCTGACGTCACTACAGTTGAGGAGTTGTGGGTCATGGGCACACATTCATACCAGCCTCAAGCCTCTGTTGACTGTTTCATAGAACCAGAAAGTAGCTGGAGTGGATGGTGGCCAGCCCGGTCAGAAGCTATGTACACTCCTCCTATTTGCCCATCATTAATGGACTGAACAGAACTGGAGCTTTATAGTTTATGAGAACACAAGTAAGATCTTGCACTTGGTTTCGAAAACCTCAACTGAGTAAACCCAAAATAAGAAAGGGTGGGGCTTAGGAGCTACAAACAAGCTCAGTAAGAGACAGTGAGGTACGAGGGGGGGGCAGAATGAAGAGCTCCCCACCCCTGCCCCATGGCCGTACTAATGAAACGCTATGTCTCTGCTAGAAAAGGGGAGACCATTCTGATAGAGTTCACCAGGTTCGCTCCACCCTCCTCTTCTCTCCTCTGGTACCCAGCATCTGCTGGAGTACGTAAGAGTCCGTCCCCACATTCTGCTCCCAGTCTCCTTGCCCTGGTGCATATCATCTGGTTCATGGACAGAAAGCACATGAGCCTCCTCTTGCTCCGCTCTCTTCCCCCTCCGTCTGCACATTCCTAACAATAACTGTGTCCCTAAGGACTACAGTTCCTGTCCGACAATCCTTGGAAGCTGGGCCTGGAACATAAGCCTACAATCCTGCTTACTCAGAGGCTGAGGCAGGAGGATTAAAAATTCAAGACCTGCATTTCTGAAGTAAAATCCCGTCTCCAAAAAAAAAAGTACAAAGAGGGTTAGAAGAGCTGGGTGGAATACCCAGTGTTTACCGTGCAAGCTTGAGGACCCAAGCTCACATCCTCACCACCCACTTAAAAAGCAGGGCACAACAGTGTGTGCCTGCAGCCCCAGCGCTAGGGAGGCAGAGGCAGAGGATCCTGGGCTTGATGGCCAGCCGCTCTACCCTGGTCAGTGAGTGCCAGGTTCACTGAGAGAAGAGACTGCTGTCTCGTTTAAAAAAAAACTGTTAAGTAAGTAAGCCTGGTGACCTCCACATAGGCCACATGACACATGAATGCTCCCCAACATAAGCATCACACGGACACACACTAGTAAAAAATAAAAATAAAGGTAAAGAGCAGTTGAGCAAGACACTCAACACTGACCTTTGTCCTAAACAAGCATGCAAATGTAACCGTATTCTTAGACATATAGCATATAAGGGGGGAGGGGTGGGGAGGCAGTGGGGTGGACGAGTACAAGCAAGGCCACTGAGGATGTAGCCCATGTTACAGGACTGCTTCTCATGTACAAAGCCCTAAGCTTGAGCCCCAGCACAACAAAACAAAAACAATAAAATCAAGAGCTATAGAGAATTGGCTCCGCGGTTAAGAGTACTTAATACTCTTATGGAGGACGCAAGTCTGAGTCTCAGCACCCATGTGGTGGCTCATAACTATCTGTAACTCTAGTTCCAGGGGATCTGATGCCCTCTCCTGACCTCTGTGGGCACCAAGCACACACGTGATACAGACATACATGCAAGCAAAACATTCATACACATAATTTCAAAAGCAAAAGAACAAACAAAAACCAGGCTCCAGCTCCAAAAGGGTTCCGGTTACCTTTCCTGCCCCTTTAAGCATAGAAGAGGTAACAAGCAGCTTCCTGTTATTCCCAGCTCTCCAACCTACGGCCAAAGCCGGCTACCAGCACTAGCTAACACAAAATCATAATCCCACTTAAAACATTATGAAGACCTCTACGACAATTTTGGAGGGTAACTCAACTGGGTGACTTTCAATCATCAACTTTCTAGGTGACATCATGTCACCACATAGAAAAGCTGGACATGCCTGCTGTTGTAGCATCCCGTCTTGGTTCTCATCAGCTTGCTGGTGGCTCTGTAAATAACTTTCACTGCAACACCTGCTGCACACTCTGGTGGGGGTGGGGGTGTCAAGTGGGCCATGCACACTCTGGTGGAGTGGCACCAACTCTGCAGTAACTCAGAACTTCTGCAAGTTTATTATGGAGAGCACAGGAGGAGAGGTTAACCAGGTGTGGTAGGAGGTGTCTATAGGTGAGCAGTCTCCAGTGTAAACATCCAGGAGGAAGAAGCTGTGGGTGTTAGTTTTTGCACACACTGGTCAATAGTTCATAAGGCTCACACTTGTGCACACAGTGTCAACATCTGCACTCAGACCAGAGGAAGGCTTTGCCATTGTTCTGAGCCTGATCTAGGGGAAAAGCTTTGCCAACTTCCCACCGGTCCAAGGCCTTAGTCCTTGACTTGGCTGGCTCCCTCTGGACTTTACCCTCTCTACACTCCTTCAGTAATTATTTTCAGCATCCCATCCAAGTTGACCTTCTGTTTCCTCAGGGCTCTGATGAACGGAAGACACAGGATGCCAAAGAGTCTTAAGATCATGTCCCCCAGGACCAGCTGCAGGGACAGCGAATAATGAGCCTGGTCAAGATAAGACTCCAGAAAGTACCATGATCTATTTCAAAACAGCCAACGCCATATCAGACTCCAAGATAGCAGATGGGACAAAGTGATCATCTTTGAACTAAGACAATCCTTTCTCATAGTAGAAAACAGTGGGGTAAACACTGCTAGCCAGTTACAGTCCTCCAATCATCAGGTGGATGAGCCAATACCAACCAAGAACACAATCTAGAAAAAGGACTTCCCAAGGTAGGATCTCATGATCAGTCTCACCCACTGTACGTTACTCAAGGGCTTACCAAAACACCTGCCCACAATTTCCACTTCTGTGGTATCAGAGACCTGTGGTCAACGGTGGTTGCAGAATAATAAATGGAAAATTCCAGAAATACCTCCTAAGTTTTACACTGCACACCGTTCTGGTTGGCATGAGGAATATTTGCTTCACTCCACACCTTCCTGCCTGGGACAGGAGTCCTGCAGCTCTACATTGTTAGGCGTCGGTAATTTAGTAGCTATCTTTGCTATTGGCTCAAGTATCAGCTTGACTGTCCCAGCACTGCAATGCCTACAGTACTAAGTACTAAGTACAGTACTAAGTACTATCATTATTGTGTGCGTGCATGATGTACGTATGTGGGAATTCTGGCCCACGTCAGAGGACAGCCTTGAAGAGTCAGCTCTTTCCTCCCACCTTTCTGGAGATCACCAGTCTGGCTTGGCAAGTGCCTTTTCCCACTGAGCGCTCCCAGCTCAGTTAACCTCTTTGACGGTGCCTAACAGACAGGTTAAACTTCACCATAGACATATATAGCAAGACGCATACTATATATCAGGCTCAGTACAGCTCTATAGTATGGGCCATGCACTAGGCAGCTTGAAGTAATTTCCCCCTACAGATAAGGGGGAACTAACTATAACATTAACGGGGGGAGGGGGGTGTTTGCAGACTCGTGCTGCAATCTAGACACACTTAGCTTTTGCACTTAGTTTGTTAATTAAACAGCAAAGTGGCCTCCGTATTTCAGGAGACTAAGAACAGGAGACATTTCCTAGTTCATCACCTCAGACCCACTACTACTCAGTCTCCTAAAATGACCTGGGGGCTTGGGCTACAACAGAGTGGTAGACTACTTGCCTAACACCACCGAGGCCCTAAACCCAACCTCCAGTACAGACAAGAACAATCCATCAATAGAAATTGGGTCTGGGAGGGCAGTCCTGGAATCCCAGCTGCTTTGGAAGCTGAGGCAGGAGGGCCACAAAATCCTGCCTGGGCTACAGGGTAAGCTCAAGGTTGGCCCGGGCAACTAAGTATCTCAAAAGAAAAGCAACAAGCAACAACAAGAGTGTGGTACTTGGGCAGGAGACCCACCCAAGGTCCTCTAGGTTCAGCCAAAAAAGAAAACCTTTTTAACCCTACAGCTCTTATTCACACACCCATCACCACATTGGTTTTTGAGAACCATCACTTCATTTTATACACCCAAAAGAGAGTTGCAAACTCTGCCTACAGGACAAAGTATTTTACACAGAAACTGTTTTGGAAACTAAACCAAGACTGCTGGGTGAGAAAAAAAAAAGTGTTTGGAGTTTGGGTGGTGTTGTTTTGTTTGGGTTTTTTGTTGTTTTGTTTTGCTTTGTTTGCCCGGGTTCACAGCAGGGTCATGGCCCTTAGGTGTACTGAGTTTACCCCTCCGTCCACCTTGGCGCGTTTTTCTCTCAGTCAACAAACATTTGATACAAATCATCGGTGTCCACACAAGCCCAGGGGCCCCCGCGAGAGATCCAATGAAGCCAGCACTCCTGCAGTAAAGGACCTGAAGGCACCCGGGAAACGACGGCGCTGCAGAAACCAATGAAGGCAGAGAGCGGGCAGTGACGGAACCGGAGAAAACTTTTCAGCAGCAATTTGGCAAATGCCAGCCCTCGGGCTCGCAGAGGGCGGGGACAGCGGCCTAGCGGAGGGCGCAGGGGACCGGCTGGGCCTGGGTTCTGGGACCACAGTCACCCGAACCCTGGGCTCCGTCTGTGGCCTGGCGAGGACACCAGCCCGGTCCGGGGCCCTGAAGGCGCCACGGGGACAGTGCAAGGCGCGCCCGGCACTGCCAGGGGGTCCCCCACCCCCAGACTCCCAGGTCTCCGCAATGCTCGCGGCCTCGGCCGGTCCTACCTTCCTTGGCTTTCTTCCTCCGGGCCAGCGTCCCTCCGAGTTTCCCCAAGAACGAGTCATCCTTCTTGCGGGATGGAGGCGACTTGGGGGTAGGAGATTTGGGGACCGAGGGCGACTTCTGTGGGGAGGTGGCCATGGCGGCGGGATACGGAGCTGGAGCTGGGCGGCCGCGGCGGGCGGCGGCGGGACTGGCTTTCCAAACGGAAGCGGAATTATTCCAGGCATTTGAGGCAGCTCGCTCGCCTTTCCCGTCCCTCGCTCCCTCCCTCGCGCCGCCCTCCGCCCTGCAAGGAGCTGCTGCGCCTGGGGCCCCGCGCCCCGGGCTGTCTGGGCTGCGTGGACGTCCAGGCCTGCTGCTTGCTGGGGTGTCTGCACGCAGGGACACGTGCATGCAAGGGGAACATTCATTTCGACCCTCACACACACACACGCTGCTGGGGGTCTCTTACTTTACCTCTTGCATGGGTCACACACACACACCCTGTGCCTTTATTTCTCCCCTGACTTACACACACACACAAACACACGCGCGCGCGCGCACGCTGCTGGGGTTGTCTTGCTTTGCCCCTTGCAAGGGTCCCTGTATTGTTAGCATTTTCATGTCTTGAAGAAGTCAACGAACCAAAATGGGCTCTGGTTCCAACAGACTTCTGCATGACTCTGCGGACTTTGACCCTCTCTCCACACGCCACTGAAACTAGAAGTCCATGATGGCAGAGGGCCCGCTTATTCTTGTAAGGCATCAATGGGTCTGGTATCATAATTGTTTGTGTGAAAAGACCAGATGTAGGAACACAGGCGATGCAGGAACAACCATGGACTCCCGTGAGACACTTATCCTGACCTATCTAGCCAAAAGCAATAGAGTTAGTTCCAGACTCTCTTGGCCTGATGCTGGAGTCACACGGGGCAGTTTCAAAGACTCATGCTGACGACATTTAAAAGACATATTTTTATTGTGCTTCTTTGTCCTAAGTTCTGGGCTTGGGCTTTTGTGTTTGCTTATCTCTTTCCCACACTCTCACCTTGGTACCTCACCAGCCAGAAGAGTTAAATACTGTTTCCACAGCTCTTTCCCTGGTGAGACAAATTTCTGCCCCTCCTTACACAGCAACACCAACAAACTACAATTCCACTGAAGTCAAATTCGGGAAACCAATGAGTTTATCAGACTTAGTTACAGAGCCTGGATGAGGGGTTACCTACAGTGAGGGTGACTCCCCAAACAGTCGTACCATTGCAAAGTCCTACCCCAGAATGGATGAGTTCTTTTAACTGTATAAACGGAGCCCCCTTCAAGCTACTCTAGCACCTCCATAGACCGGATGCAATTAGGGCAGAATTACTTATGGGGTTTGCAGGAGGGAGTAGCCAGGATTGAGATGAGAGTCCAATGACTCTCCCGGCTCCCTCCTTCTGTAAGGAAACATCTATAAGGAAACAGGCTCTGTTTCTAGGTAGGGGAGATGGGTGTGGAAGCGGGGAGTTCCAAGTATTCACAACTGCTTAAAGGAAGATGGCGGCTGTTATGCTTTGAGGATGCTCTACAACACACACACATGCACATGAATGCACGCACACACACACACACACACACATGCACGCCTGTCCTCTAGCCAAATAGAATCCAACTGAACACCTGACTCAAAGGGAGCAAGAGCTTGGACCCAGCTGGAGAAACTGTGGTCCAGTGATTGGGGCACGAGGCAGCTGATCGTGCCGCATCCTGGTAGGGGCATCTGTTTTCCATCACAGGCATGTCGATGAGTGACATGCATCTTATTTCCTGTTGTTTGGATGAAGACTACAACCAGAAGCAACTTGGGGAGGGAAAGGTTTATTTCACCTCTTAGGTTCTAGTCCATCGTGGAGGGAAGTCAAGGCAGGAACCTGGAGGCAGGAACCGAAGCAGAGACCGTGGAGGAGCACTACTTACTGGCTGGTTTCTCTTGGTTTGCTCAGTTTGTTTTATTCTACAACACAGGAACACCTGCCCAGGGAGGCACCATACCTAGTGAGATGGACTCTTTAGATCAATCATTAATCAAGAAAACACCTCATAAGCTTGTTTACAGGCCAATCTGATAGGGGCATTTTCTCATTCTGTTGTTCCCTCTTCTCACGTGACTCGAGCGTGTGTCAGGCTAACCAAACACTGAGCAACACAACATGCACACAGAGGGTCAGGGGGACATAGGGCCTTATCTGTCGTGTGTGTGTGTGTGGGCGCACGCGCGTGCGTGTGTGTGTGTGTGTGTGTGTGTGTGTGTGTGACTCCAGGCATCCAGAAGCAAATAAAGGAGTGTTCTCAAGAGGCCATGTGTGCCAGGCATGATAGCACACACCCATAATCCTAGCACCCAGGAGGTGAAGGCAGAAGAAGGGGTTTAAAGTCATAGCTACATAGCTAGTGAGACCGTCTCAAAACAAAAGCCGTGTGATAGTTTAGGCATTGAAAACTCATGGGATCTGGCATCTCTTCCCACTCCCGCATGAAATTCCTGCAAGCCAGCTGTGCTTCCATTCAAGGAGATATGGCTACTAAAGCCTTCCTGGAGCCGCCCACTGTCGTGTGTTCTAACCTGCACACTGTTGTGTGTTCTAACCCGCACACCGTTGTGTGTTCTAACCTGCACACAGACTAGCAGAGCTGCCCACCGTTGTGTGTTTTAACCCACACACGGACTAGCAGAGCCCCCACTGTTGTGTGTTCTAACCCACACACAGACTAGCAGCAGCTGTTCCTTAGAGTGTAGATTCACTTATGTCTGCTCAAGAGTTGCCATTTCACCTTTTCAGAACATGATAATTTTCCTGGTGCCTCTTACTGTTGCAGGAGGTCCTTCCGCCCCTCCAACCAATAGCTGCTGTGATACCAGCCCATTGGGGCGTGGTCTCTCTCCCTTTAAAAAAGCAGCTATTTCCTCTGCTCGCTCTCTTCACTTCCTGCTCCGCCGGAGACTAGACTCACTTCCTGGTTGTGCAGATGGCTGTTGTCTGGGATGGTGATCTGTAAGTTTTTCCCCTTTAAATAAATAACACCCTATTAATCATAACTCCAAACTGGTGTGGCCTTGTTCGTGACTTACGCCTTCATCTTACCAAGCAGAAGAGGAGCTGAGGAGTCTACTAGCCTGGGACAATTTCTACACACACACACACTCACACATGCACACACACGCACACATGGAAACAGTGAGTGAGGCAGGCCACAGTGAAGTGCTTTGATTATATCACTAACCCTTCTTGTTTAGGATCTCAGACACAGACCCTTTCTCAGACTCAGAGACATTTTTCACACCCGCATACTATAAGCTCTGATTGTGGTGTCAAATCCACGCAGCTCAAAGGCATTCTTTGGGTCTCCATTTTTTTCCCTCTACTATATGAGGTGGTTGGTATAGAATAGCGAATAGCAATTCTTGTTTCTGATTGGACCCTGCAATCTCCTAAAGTTCTTTTTTTTTAACAGGTATTAACCAACACCATTTCCAGAGATTCTGACTCATTTAATTCAAAGTGAAACCGAAACATCACTTCAGGTGATGTTAATGTAAGTAGTCCATGTGTTGGTGCTGGGCATTTCAGGCTCCTTCTGACTCTAACGTTCTGTAGGTCTGCAACAGATTGCTGATAACTTTGTGTGTGCACTGACGATGCCCTAAACATAGCATCCTCAAGCTATTCACGGAGATCTTTGTTTCCCATGTATGCACTTATCTCTAAACAGGCTCTTAGAAAATTTTATGGTCTTCTATGTACTTTGGAAGCCACTGAGCACAGCTAAAAGGAAGGTCAATCTTGGTGGTTGAGCGCTGCCTCCCAGAACATGCCATCAACTGGCGGCACAGGCGGCAAAGCTAACAAGAGGAATGGGAAGATAAGATATGGATGCTGATAAGATTCTGTGTGTGTGTGTGTGTGTGTGTGTGTGTGTGTGGCTTTGGCTAAGGATCTAAGAGGGCGAATGGGCAATTGGAAGTAAATAGTCCATTTCCACCGCTACCTGCAGAGGTCCCTTGCTTTGTCACTCCACTGTGTTCTCTTGAAGATGGTCTCTGACTGGAACTGGAGCTCTGTTGGTGGCTGGCAGACCACACAGTCCTCCGGCTTTTGCCCGCCCTCACAGTGCCAGGATCACATGGCCACACTCAGCTTTAAGAAAGATCATGTGTCTGGTGCTTTCCCCAGATGTATGGATGTACACTAGGTGCACACTTCGGAGTTTAGAAGAGGCCATTGGATTACCCGGAACTAGAGTTACAGACAGTTGTGAGCTGCCATGTGGGTGCTGGAAGTCAAACGAACATCCTCTGGAAGAGCAGACAATGCTCTTAACTGCTGAGCCTTCTTTCTTGCCTCACATACCCCGATTTTTGTGTGGGTGCTGAGAATTTGAACTCCGGTCCCCATGCATAAGCTGCAAGTGCTCTCACCCACAATGCTGTCTCCTTAGCTTGACTGTAGGGATAAGCCCGCCCCTTGGGGGCGGGCTCACCTCGGGCGAATGTTTACTGATAATTTGGGTGCACAGAAGCCACGCGCCCCTTCCTGCTTCTGGTACTCCGCTGGAACCTTGGATTCGTGAGTCTGGTTTTTCCATTAAAGTTGTTCAAATATCTATTACTATTGGTCTTCATTAATCTAAACTGCCACACTTGACTAACTTTTTAAATTAAGTCATGGTACTTTGTGCTTTGCAGGCCTCTTCTCCAGCTCTCTGAGTGGCCATACCACTCTGAGATCAGCAGGTCCTAAACTGTCACCAGGCTTTCCTTGGGGGACCATGTTCCTTGCTAACCTTGTGTCTTTCCCAGCCATGCCTCTGTCCAGTCTTGTCCTTTTCCCTCCACAGCCCAGCACCCACCTGTGTCTCACAAGGTGGTTCATGCATGGCCCATGCCCTGTTGGATGTCCCCACACCCATGAGCTACAGGCAGAACTCATAACTCGACTCTGGGTTACAAAATGGGGATACGAAGTTGTGAGGAGCTTTCTGGAAGGGGTTGAATGGGGCTGCTGAGTAGGCGTGATCAAAGTACATTGTATTCATATATGGAATCCTCAAAGAAGAAATTTAAAACAAAAATATTTTTAAAGAAGCTCTAGGGAGATGGCTCAGTGACTAAGAACGTTTGCTATGCAAGTACGAGGACCCAAGTTCAAATCTCTAGCATCCACATAAAAGGCAGGGAATGACTGCATAGTGAAGGAGCCAAGCTAGGAAGATTTGGAGAGCTCGCTGACGAGCGAGCAAAGGCAGCAAGTTTCCAGTTTACCAAGAAACTCTGTCTCAAGGCTGTTTGGTGGAGAATGATAGTAGATACACGTATCCAAAACTTCACATGCATGAACAACAACAACAACACACACACACACACACACAAATAGCAAGTCCCATGTGGAGACACTTCCCTGTAGTTTCAACACTCAGGAGGCAGAGCAGGAGTTCACCAAACGTTTGAGGCTGGCCTGAGTCACACAGCATGTTCCAGGCTCATCAGAGAGATATAACAAGACCTTGCTTCCAAAGAATAAAGGTGGGGGAAGTAAGATGCCTCAGGGGGAAAAGGCACTTGACTGCCAAGTCTGACAACCTAAGTTCAATCCCTGGCCTCCACAAAGGAGAAGGTAGGTCCTTTGTTGTCCACATATGCACCATGACGCTTGTACCCAACCAACCCCCCATATTAATTAAAATTTAAAATGTAGTAAGTAAATAGAAATAAGAGAGTAAGCTACAAACAGGGTCAAAAGCACAATAGCTACAGAAGTTACAAAAAGTCTCTATAGGGCTTAAATATATCAATCAAATTAAAACATACAAAAGAAGACACTTTTCTACTGGGGGGGGGGGCGTTAAACAGTTTTGAATGTCTTCAGGTCCAGCCACTCCTGTGAAGACGTAAAAGAATCCACTTGACATTGGAGTTTGGCAAAAGGAGGCTCACACAGCATGACCACCGGGAGGACACTGGAAAAGCCAACCACAGTGTTAGATAATGGAGTGCGAACTGGTGTCTCGGAGCTCAGTTTCGACAGAGTTCATAAGTGGTGTGTGTAATCTTTACTCGTCACATAGCTGTCAACTGTACTTTCACAGTGTTTCCCCTGTATTTTTCCATGTTCCTTTTAAAAAGATCATATTTTTTCAAAGCTCAGGAGGAAGGCTACCTCGCCATCTCAAAACAGGTTGCGGTAAAACTCGAAAGGTTTCCCTACAAGTGAATGTTACAGATTGAACAGTGTCCCCTCACATTGGGACCCTACTTGGAAAAAGAATTATTGAAGGGCTGGAGAGATGGCTCAGTGGTTAAGAGCATTGACTGTTCTTCCAGACGACCTGAGTTCAATTCCCAGCAACCACATGGTGGCTCACAACCATCTGTAATGAGATCTGGCGTCCTCTTCTGGCCTGCAGGCATACATGGAGGCAGAATGTTGTATACATAATAAATAAATAAAATCTTTTAAAAAAATTATTGAAGACACAGTTAGAATGACCTCAGACTCTTTATGGACTCTAAAGTACTCGTGGTGATCTTTGAAGGTCATTCTGCCAGTGAGCATGTCCCTGAAGTATGGTGGCCAGTCAATCCAAGAAGGGCGATGTCTTTATGAGACAAGAAACATCTGGACACAGGCAAGCACAGGGGGCAGGGCATGATTGGAAGCAGGTGGTCACAAGCCAAGGAGCACTTGGCAGAGCCATAGAAGTATCCTGACTTGGAATCTTGAGGGACCCTGGCTCAACAGACACCAGGCTTTTGGACTTCCAGAGTCTACACCCAAGGGAAGTTGATCTCTATTGCTCTAAGCCACCCAGTTCTTGGTCCTTTTTGTTAGTAGTCTCAGGAAGCTAACACACATCGAAGAGTACCATGACTGTAACCTGGGATGAGCATTTTACAAGGACTCCGGGGTGCCGATCTGTAACCAGAAGTTGTTGACCACAGTGTCGTACATGGGAAGGGACCAGAAGAGCCTGCCAGGGCTTTTGGGAAGCTCTTTGGTCAGCGATAGGGAGCTGTGCTTTCAGGATAAAGGCCCTGTGTGTGATAGGAAAGACTGAAGAGAGAGGGGAGGGGCAGAGTTCTTATGTGAGGGGCCATCTACACAACCTTCTTAGGGACTCTGGGGTCTTGAAGGCCAGTCTTCTGGTATGTCCTCTGAAGAATAATGGGTTCTAGTCCAGGAAGACCAATGTCCTTTTGAGAAAAGGACATCTGAATACAGGTATATCCTGGAGTTTGGGGGGTAGTTATAAAAAGCCTAGCTGTGTACCCTTACTGAGAACATCCTCCATTGCTGGTGGGAGTGCAAACTTGTACAGCCGCTGTGAAAATCAGTATGGTGATTTTTTCAGAAAATTAGGGAACAATCTACCTCAAGATCCAGCAGTACCACTGTTGGGTATATACCCAAAGGATGCTCAATCATACAAGGACTTGTGCTTAACTATGTTCATAGCCAAATTATTTGTAATAGTCAGAATCTGGAAACAATGTATATGCCCCTCAACTGAAGAATGAATAAAGAAAAGGTACATTTACACAATGGAGTACAACACAGCAGGAAAAATAATGACATCTTGCAATTTGCAGGCAAATTGATGAATCTAGAAAAAAAATCATAACCCAGACCCAGAAAGACAAATAAAATATGTATACTCACTCATAAATGGCTTTTAGAAATAAAGAAAATCCAGCCTACAGTTCACAACCCCAAAGAACCTAGACAACAAAGAGGACTCTAAGAGAGACATATGTGGGTCTAAATAGGAAGGAGAAAAAGACAAGATCTCCTGAATAAATTGGGAGTGTGGGGGTCATGGGAGAGGAGGAGGGGGAGAGGAAGGAAGGGATGGGAGCAGAGAACAATGTATAGCCCAGGAGCGTGTTGAGTGTGCGCACAGACAGGAGGCCTCAAGCACGGTTGGGAACATGGGAGGCTGGGAGTGGGATGAATTTATTTTGCTTTCTGAGACAGGGTCTCACTGCGCATCCCTGACTAACCTAGAACTCACTGTGCAGACCAGGCTAGACATCAACTCACAGAGATCTATCTGCCTCTCAAGTGCTGGGGTTAAAGGTGTGCATCTCCACATCCCGCCATAGTGGGATGTCTCTGAGGGTTACACAGATGGGTCTTGGGGGCGGGGTGAGCTCCAGGTTCCTGAAACAGATGACACACTTAGCTATGTCCTTCTGGAGTCTCACGGTGGACTGTAGACATACAGAGGGGATTTCTTTCCCTGAGTGTAATAGCTGGCAACCAGCTAGAGAGGCAAATCTGTAAAATCAGTAGCGGAAGACTAGAGAACGTGGCTAGGAAGAGCAGCAACAGCTAAACTTGTGTGTGTGTGAATATGTGTTTACGATTGTGTAAGTGCTCGTGTCTGTGAGCACGTGTGGTAGGACAAGGTCCTCCATGCAAAGCAGATGTCGGCTTCCTCAGGTCAGCTGTGCTTCCTGTCGAGAACCCTTCACAGCTGGGCCTGTGAACTGTTGACATTGCTCGTGGGAGTGGGGGAGGGGGAGGGCCTTGGACTCTCTCTGAATAGTCCAGCCCACTCTTCCCAGCCATTCGGTTGCAATTCTGCCTAATGGCACGTGGCTTCTGGGTCTGGGGAAGTGATAGACTAGGAAAGGCTAACAGAAAGGGACTTTATCTATGCAGCTATGGGAAGCCCTTGTCCATCCTAGGTGCAGACTTTACAGTGTGGCTGCTGTGAGCCCCCACACTCCTGTTAGGAAGCCCAGTGTACTCTTTGGTTTCCCAGGGCGAGCTTTGTTTTTTTTTTTTTTTTTTTTTTTTTTTTGGTTTTTCGAGGCAGGGTTTCTCTGTGGCTTTGGAGCCTGTCCTGGAACTAGCTTTGTAGACCAGGCTGGTCTCGAACTCACAGAGATCCGCCTGCTTCTGCCTCCCGAGTGCTGGGATTAAAGGCGTGCGCCACCATCGCCTGGCTGGCGAGCTTTGTTTGTCCTTGGCCTTGTAATGAGTAGGTAGATGCTTACATCTCTCCTGGAAGAAAAACCTCACTACAGTTCATACGTGGAGGCCAAAGGAGGACAAGGCAATCCACTTTGGCGTTTTGTTATTTTTGAGACAGTGGCCCCTATTGGTCCGGAGTTGTCAACTTGGCTAGGCTCGTGGCCAGTGAGTCCCAGGGGCTTACATGTCTCTATCTCCCCAGCGCTGGGATTCAAGCACCAAGCACCAAGCACCTAGCTTTTAAGGACCAAAGGAAGCAGGTGTGAGCTACTTTACAACTGTGTCTCACTCACATTGTGGCTTGGACTGTCATCCCCAGTCTGTTATCCCCTCTCCTCTGCCCCTTCCCAGATCAGTGTGACTTGGAACCAACGTTTCTCTGCTATGGTAACTGCTTCCTTCCACGCCCCATCTCCAGACTTGTGTGGCCAACAGGAACAAGAGTGCCTGCACCAGTGTTTGCTGGGGAGATACTAAAGCTGTTGAGAACTGAGACATTTCTCCACGGAGGAAGGCCAGGCATATGTGAAATGGACCTAAATCTGCATGTGGTTTCTTTGGGAAACTTTGGGCTCAAAGCACTGCTGGCTTGTGGGCGAGGAAGGGGCTGGACGGCTCGGTATCAGAGTTCAGGTCAGAGAGGTGACCCCAAAGAAGTCTGTATGCAAACCATTATCCAGGGGACAGTCCTGAAAGGAGTGTGCCACCTGACCTGGCATCTGCCCATGTCTCCTCCTCCTCCTCCTGTAGGTCCTTTTCTAGCTCTACTGTTGGGACTGGGGCACTGAATCCAATTACAAAGTTAAATGCTGGCTCTTCCCATTTTAAAGCTTGTCTTTCTTTTAAGGTTTATTTATTTTTACATTATGTATATGCATGTTTTCCTGCATGTATGTTTGCATACCATATGCATGCCAGGTGCCCATGGAGACCAGAAGAAGGCATCTGCAATTTCAGATGGTTGTAAGCAACCATATGGGTGCTGGGAACCAAACCCAGACCCTCTGCGAAAGCAGCAACTGCCCTTAACCTCTGAGCTATCTTTCCAGCTTGCCAGTCCCATTTAAAACTATACACAGCAGAAACCCCTGAGGGAGGCATGTGGGGGGAGCAGCTCCATGTCACAGATGGAGACATCAAGGCACAATGAGTTTCTGGGGCATCCAGGGAGCAGCACTTAGCGAGAACTAGAATCCTAACCTAGCTATCTCTCCCTTGGGGACTGTGTGTAGAAAGGATATACTTATTGAACTGCTGGATTATTTCAAAATTATTCTCTTGAAGTCTTGTTTACACATGCACACATGCATGTGAGTGCTGCACACACCTATCTGTGCACACTGTATCTTCTGTTATTGTAGGATGGGGAGGGGACCGAAGTCATGAGCCGCCACTGCTCAGCATCAAGCTGTTGGCTTCAGCGCACACAGGACCATGAGGGCTTTTCTAATGACTCGTGTCCCGCCTCCCTCCTGGAAAGCCTTGACCCTCTACACAAACCCCCTAAAATCCTGCAAGAGCCACCTCTCCTCACACTCACCCCAAACCCTCTCAGTTCCTTTCCTTTCACATCCCTCTTTGATGTAACCCTGTCCTTAAGATGCATTTATTTGTCATTGTGTGTACTTGTGTGTAGGTGGGTGTGTCCGTTAGATGTATTTATCATTGTGTGTACTTGTGCGCAGGTGGGCATGTCCATAAGATGCACGTATTTATCATTGTGTGTACTTGTGCGCAGGTGGGCGTGTCTGTAAGATGTATATATTTATCATTGTGTGTACTTGTGTGTAGGTGGGTGTGTCCGTTAGATGTATTTATCATTGTGTGTACTTGTGCATAGGTGGGTGTGTCTTTAAGATGCATGTATTTATCATTGTGTGTACTGTGTGTAGGCGGGCGCACACAGTTATGTACTCACTCTGGCATGGCATGCCACTGTGTCTCCTCCAATGCTTACTTCCACTCTATTCCCTTGGCACAGGATCTGCCACCAGTCGTGAGGTTTGCTCTTTTTGGAGAGGCCAGCTGGGCAGTGCGTCTGTCTCTGCCCCACAGCACAGCTATGCCTGGCTTTTACATAGGTGTGGGGATATAAACCCAGGTCTCCATGCCTGCACAGCAAGCATTCTTCCCAGTGGAGCCATCTCTCCAGCACCCCTCTCATACCGCACATCCGTTGTTGTTGTTGTTTGAGACAGGGTCTTATGTATCCAGGTTGGCCTGGAACTCACCATATAACTGAGGCTGACCTTGAGCTCCTGATCCTCCTGCTTCCAGTTCCCAGGTATTGAGACTACAGGTGTGGGCCACCACACCAGGTTAGAGCTGGGGCATGATTCCATAACACCCACATCCTAACCCAGGTTCACAACTCCATCAGCATGTAAGATAAAAAGAGGTGTCTCCCTGCCATAGGGAGTGGCATAGTAATATGATATAGTCCTAGATATGTTCATGAGAGAGAACGGCACAGTTGTAGGTGGATGGGGGGACAAAAAGTACGGCATCGTGTTTTAAGTGAGTTCATGCTTTATGTCAGGCTACATCTGTAGCTATCCCAGGGAACACGCAGCTCGTGGGCCTCTGGTTGGACTTTGGGGACGTGCAGCAGAGCTGGGCAACTTGACAGTTTTGGACCGCTATTTGCATGTTGGAACACACACACGCACACACACACAAAACCAGCATAAAATATTGGATCAAGTGGCAGCTGGGGTTGTGTTCCCAGGGTTGCCTTGACAGAGTGGGTGCCAGCATGTTGTTTGTGAGGGCTGGCGATGGAAAGCCACCTGAAACAGGAAGGGGAAGTGTAGGCAGGAATACAAGGCAGGGGGCTGGAGGAGGTGCAGAGTAGGGCTGTGCACCTGGAGATGTAGGCCGCTGACTCCTGAGGCCACAGCTGGGTTGGGCCACTACCGGCGTGAGCAAGGATAATTAATTGAATGGCTGGGCCTCTTTGTCTCTCAGGTTCATCCTGAGACTGAAAATTCAGACACTGTTTACCCGGGATTGCATTTTCAGGAGACAGGAAACCACCAGGCAGAGTTTACAGCACCCAACGGTGGGGCAAGCTAAATTTGAAGTGGCTGTCACACTAGTGGGTGGTCCAGGGGCTACCCTGGTCAGTCATGTTGTCGTGGTTTTTGCATCCTTTCTTTCCTTCTTTGTGGTGCTGAGGGTCAAACCCAGAACCTTATATTTTCTTTCCCTCCCTGCTTTCTTCCTTTATTTCTTCTTCTCCTCCCCTCCTCCTCCCTATTCTGCAGAAATGAGCTGGGAGGAGGAGGGTAGCATAATCACCCAGCGTGCTCCCGAAGCCTCGGGATGGTGCTCTGAGCTAACGTGCAGAATGGCTGAGTCTGTTTGCTGCTCAGGACCACTGGGAAGGCAGTGGGACCCCAGCAGATTCCCAAACACCAGTCAAGCTTGTCCTAGGTGGCCGGCTCTGCCTCTTCTCCTTATAGGTCAGTGCCTATAAAACATTTCCCATCATTCTTGAGTTCTCAGTAGTCCTCATTGTCCGCTATGTTCAGCCAGACCAGTTTTATCCCAGGCTTTTTCAGACCAAGGTCAGCTGGCCTTGGTGAGTTCCCGATAGAACATCCCCATTGTCTCAGTGTGTGGGTGCACCCCTCGCGGTCCTGAGTTCCTTGCTCGTGCTCTCTCTCCTTCTTCTCCTGATTTGGACCTTGAGATTTCAGTCCGGTGCTCCAATGTGGGTCTCTGTCTCTGTCTCCTTTCATCGCCTGATGAAGGTTAATATTCAGGAGGATGCCTATATGTTTTTCTTCGGGTTCTCCTTCTTATTTAGCTTCTCTAAGATCACGAATGTGGTGGCTTAGATTAATGAAGACAAATTGTAATAAATATTTGCACAACTTTAATGGAAAAACCAGACTCATGAAACCAAGGTTCCCGC
>NW_026068128.1:651936-674254 GCF_014885135.2 Alexandromys fortis
GTCAAAGATCTGAGAAGGGAATAAATATTACTTAACAAATGAGAGATATCCAAAATGTGCAACAAATGACAGAGACAACTGACTACCTGGGCAATCACCCAAAGTCTTGTTCGCAATGTTGAGTCAACCAACTTTGGCTAAGGCCTAACATAATTGACATACCATTATCAAATGCAAGGAACTTTTTTAGAATTATCCTACCCTGTCTTGGCAAGATAAGACAATCCTGTTCCATATCTTTGTCAGTAGTTGAGGTATGGGCTTTTCTTAACCCAAAGGCCAGTTCTGCCAAGAAGACAAGCTCCCAGTGGAGTGTCTTTGGTGCTCAACATTCTCTCGGGAGTAGAGTGGCGTTGCCAGGAGTAATTGTGTCTCGTTGGCACAGAATTCTAGGTTAGATAAAAGGCCATTTTCTACAGCTCTTTAAAGAGGCTGAAGATTATACTATCTATACTAAATATAATCTCTATGTAACTAGAAGACTTGATTAACCTAAAAATAAACATGACAAACATATAATTCTTAATACCTATCTAACTTGAAGACTAAGAGAATAAACAACTGTGCAATATATGAAGATAATGATCTTCACCTGTAAACAATGTCATTACATATCAAATGTAAACAATGTTATTACATAAATAGTATCAGAGGTAGAAATGTACATCGTGATATGGTAGATGTATCAATACAATATACTTGGGTGGTCCTTGGACTTCCCACAGGGCAGGGAACCCTGATGGCTCTTTGGGCTGATGAGGGAGGGGGACTCTACTGGGGGAGGGGGAGGGAAATGGGAGGTGGCGGTGGGGAAGAGACAGAAATCTTTAATAAATAAAAAAATAAAAAAAAAGAATGGGAGAGAGGGAGGAAGAAGTAGAGTTGAAACTGCAAAATAAAATAAAATAAAACATTTCCCATCGACAGCCAATGAGAAAAGCGAATCCTTTCAAACAGGGGATCAAGGCTTTCTCGGGATGCAGGGTATTGAATGGGATGGGGAGTGCTTCCAGGACTGACCAGGTCCCGATGTGACCATCCAGGGGCACTACAACTTACATTTACGTGTGCTGAGGTTAAGAATGAGGGCAAAACAAACTTGGTTCTCAAGACCGTGAGTGGAAGAAAGCAGTCAGTTCTGTGGAGAAGGGTGTGTACCTGGTGCATAAGTGGAATTCAAAACCAGTCTTCCCCAGGCAAGATAATGAGAGGACCAGGAAGGCTGGGGTAAGGACAGCTTCATCTCTCCCCTACGCTGGCACTGAAAATACCTTCCTTTGTTGAGAGCACACACCTGAGCTGAGCTGGTTCCACCTCTCCCAGTGGAATCCAGTGAGAGGCAGGGCAGGTAAATCCTTCCAGGTGCTTCGCGTAATGAGAGGCCCCATGCTAATTTCCAGACTTCTTATACAAAATCAAGGCTTTGTCCAGGTTCTTTCACCGAGAAGAAAGAGATGAATTGAACGCTGCCCTCAGAGGGGCCAGGCAAGCCCACATGAATATGTTTTGATTCCTGAAACACAAAACCATTTATTTGAGGGTTCATTTCGGTATTTAGAGCCATGCACATATAACGTTTCCATCAACATGAATAGCTGCCAATTGTCGCGGCAGATTCATCTTTTACGAGCTCGTCAGCAGAGAGGCGAGGTGAAAGAAGAGACTTTGCCCCACGTGAACCTTCTGAGGACAATCAGTTCCCACATCGAATCTTGCCCACATTCATCGACCGCCACTTTCTCCGTTCGTGCGGCGGCGCCAGCTGCCCCCTGCCACCTCTGCCCAGCTGAGGTGGTTTCTCCGATCCGCCACCTGGGTGGGGCAGGCTGCCATTTTCAGTTTGGAAGGAGAAGCCTATCAATCTGCTGCCTGGGAAGAGAGACATCACCGAATTGTCGTTTGCCCCCCAAACGCAGAAAACATCAATTGCGTCGTAGCTCATCAGAGTTGGCGCCACCTGCCACTTCCTTTCTCAGCGGCAATTAACATGCTGCAGCTCGCCATTGATTGAATCCGAGCAGCCTGACGCTGCCAGCAAGGAGCTCTAAATGAAACGCTACAACCTGATGGGATTTTTCATAGTTTTAGCAACACGAGCTTATTTTTATTGCCAGACTACAGTAGTCAGCAGAGAAGCTTTTTTCCTTCCTTCCTTCCTTCCTTCCTTCCTTCCTTCCTTCCTTCCTTCCTTCCTTCCTTCCTTCCTTCCTTCTCTCTCTCTCTCTCTTTCCCTTCCTTCCTTCCTTCCTTCCTTCCTTCCTTTCTTTCTTTCTTTCTTTCTTTCTTTCTTTCTTTCTTTCTTTCTTTCTTTCTTCCTCTGTCTTCCTTCCTTTCTTCCTTCTTTTTTTAAAATGCTTTTCTTTGGGGAAGGCAGTGAGTTCCGGTACTGTGTATCTCTTTGGAGGTGGAGGAGGGCAACCCCCTTTTCTGTAACCTGGCACCCAGCACCCCACCAACACTCAGAGAATGTTGAATAAGTAGATCAATAGATGGACGGGTTGGAGAGACCACACTTAAGAACAATTCTTGATCCAGCGTGGGTAAAATTATGAGCTCGTGACGATGAAAACCTGTCTGGCTTGATTTCCATGACGTGGGAGGCTGGCTGTGAAATATGACCCCAGGCTGGAGCTTGATGCCAGTTTCTTCTTGACTTTCTACCCTGGGGCTCTTCTGAGGAGCAGTTCAGAATCCTTTCACAAACCTGCTCCATCGCACAAAACATTTTAAGGGTCTAGAACATTCTCCATTGGAAGAAATCAAACCCTTTTAAGTAACCCAGCAGCCACAGCTTGATAACCCAACAGCAAGGCCAAGATCGCCCTTTCTCCTGGCCATTTTGGGAGAATCCCTTTTAATATAACTAGCTAAAGCAAGTGCCAACTCTTTTTCACAATGACACCCTAGGCACCACAAACTCATATCCTCTGTTAAATACACGCAGACATCAGACAGTGTGTGCTTTCAACTAACTGGGAAAATAAAAGCTGGAGTTACACATCTCTTTCTCAAAATGTGCTCATTCCTGTGTATCCAATATTTTTCTCAATGCCCGGGGGCTGAAAAGATAATTTTTGAGACAAGGTCTGTCTATGCAACCTTGGCTGACATGGAATTCGTTATGTAAATCAGGCTGTCTTGGAACTCCAAGAGATCCACCTGCCTCTGCCTCTTGAGTGCTGGGATTAAAAGGAATGTATCACCATGCCTGGCTGAAAATATTATTTTGGTGTTCTTTATACATCTTTATTACTATGCAAATCACTGCCTCAAACATCTAGGCCTAATGCTGTTTATATGGTAATATCTTTGTTTTGAAAGGCCTCTCCAAATGGTAACCTAGGAGAATCTGAAGGATGGGCAATCACATGACCCATGTCCACTAAGTTTGCAAATACATAAAGAGCAGGAAATGGCAGTGTTTGCAAATTAGTAGGTAGATAGGAAAAGGCCTCCACTGTTCGCTAGTATTAGAACTGAACCCATTAGAAGACTTGATTCTAGAAAATAAAAATAAAAACAAAAAGGGAAGAGAAGGGAGTAAAGACAACTGTTGAACTTTAGGGTGCCATAGAGGGTTGTACTGGCTAACTGGGTCCAACTATATGCCTCTAGATCTGGCTTACCCCCAGCCAGGTTGGACCACACAGACAACACCTCAGATGGAAGTAATTAATGAGTCAGCTTAGATTGAGAAAAATCCGGTCACCAGTTACAGTCAACAGCTACAAAGCACCCGAGTCTGGTGAAACATTTAAATACTCATGGATATGAGTGGCCAGGTACACACTGAAGAGTCCTTTAGTCTCTCTCATCACTAGCAGCTAAATCTTTTAAGAATTCCATCAAAGGAAAACAATCCACTCTTCTATGACAAAAACACACCACCATTCTAAATATTGTCTTCTCTCTTCCCTGTCCGCACTGTCCAAATACGCAAGGAAGCCCAGCAGCTCGGTAACGGCCACTCGATCCACAAACATTTTTTTGCAGATTTAAAATGTCTCACACACACACACACAAACACACGCGTACACATGCACACACGCATGCCACGCACATACACACATACATGCATACATATACTCATACACATGCTCCTGACTCAGTTTGGAGTTAGATAAATGGGGGTGCTGCCTTCAGTTCTACCTGGAAGTCAGAAGTGGTTTTGTTTTTGTCTCAAGGAGGTTATGCACTTAAGATGACCACAGATGACCATGGTAAAACTGGGTGCCCTGGGACCACAGTGTGTTTTCCAGTAGCAATGCCAGCTCACCGGTGTTTTGCCAACAAAAGAAAGCTTCCCTTTCTGCCATCACCAAAGCTCCTCAGAAAGCACTTTAAAACCATTCATTTCCTAGAAGCACTTATGATGATCCAGGGCTAGAAGCAGAGCATTGTGGGAGCAACAGGCTTCTTATGGTAGTGGATTTGGTGA
Organism: Alexandromys fortis; assembly: GCF_014885135.2. Taxonomy (NCBI): domain Eukaryota; kingdom Metazoa; phylum Chordata; class Mammalia; order Rodentia; family Cricetidae; genus Alexandromys; species Alexandromys fortis. The sequence goes on from NW_026068128.1 coordinate 656,375, forward strand.
AAACAAGGATCTTGCTGACATGGACTTAAAATTTTATTTCCTTTTTCCATTGTCAAAAAAAATTAAATTAAGGCTCAAATGTTTTGTTCAACTCTCATTGCTTATGTATATTATATTAAGGCTTATAAATATACCTGGTAAATTAAATTCACCCTGGATTGAATTAACACCTGCTATATGAGTTATTGGCTTTATTTAATCAGTAATCTCTGGGTTTCTCTGCTTTCTCTGGAAACACAATTTAAATATTACGCTAATCTTTAAACTGCCGCTGCTGTGTCCTGACATTTGGAAACTGGTCAGCCGTGCAAAAAAGACAAATATGGGCGTATTAATGAAAAGGCATTTCTTAAAAGTCTTAAAACATGTAACTCAATGAATTATAAAGGAAAATGACAAAGGCAGTGGGGAGGTCAAGCCTGTGTGACTTTCCAGGGAGCAAACAATGCTGGCTGGCTGCCAAGATCACCTCCACTCTCAGGACTGGCTCATGTGCACTGCCGAGCTCAAGGGCCTTTGTCACTTGGTCATTAAAGACTTGGAAAAAACCTTGGGAAGCCAAAACAGCTATAAGACCTATAAAAAGATACTTGTTTTTTGAGACAGGATCTCCCTGTATAACGCAGGCTAGCCTGGAACTCACAGCAAACCTCCTGCCTTAGCTTTTTTCAGCAGAGATTACAGATATGAACTACCACACAGAACTCATATGAGAGGCGTTTAATTTCCTTTCTTCCTTTCTAAATTAAGTGCCTGGGTGAGAAAGGGTGGCGCTCTTGGTTCTCTGGCTTCAGTGGGGGAGGAGCACCTAAGTCCTGCTGAGTTGACAGCCTCTGGAAAGAACGAAGTTTTCAAAATGTTGGTCTTGGGTTCTTTCCTTGACACGCTGTTCCTCCAGAGAATCCACAAGCTTGTTTCTTTGCTCAATCACCTGAATCATCTGCTTGAATATTTCTTGCTCCTCCTTTTGATCATTCTCATCTTTCTGGCCCTCTAAAGAAAAGCAGAAGAAAAAAAAATCAGCCCTCGGGTAAGACGGCGGGGTGGGGGGGGTGGGGGGGAGAGAAGAATTCTTAGCGTGGGAGTTCACAATTGTTCTGGGCTTGTTATATCCTATACAAGGAAGTGAATTTAACACCAAGGAGCTGCCCTTAAAGCCACAGAGGAGAAAAGTGGGCACTTTGTGCCGTAGTCAGCTTAAATTTCACATGTGTGCATGTGTGTGTGTTCATGTGCATGTGCCTGTGTGTGCATAGTGTGCATGTGTGTGTTTGTGCATGTGTGTTCATGCATATGTTTGCATGTGCATGTTTGTGTATATGAGTGTGTAGGGGCACCTGAGAAAAAGAGAACTTAATGCAGCCACACCCTGTCAAGCCTTAACCCTCCTTCCCCTCTAAGGAAGACACCAAACAGGAGAAGGCTGCTTTCCTAAGCATAGCTGAGCCACATCAGGGGCTCCTATGTCAATGAGAACAACTCTTCTGCCATTTGTATATAATAATAAATTGTACCTTTTGTTTTAAACTGTGTGTGTGTATGTGTGTGTGTGCCATCTCCTCTATCCCTGGTGGGTCTCAAACTTTTATATAGCTGAGACTGGTCTTGAACTCCTGATTCTCCTGCCTCTTCCTCCAAAGTACAGGGATTAGAGGCAGGCACCACTATGGCATGTGTGCGGAGGTCTAAGGACAACTTTCAGGAGTTGGTTCTTGGGTTCCACATTGTTCTAGTTAAGGTCCCTCTTGTTCTTTGCTGCTGGGATTACAGGCATGCACCATTTTGACTTCCTTGTACACCTTTCTTAATAGTGCTATATAGTGCCACCCTATAGGGCTTCTTAGAAACAGAAATGGCTCAGCAGATAAAGGTGCTTGCTATCAAGTCTAACGACCTGAACTCAATTCCTAGGACCCATACAGTGGAAGGAGAGAACCAGCTTCCACAAACTGTCCTCTGACCTCCACATGTGTGCTGGGGGGGGGGAGCATGTGTGTCCCCCACCCCCACACATAGATAAATAAAAACATAGTTTAAAAAAGAAATAACAGTCTGAGCTGGGTATGTTGGTGCTTGCCTGTAGTCCCAGTACTTGGGAGGCTGAGGAAGGCTGCAATTTAAGGCCAGCTTCAGTTACAGAGGGAGAACTTGAATGGGGGGGGGGGGGGGGGGGACGGACCTGTAAATCACTTCCACGGGTGGGAGATGAGTTTGTGGTCTCCTGCTGAATTGGAGCCCCGCTGCTCTCACCTTAAGGGATTATTTCTGTTCACTGTGACTCAGTTTTTCAAATCTTAAGACATGGATAAAATACTTAACCAAAACTGATGGTGGCTAATATGTGGTGTGCTTTCCCAGTACCAGGCAACTCAGAAAGGCTGGGACAATGTGAGTTCTGTGAGATCTAGACCTGTAAGATGTCAGTGTAAGGAAGTCATCATAGAGCAGGCCCACAAACCCACAGGCACACCTCAGAAAGATGCTCTTAAGGCTGGAGTCAATGAATTCCTAAGTACTGGCGGGACAATTGTCTCATGCACAACGCCCTGCACAATGCCCTGTCACAGTCCCAGCCAAGGCCAGCAGAGAATATTCTTATTTCCGGGACTGGCTTCTCTGTCCCCCCCCCCCCCACGACTTCTAGGGTCCTCATGTACTGTAATGACGGTTCTGGCTACCACTCTCCCACTGAGATCACAAACTCCCAGTGAGGAGAGGCTGGTCTTTGTCATCTGCCAAGCCTAAGCAAATACATGTATACCATGGTTCCTGCCGGGCATGGTGGTACATGCGGGAACCCCAGCAGGTGAGAGTCTGAGCAGTATGGTTTTAGTAGGAAAATCTCCCCCACCGGCTCATGTGTTTCAACACTTGGTTCCTACCTGGTGGCATTGCTTTGGAAGGTTTTCTGATCTTTTGGGGGGTGGGACCTCACTGGAGGAACTGGGTCATTGTGGGGAGGGGGAGGTTATAGTCTTGCTCTGCTTTCTATCCTATCTCTGCTTCCTGCTTAGCTAAGAACCAACAGGTGCTGCATGCTCCTCCCACCACAGACACACCAGTGGTCATGCCTTCCAGGCATGGTGGACAGTGCCCCCTCAAATTGTGAGACAAAACAAACCTCTTCAGGTGTTTAGTTATAGCCATGAGAAAAGTAACGAATATACAGGGGAAGGAAGCCTGGGTGTTCAAGGTCAGCTTGGGCTACACAAGACTCCCCCTTAACAAGCATACATTTAAAAATTAAAATAAGTTGCTTTATTTTTATCAACACGCGGGATGATGGAAATGTGGCTCTCACAAGTGAATGACACCAGCCGGAGACCTGCTGGGCTTCAGAGGTGGTCAAGGAACAGGCCGGCTTTGTGCTCTGGCTCTCAGACTACGGGCTCTCCACTCCTATCTATAGGGTGCTTTGCTCAAAGGTCCTGGGTGGGCGTGTCTTCAGCAGGGGCCCCACACCTGTGCCACACTCACCATCCTTGAGCATCTTCTGTCGTAGCTTCTGCTCCAGTCTCCTTTGGTGATCTTCTAGTTCTAGCTCCTGGGCCCTGAGGACAAGAAAATGTCCCTGCCATTAATCGGGAGTTTGTGGAAACATCAATGGAGGTAGCCACAAACAGTGGCCAGCACAGGCTTTTTCCCATTAAAACTGGACTATTCTAATGTCTCTAAACAGGTGTTGCTACTGCTGGGGCCACTAGAGGTGCCTAGAAAGACGACTGAGATCACTGGATCTGAGAGAATATGAGACAGCTGGAGGGGGTGATGTTGAAGGCCACCAAACTGTTCCTTGGGGTTTGCTCTGGGAGACCAGCAGAGCAGGGAGCAGAGCTGAGTCCTCTTTGACAGCCAGCTAGGGACTTGACTTGTCAGAGCCTGGGGATGTCTCAGGCATTTCTCCCTTGTAGCTCCCCAGATGCTGGCCCATGCCACTCCAGAGCTCAGCATAGGAATGAGGACCTAGACAGATGTGGTGATGTCAAGAGGTGGTACTTAGAGTCACATGATCCTTAAGAAAAGACTGTAAAGGGGAGAAGCGCTGAATGGCCCCCATGGGGTTGAAGGGTCCACAGCAATGCACCCTCACAGACCTGGAGGGTGAGACAGGAGAGGGGCTTAGGGCCACTGTTCCCCAGGCCACAAAGAGACTGACGGTTGGGAATGGGTCCCTTCATTCCTCCTCTTGGGACTTGCCCTTCCAGACCTGACCTGTGGTTGTATGTGTACCTGTGACAGTGTTGTTGCTATTAGTTTTCATATTTATTTTGCTCCTTTGTTTTTGAGATGGGGTTTCCTGTAGTGCAGGCTGACCTCAGACTTGCTATGTCACCTTGAACTTCTGCACCTCCTGCCATCCCCTCTACCCCGATACCTCTACTACCTCTAATACAATGTTGGTATTACAGATGTGTGCCATTAAACTGGTGGTGCTGGGATTTGAACCCAGGACTTTCCGAATGCTAGACAAGCATCCTATCAGATGAGCTACATCCCCAGACCTGCTACTACTTTTCCTTCTAAAGCTGCTTCAGCTTAAGTCCTGTCTTATTACTGACACCTGGGTCCTCTGCAGGAGCTCGGAGGTGGTGGTAGCTCAGCTCTCAGAGGAAACTCTCTGGGAGAAGCTTAGCAACAAAGAGGCTGCTATAGAATCAGCTTCAATGTCTCACTGAAGTCCTGTAATTCCTGGGTGACTCCCAGCCAAAGGCTAAGCATCACAGCGGTGTGAGAACTGGCAAGTCCTTCCAAACATGGAGCTCTCTGATGGGCTCTCTATTCTGATGCTCCTCTGCCTTGGCTGGGTCTCAGAGCTATTCACAAGCAGAACTCCTCCTGCCCTTCCTTCTTTCTTCCCTCCCTCCCTCTGTTTTTTACTAGGAATCAGAACTGCAGTGGGGCCCAAGACTCTCCCACTGTCCTGTCTTCTTTCTCTTTATCCTTCACAGGAGTCCTCCTCAAGGAATCTCACATATCACTCATTCTGCCTTAACTTTGCTTCCTGAGGGGTCTGACCTGACACGCCAATCTAAGACATCTTTCCTTGCTCACACAGGTCTTCCTCCAACCAAGCCCTACCCTTCAAACGTGCCTCTGTCCAGTGCACACACCCCGGTTGTCCTCTTTGACCTCTTACAGAGGAGAAAGTCCTCTCTCTGGTGAAGCTGATAGCTCGGCTCCCTCCTCCCCAAACAGACTCTTGTATCCTTCACAGAACTCTTCTTGTCATGCGTTCACTTCTCTGCCCTGCCCGTCCCTAACCTCCAAAGGGCTGAGGGTCTAGGCTTGCACCACCGTGCCTGGCTACGGCCTGTTTTTATAAAAACCAGCTGAGTTCCCAGCACAGAGAAGATGTTCTTGTTAAATTTCTGTTGGAAGGACTACAAGTCAGACCTAACTCCAATGCAGACAGTATGGCTGCATATGAGGCAGATACGGACAGATACATGATTGCTAGAGAGGGGCTCCCTCTTCCCTGTGCCTGGCACTCCCTTCCGAGGGTTGGTGAGTAGTGACTGTAACTCCTGGCCCCCTCCTCCAGCCCCTCCTATCCCCACTCTCAGGTAGATTTTAGAGAGATAGATAGGGCATGTTCACCTCATTTCTCTCCCAGGCTCGGTCTATCTCTGGCAAGCATGTGTTCTCAGGCTTCCTAGGCTTTGCTACATGCTTTGGTAAGATTTCACTGCCCGCTTAGGCTGCTGACTCCATGTAGGGGGCAGGAGGAGCTGCCCTGTGAACTACAGGAAGAAAGCTTAGCAGCATCCTTGGCCTGTATTCAGTAGCCTTTGGTCACAGCCCCAAGTGTGACAACCAAGCACACTCCCTGGCCTTTGCTAAATAGTCTCTGGGGATCACCCCCTCATCGCCCTTGAGACCCAAGGGTCTAGGATAGAACCTTTTCCCTAAGGATCAAGTAGGTCCCCTTCCTTTCTTCATGAGGTAGCTATATCCATTTCTGAGATTTGGCTAGTGTAGAAGGCTGAATAAGAAAGACATGTTCACATCCTAAGCCCTGGGAATAGTGAATAGGGGTCTTTCAGACTTGGTTAGGGACCTTGAGATGGCCACATCCAGATTATATCAGTGAGCCCTCAGCCCAGTGAGAAGACTTTCGAAGAGACAGACAAGAAGACACAGACACACAGAGAAGGCTGTGCGACAAGGCCACCCCCAAGGAATGCCTAGAGCCATAAGAAGTGGAAGAGGCAAGGAAGGAGTCCCGGTGGGAGGATCTGGGAGAAAGCGGCTCCCTCGGCCCCTTCACGTGGACTTCCGGCTTCCAGACTAAGGGGAATGTTCCTGCTGCTGTGAGAACCCTAAGAAATTAGTTAGTGAGCCAGCCTGGGTTCTCAGCCTCTGTCATTAGTCACTACTAATAATAAAGGTAATATTTGGAGGGTTTACCTATCTCTCACCTGGTTCAGAACCTGGCAGGAAAGAGTGGACCCCCCTCTCAAAGCTCCCCAGATGACCACTCAGGGTTGAAGTGAAAACGAAACCAACAACATAAACGAAAACTCCCAACACTAACTCTGGAACTCAGTGGTTTATTCTCAAGGCCATTTTCTCTCTCCAGACTGCTGGCAGCATCCTTTGTTTCAGGATCGGGTGGTGAACCATAAGTCTTCATTCTGACCATCTGACCAGGTTACCAGCCCTTTCTCCGAGAAGACAGATCCCAGACAGCCAGTGTTCAGCCCTTCTTTTGTTAAAGCCACCAGGAAGTGGTCAGGCAGATTTCCCATGGCTCACACATAGGCCAAGGACAGCATCCCCACTGATGGCGTGTTACTGGGGGCCAGGAACGGTCCAGCTGCCGTCTTGCTCCTGACCTGCTACTGAAATCTGTTTTAGCCACTGAACTCGGAAGAGAGAGAGGACACTAAAGACTCTTTCCACTAATGCCAGCATGATATGCGAGACACAAAATACCAATTTGCCTCAATCACTGTTCCGTATGCACGAAGAAGAAAAACCCCGGGACTCCAGCCAAGGACGGTGAGCCACCCGCGCCCAGCTACCCGGCTGTTAGCACTCACTGTGATCCGTGTTGTCTTACTTACATGATCAGTAGCTCCGACTCATAGCGCATTAATTTATTCTTCTCCAGAACCAGCTTAAACCATTCCTGCAAAAGCTGGGCTTCGTCCTGTGTCCCTGAATCTGCTTAAGAAATCAACGGCAAATGGGTTAGATTGGCATTTCTCGTCCCATGATCAAACTGCTTCCGAGCCACTTTAGCGGGCCATGTTTGTGGCAAGCAGGGCCCGGCAGGAAGCAGCTCCCGGCACCCTGTGGAGGCCTCAAGGTCATGAGCAGCACAAATGAAACCCACCTGTGCCTGCCTGCTCAGGGGGCGTCCTCCTGGGCACGGAGGACCTGGCTACTTCAGTTCCAAGGTCACATGCCTGTGATGACTGATGTCCTACTACTCCTGCCACAAAGGACTCATCTCTGCCTACTTTTGTGTTCAGAAAATTAACGGACCTTTCTGCATCAGCGAAGTCCTAGCTGCCTGCCTTTCCTCACCCCATCACCCCCCTGGAAATCAGACCCACACAGAGTACCCAGGTGGTGAGCTGTCCCTGCCCAAGCCAGGGTTACTCACACCACAATGGATCACACAGACAGGCGACTGGCATTTTGATTTTCTTCCCCCCTGAGGAAAAGCCAAACAATAATAATAATATAAAAAACTACAGTTAGAATTGAGTCTCACGGGAGACAAATTTGTATTCCTATATTCTTATAGCATAGATACGTCCCTTTATTAAACAGAGGCTTAACTGTGCGGCATGTGCATGCCTGGTGCCCTCGGAAGTCAGAAGAGGGCAACAGTTTCCCCGGGAACTGGTATTACAGGCAGTGGTGAGTGTCATGGGGTGCTGGGGCTCAAACCTGGGTCCTCTGGAAGAGCAGTCACTACTCTTAACCACCGAGCCCCTTCTCCAACCTCTAATTCGAGATGTCAAAAAGCGTTTTGTTCATTTGGTTTATACAAAGTCAGGACTAGAGTGATGTCTGTGTTACACATCTCCAGAAATCTGGAGAGAGTTCAGTGGATCTATTGAACAGTAGTGTCTGAGAATCTTTGTGAGCAGAATGACTCAAATCACAACAGAGAAACCCTCTGGAAATACAGAGAAGGTGGGGGGACTCTCGCACCTGTTTCCTGTGATCTGGGTTTACAGATGTCATTAACTCCATCTTGGCTCACAGAAGACCTCTGACTTTCTGCCACAGCGAGGGTGCAACGGTGCTCCATGCTTTGTTTAGGTAGTAAGCCCTTTGCCATTAAGCCAGTTCAAGACTCTGCATAGATCTCATTAAACACCATCTTGTTAAGCTGAGTGTGGGGGGGGCACACCTGATACCCCAGAGGCTGAGGCAGGAAGACTGCCATGAGTTCAAAGCCAACCTGGGATACATAGTAAGTTCCAGGCCAGTCTGGACTATGGAGCAAGACCCTGTCTCAAAAAACTAACAATTAACCAATTAACTAAAATGAATTAAATACCAGCTTGTGTTTTTTTTCCTGTTTCAGGGAAATCTCTTGACTATTTTACCCAACTGACACATTTTTTTTAAAATGTCTCTAAGTGGGTGAGTACATGTGAGTGTGGGCGCCGCTGGCGTCAAGAACAGGAGTCTGGATGCCCTGCAGTTGGAGCTATAAACAGTTGTGAACCGCCTGAGGTGGGTGCTGAGAACTGAACTCCTGTTTTCTGCGAGCAGTATGTACTAGTAACCCTTCTTCTGTGGAGTACCCTCCCCACAGACACACACAACACACACTACATATACAAACACATAGACACACACAACACATACACATAGACACACACAACACACACTACACATACAGACACATAGACATACACAACACACACTACACATACAGACACATAGACATACACAACACACACTACACATACACAGACACATAAACACACACAACACACACTACACATACATAGACACATAAAAGTACACAACATAGACACAGACACACATACACCACACACACCACAATTCTACACACAACACAGACACACATATGTACACACACAATTTAAAAGTAGTACATTCTTTTTTTTAAAAAAGACTATTTTCAAAGCTCTTCCATTTTATCATCCATCCAGAGTCAGTTTCTTCTAGATGTTTGTTTAATGTTTCTATATTAAGAACCGTTTTCCACGATAGAGAAAACAGAAAAGCTGTGAGCTGGAAATGCCGTCTCTCCTTACCGTCTAACACGACACCATCTGCCACCAGCTCTGGGCTTCCCCGTCCTTGTCCCCAGTCCAAAAGAAACAGCTTTAAAGCGCTATTTTGCTGTCTGTAGAGAAGCTTTTGCTTTTGTTTTTCAAATTCAGTCGCTCCGCTATACGGATCTGCAGGGTCTAGCTAGATTTGCATCCTGGATGATATGTCCTTGCTTCCATCTTATGTGTCCTTCTGAAAATCTTGCTCATCATGGACTTGCCTATGTGTCACAGTGACATCCCCAGCACACTGGAGCAATCACAAGATGTACCGAGACACTTAAACACTTAATGTTCCCTTACCAGTAGACTAATTGGTGATTTTATTGGCTTTGGTTCAGTTTGATATATATATATATATATATATATATATATATATGTGTGTGTGTGTGTGTGTGTGTGTGTGTGTGTGTGTGTGTGTGTCTTATATATGCCTTTTGTTCTTTAGTAGACTCTTTGGGGGATCTGTAGATACAGCTTCTTGTAAAGGTTTACAGATGTTATAGTTTGAACATAAATATCCCTCACAGGCTCACATAGTTGAACACGGGGTTCCTAGCTGTTTTGAGAAGTTGTGGAACCTTCAAGTCAAGCCTCACTGGAGGAAGTGGATCACTGGGGCAGGCCTTGAGGCTTTCTAGCAAGGCTCCACTTTCCTTCACTCTGCTTCCCGAATGCAGAGGCACTGTGACCAGACAGGCTTGCTCCTGCCACCATGCCTTCCTTGCCCTGCCAGCGCTTCCTTGCCACCGTCAGGCTTTCCCCGCCACTCTGAAAATATAATCCCTCTGAAAATACAAACCCTTAAGTGTATTTTGTCAAGATACTTTATCATAGCAACAAAACAGTAAGGAAGATACCAGGGGACCTGCCCTCCCAAAGTATCAAATACTGGGGATCTTGCTTTCTTACAACAGTGCGCTGAAGTATTTGTCTGTAGTTTGTCTGTCCCCATCCCGTTCTGCCCTCGTGGAGCTTGTGCAGTTTAGAAAGCACTGCCTCTCACTGTAGGTATAGTAGAATGGACAGAGTAGGATTCTGGGTCAATCAGGCCTGTGATAGTCAAGTCACCTACTCTCTCTCTGACTTAGTCTTCCCCATCTTCCACAAGGACACTGCAGACAGTGTTGGTTGGGGATGTTAAATGAAATGATACACGGAAAACGTGCAGCCCAGTGCTCCATGCACAGTAACCCTTCGGGAACTGGCCCCTTGCCGTATTCCTCAGCCATTCTTCTCATGCCTTCCTTCAGACGGGTTAGCTTCCATTCATCTTTAAAACTAAGCTAGGCAGCCCAAACCAAAACCAAAAGACCCTTTGTGTTCTAACAACTTGAAACGACCACCACCACCTTACTAATACCCTGCCCCTACAATGGACATACCCACCATGAGCGGATCATCCACAAAGATGTGAGTGTGGTGTGCCTACCCAGGCTCTTAACTTTCTCTCATTGTTCCAGCAGCTGCTGCTGTTCCTGCACAGGGCTGTGACTCCTCACCTAGAGCCAGGCTTCAGCTAGAGGGGTGTGGCCAAGGCAAGGTGACTTCTGACCATCACCCAGACAGTTTAACTATCTAATCCTTCCTCCTATCCTCTACTTGGGTCAACTGTCAAGGTTCTTTGCTCCTGAACTCTTAGCATGGTTCTTAGACACAATGGAAGGGTTCCACTTGCCATGGTAAAATCAACACACAGTGTCTGGATGGCACCCCAGCACTCGGAAGGTGGGAGCAAGAGGATCAGGAGATCAAGGCCAGTCTGTGGTACATAAAGATTTTTTTTTTCTGTCTCAAAAACTAACCAAGCAATCAACAACAAAAACAACTAAAGCGTGACACAAATCAACTCTTTGTTAATCATCATTTACAATAATCCAACTTTGCCCAAGTTTGCTCTCAAAAGCACAGAGCAACCTATGCCAGTCTTGACTGAAATTCTATGACTCTCCACATCAAGGTCAAGTGACCAAGCCTGGTGCACCCTCGTCCTCGCCTGCCTGGGGTGACTGGCACACAGCGGTCAGTACTTTGTTTTCTGGATGGAAAATAGCAGAAGGAATGTGCAAACTGCCGTGCTGGTTTTGGGAGCATTTCCCTTTCCAGGTGCCTACCTTTTCTGATTGTGTATTGGTGTGTTGTTTTTCCAAGTCCAGTCTTGTTTACTGTCGGGCTCAGAACTAATTCTTTAGATACAATGTTTCTGGCTCCTTAGAATCTGTGGGGCATCCTCACTGCTATTTTGGTAACACACAGGACACCCTCGCTGATGCTGCTGGCATAGAGTGGCTGTGTCGGAACTCTCCGCGCATCTGTGGGACATTTCCTCAAGACTGTGGTCCTTCCTTCTGTTCTCTATTTTTTTTAATTGTGGGTGCTGGGCATCGAACTCAGGGCCTCATAGATGCTAGGCAAGTGCCTTACCAATTATGCTACATGCCAGTCCATGTCCTCTGACTTCTCATCAGCCCGTGACTCAGTTCACACTGGCTGGCATCACTGAAGTCCCTATCAGCGTCAGGTCCCAGAGCTTAGAGTTAACTGTCTCCTACAGTTCCCTACTCACGACAATGATGACCCAGAGGTGGGTGCTCTAGGGTTTGGGGAATAAAGTTTATTGCTGACAGTTTTTTTTTTTAAATCCTAAGTAGTTATTGACTTGTTATTACGTGTGTGTGTGTGTGTGTGTGTGTGTGTGTATGCACACTTCTCAAGGCCAGAAGACCATTTGTGGATGTCAGTTCTCTGAGTTCATCATGTGTGTCCTGGGAACAAAATTTGGGTTGTCAGAGCAAAACTTAACAAAAATATCTCACTGGGTCATGAGTATTAAGGTTTTTCAGATCACTTTTGCTCCTTTTATGAAAACATTATAAAGGTTTTCCTAAATTTTTAGTTTGGTGGTTATAAAATCACACTTCATTGATTTTTCTTTTTCTTCCTTTCTTTCGTCTTTGTCTTCTTCTTCTTCTTCTTCTTATTATTATTATTATTATTATTATTATTATTATTATTATTTTTTTTTTGTTGAGACAGGGTTTCTTTGTGTATCTTTGAGTATCCTGGAACTCACTTTGTAGACCAGGCTATCCTTGAACTCACAAAGATTTGCCTGCCTCTGACTCTTGAGTGCTGGAATTAAAGGCGTGTGCCACCACACCTGGCCATTGTCTGATTTTCAATCAATTGGATTCATATTCATTGGGTTATTTTATCTTTTGAATCGGTCCTATCTTCATCTGCCCTGATCATTTTTCTGTACTTACTTGATTTCTTTTTCCTTTTCTCTTCTTTCCTTCTTTCTTTCTTCCTTCCTTCCTTCCTTCCTTCCTTCCTTCCTTCCTTCCTTTCTTTCTTTCTTTCTTTCTTTCTTTCTTTCTTTCTTTCTCTCTTTCTCTCTCTCTTTCTTTCTCTCTTTCTTTTCTAAACATGGTTTCTTTGTGTAACCCTGGCTGTCCTGGAACTCACTCTGTAGACCAGGCTGGCCTCGAACTCACAGAGATACACCTGCCACTATCTTCTGAGTGCTGGGATTAAAGGCATGAGCCACCACTGCCCAGCACTTGTTTTATTTTAAACAATCAATTTAGGAGGGTTGCCCTCTAGTCTATCAATACAGCCTGCAGAGATCAGTGACCAATCTTTTGACATTGTGACAGATGCTCTCTTTACAAAGCTCACACTGGAGGAGAACAGCACATGTGAGTTACAAACCGACTGACCAAGCAACCTCATGGCCTTTTAAGCAAGTGTATGATTTGTGCTGGGCTGTGCTCCTAGCTGTCTTGGGCTCATGTGGCCTGTGGGCCATAGTTGGACACACACAGTGAAGCTGGGAACAGAAACAGGCATGTAACAGGTGGTTCTCAATATCTGTGAGCGATGCCATCTTCTGTGGACTGTGAACATACCTGGGTGTGTCTTTGCCAAGTGTGCTGCATGCAGGCCTATGCATGCATCTTATGCCTGGGCCTCTCCTGTGACTCCACTAGAAGGGGACTGTGCTCAGAACCCCACACTGCACGATCCACTAATCAGAACCTACCGTGTCACACCCTGGGACCTGGGGACAGACTTCCTGTGCTACCACGCTGCTGCTCCTGTTGTTTGCTGTTCAGTGAATCTCAAGCCTCCCCCCACCCTTGGAAACACTGAACCTCAGCAATGGCGTCTGCAGATCTGGGGAAAGCCAGTCAAACTGCTTGCTTCAGTCACTTCAGGTCAGAGCGCCTCCTGGAGACCCTCCCTGGGTCCGGTTCTTTTCTGACAATATCATATTTAAATACAGGGTTGACATCACCTTTGACTCCACTTTTGTGGTCCGTCTGCATTCCTCCCCTGTTCTGCTGCTGTGTGGAAGCATAGAAACCAGCCACATGGACCAGCTGGCAAGGGCTAACCTCGGACTCACTGCTTAGCCATTCAGAGAAGAAAGCATTAGAGAGAGCATGCTAAGGCCATCCGCACCCCAGAGCTCATCCCCTAATGATGCTCAGCTGTCAGACGGGCACCCTCCATGTTGAACTGCCTCTCTGTTGAACTGTCTTCACTTAGTTGCTGTGGTGCTGAGAGTGACAATTAGAATCTACACCGGGGACTGCAGGCTTGACGCAGTGGGTAAGAGCACTTGTGGTACCCAGCAACTCACAGCTGCCAGGAACATCAGCTCCAGGGACTCTAATGTCCCCTTTCGGCCTCTGTGGGTGCGCGCGCGCGCACACACACCTTTAAAAAAAGAAAAAAAAACAAAAATACAACTGGCCAGTTGGTAAGATGGCACTTGCCCCAAGCCTGACAGCCTGAGTTTGACTCTAAAAATCCATATGGCAGAGGAGAGAAATAGTTCCTGCGAGTTGCCCTCTGTGTGCTATGCCATATGTGCCCATGCACACACATATTTATACATCAGTGTAATACAAATTTCAAAGTCTACATTGACATTATTTTCCTCCTCTCTTTCCTTCTTCTCTTCCTCCTCCTTCTTTGTGAGACAGGCTCGCCGCCACGTAGCCCAGGTTGGCCTTGAGCTTCTCATCCTCTTGCCTCAGCCACCTGAGAGGATTACAGGCAGGAGTCACTAAGTCGGGCTTCCTCCAAGATTCTTATATGGGCAAGCATGTGAAACTCATGGACTATACACATCTGTAGAAAACAGCTTCGATTCTGTCTGGAGAAGAGAGTTCTAAGTGAATAGGAACGAAATGGGTAAACACATGCCCTGCACGAAGGGAAGATTGGCCCAGTCACTGGGCTGTAGAAGGAGGGGACTCAAAAGGAAAGAGAATCCATCTCTTTGACGGTCTAAGATGTGACAGGCCCGTTTATCAAGTGCTTCACTAAAATGGTTTCAGTTATTCTGTAAGAGTGTGCGTGTGCATTTGTGAAGGTCAGAGGTTGGCATAAGCATCTTCCTCAACCACTTTCCCTCTTTTTTTTCACTGGGACTTGAGGCTCACTGATAAGACTGGGCATCAAGCCCTAGGATCCTCTCGCCTCCACCTCCCCAGCACTGGGATTGGGCTGCCGTACCTAGTCATTTACCAAAGGTGTGGGGGTTGAACTCTGGTCTTCAGGTTAGTGTAGGAAGTACCTCTCTCCTCTCTCTCTCTCTCTCTCTCTCTCTCTCTCTCTCTCACACACACACACACACACCTATCATTTCCTTTGTCATCTATCTCCACCATCCCTTGGAGGAAGGCCTATCAGCTTATCCATTTTACAGATGTGAAAATTTGACGGAGCAGTAACTGCAGAACGCTGGTGATGTCAAGATTCATTCAAGAACACCTGGCTCATCCCTGTGCTCGGTCCAGGATCCCCCACTGTCACATGAGACAGGAAATTATCATTCCTTGGTTTCCTCAGCAAGATGAAAACCGCAGGATATCAGCCAATCTCTTCCCTGGCTGGGCTGAAAGGCCATTAAACCACTCTTCATGTATGTGCTGCTGCCCTCTGCTGGCGCCCTCCAGCATGTGCATTGTCTTTGCTATCCTTGTGAAGGAGAAACTGCGAGACTCCACCACAGGAGAGAAGCCCAAAGTGGGCTTCCAGGCAGCCAGCCGCAGTGAGTGAGCCTATGAGGGAAGGGCCTGGCTGGTCCATCTTCCCTGAGAACAAACCTTGCATCATTTGAAGCTTTTCTCCTTTTGCATTTGCTTTCTTCTGTCTCCAGATGTGAAAGAAAGCTCAGACCCACCAGACCATAATCTGTGTGGTAGTCTCTTGCCAGGGCATACCGTGATCCCAGCTGGCATTTACGAGGATGTAACCCTAACATTGTCTGATGTCTCATCTAGACAAGCCCAAGTAGCTGACAGAGGGAGGTCTGGCTGTTCATGCCAGGAGGTGGGACTCAGGGGGTCCAGGTCACTGAGTATCTTGCTCTATTGGTGACTTAGATACAGGGGGACCACAGGGGCTCTCTGCTGCCTTTGCCCAAGATACCCACCACATGCACAGACACCCTGTGTGTCACAGACATCCTTGGTTTGTCCTTTAGGGTTGATGGTTAACTCTCTGCTTCACTTCGTTTCCTTTTCCTGAACAAATTGGGGAGGGGGGAACCCCATGCTTGGGTGTGAGAGGACTCATTTCTGACTGTTGGGAAAAAAAAAATTAAAAGAAAGCCAGAATTGTTGTCGGGACAATGAAGAGCTCATTTCCCTCAGACGTCAGGGCCCTTGGTCTGCACCCTCCACCCCACACCCCTGCACAGTCCTCTAATTCAATGGGCCTAATGAAGAACTCCCAGGCACAAAAGAGCCTTTCAGGCTGTCCCAGTCATTACAGAGGGGCCTCGCCTCACTGTCGCAGCCCACTCCTTGTTTGCGGGCCTGCCTCTAAATTTGGTTATTCACAACCTTGATAGCTCAACATTATTGCCTAACTGTGATCATTGTCTAATTATCCTAATAATACCTATTAAATAATTCTCATTAAATCCCTTGAATGGGAGCAGCAGAGGCCAGCTCAAATACAACTTAACCCAATAAACATTGGTCATTCACCAAGCAGCAGGGCAGTCTCTTCAAGGGACTACATGGACTATGGAGCCGCAGAGGAGTATGACCATCACACAAATGCACACGTCTTTGCTTTGATGACCTGCCTTGCGGGGCTTCCCCTTGGCACTCTGTGTCTTGACTCTTGTCTCTAGCCCCTTCTGACTTCCATCTGTCACCCTCACAAGGCCCAGAAACCTAACAGGGTAATTAGTTTACAGAGAATAGAAAGGGAATGAACAGAACCATCTTTTGGCTGGCCTGACTCACCTTTGACAACACCAGCAGCTGGCCACATTTCTTTAGGCGTGGCTCAAAATCGTGTCTCCCTCCTTACTGTTGGAGACTGGGGGAGATGTGCAGAACAAGCTTTAAACATTTGGGGTCTAGAATTTGTTTCTGGCAGGAAAGGTCACAGAGGTCTCTCCTTTAAAGAATCTGTGTGGACTGGAATTATGGGTAGTGTTTGTTGGCTGTCTCCATGTAGGAGAGGTGTAGGTACATGGCCTTTGAATTCTCAAAATCGCCTGCTGCTGTGGGGTTTGCAGCTAAGGAATCTGAGAGGTTGAGTGAGTGATTTTCCTAAGACTATGCCCAGCCAATACAGGTAAATTTGAATGTTTTGCTTTGTGGTGCTAGGGGTCAAACCCACGACCTCATGAAGCACACTGGACAGGCACCCCACCAGTTACTGAGTTACAACCCGTCACTGCTCACTCCGCATGAAGGGAAGCAAATTTAAACACAGAGTTCATGTGTATGTGAGGGGATAGGGGTGTGTGTGTGTGTGTGTGCGCGCGCACACGCATGCATGCTTGTGTTTGTGTGCATGCTTGCATGTATGACTGTGTATGTGTAGGGATAAGCCCTCCCCTTGGGGGCGGGCTGCCCTCAGGCGTATGTTTACTGATATATTGTGCGGGCAGAGGCTGCGCGCCCCTTCCGCTTCCTCTCCTGTTTCCGCTGGCTACTCCGCTGGAACCTTGGTTTCGTGAGTCTGGTTTTGTTATTAAACTTGTTTAAATATCAATTACTGGTGATTTATTAATCCGACCGCTGCAGTTGGCCGCCCATCGTGGGGCACAGCACTCGCTCTTTAGACCCGCTGTGTCCGCAGCAGGTCAGGCACACAGGCTGCCGACTTCCCCGCCCGCAGCTGCGCGGCTCGGGACGCGAACGCGGCCCCGAACGCGATCGCCTTAGCCACTCCGCCCCCTCCGCCTCGGGTGACGCCGCCCGCCGGGCTCCCGCCGCAACCCCGCAGTCCTCGGCACTCCAGCGCCCGCCCGCCCGCTTTAGGTTAGCAGGCACGGCTTTGTTCCGCGCACCTCCCCCACACCGGTTCTAGGCTGCTGCGGCTCGCAGGCAGCTCTTTGTGTTCCTCTCGCAGAGCAGAGGACTTAACCCCTCCCTCTCTGCCTTGACGTTTGGAACTGAACAGGGAAGCTTAAATATTTGCGGTTTTACAACACAAACCGCCACATTGGGCCCCAAGGGGTCATTTGTATAAATTTCAGTCTTGAGGTTCATTTCAGATCAATTCTCCACGTGGATTCAAGTGGACTCTTTCGCCACCTCTGGCAGGAACCAGTCATTACAGGTAAAAA
>NW_026068128.1:679742-785366 GCF_014885135.2 Alexandromys fortis
AAAAAAAAAAAAAAAAAAAAGGGGATTAACTGGTTTGATGGGATGATTGGTATTTGTGAGTTACTGTTTTTAGAAAATTGTATTGGTACTGTTTCCTGTATATTGACAAATTTAAACACAAATTTAAGCAAATTTAAACACAGAGTTCATGTGTATGTGAGGGGATAGGGGTGTGTGTGTGTGTGTGTGCGCGCACACACGCATGCATGCTTGTGTTTGTGTGCATGCTTGCATGTATGACTGTGTATGAGTACATTCGTGTATGTGTATGTGTGCGAGTGCATACATGCTTGTGTGTGCATGTGTGCATATGTGTGTGTGTGTAGGCCAGAGGTCAGCGTAAGACCTCTTTCCTCAGGTGTGTTTACCTTGGATTTTGAACCTGGAGATTGACAGTTAGGCTTGGCTGGCTAGTCAGCGGTTCCCCAGGGATCTGTTTGCTCTATTTCCCGAGGTCTGAGATTACAAGTATGAATGATATCTGGTGAGTTCTAAGGACCAAACTCGGGTTTTCATACATGCGCCACGAGCACTTTAGCAGCTGAGTTACCTCCCTGGCCCAGCACAGGCTCTGTGACATCTGTAAGTCACGGACCCCACTGTGTCCCAGATCAGCAGCGTGTCAGTGACAGTATGAAAGACATACTCCCTTTGCTGGGATAGTCTTTTCGTTCCCAGAGATCCCACTACAACAAGAGGGTCCTAAATGTGAATAGTAGCGCCTTCTTGATTGGGAGTACTATTACACAATGCACCAAACAAGGGCAGTCCACTCCACCAGAATCCCTAAGAGCCGTGAAAAGACAGGCAGTGACTCTTTCAAGCAGCAGGAGCAGTCATCGCTGTAGCAAAAGGAGTCTGCTCTAGCTGATCCAGTGCAGACTCTCTGCACAAGGAAATCCACGGTGTGACCCAATAAGAGAAGGAGCACAGCCGGGCGGTGGTGGCACCCGCCTTTACTCCCAGCACTCGGGAGGCAGAGGCAGGAGGATCTCTGTGAGTTCGAGGCCAGCCTGGTCTACAAGAGCTAGTTCCAGGACAGGAACCAAAGCTACAGAGAAATCCTGTCTCGAAAAACCAAAAAAGAAAAAAAAAAAAAAAAAAAAAAAAGAGAGAGAGAAGGAGCACATTGTGTTCGGGCTTCTGCTCCACCGAAAGTCGTGGCCTAAGGCTCTTTTGAGAAATTGCGTGTGTGTATGTGTGTGTGTGTGTGTGTGTGTGTGTGCATGCGTATGCGTGCGTGTGCTTGTGTACCTGTGTGCTTGTGTACCTGTACCTGTGTGCTCATGCATGTGGAGGCCAGAAGTTGATGGTCTGTCACTTTCCACTTTATTTTTTGAGATAAGACCTTTCATTGAACCTAGAACTTGTTTTGTTTTACTTTTTTTTTTTTTTAGCTAAACTGGGGCCAGAGAGCTGACTCATCAGGTAAGAACACTGCTCTTCCCAGGGACAAGGGTTCCATTCCCAGCATCCACATGGCAGCTCACACCCATCTGTAATTCCAGATCCAGGGAATCTGAGGCCCTCTTCTGGCCTCCGAGGACATTGCACTCACTGGTGCACAGACATCGATGCAGGCAAAACACGCACACACATAAAATAAAAACAAATCAATTAAAAATAAACGCATAAGGCAGTGGACTTAGCACCGTATGTCTGTGTTGACCTGTCCCCTGCAGGTGATGAGTGCTCTTTGTCCTGCTCACCATGCAAGGCCAGTGCCACTCCCAGACCTGCCGACGGTACCTGCTTCTCCTCTGAGCACCTTCTCCAGCCTCACACCCTGGATCTCCGAGATCCTCTGCCGCTCTTCCACCTCCTCTAGCTGCCTCTGGATGGCCTGCAAGACCAAGAGTGCATGTCCTGAGAGACTCTGTAGATGAGGGGGCATAAGAGGGGCCGAGCCTGCTACTAGCTGCCACCAGCGATGCCATTGACCGTGGAGCTCCCCAGCTCAGTACCTCGGTGCTTCTGTCCTTAGGATGAGCCACGGAGCACAGCATCTGCATATGTGTAAATGACACCCACAAAGGAGTCAAAACCACCCTGTGACAAGGCCCACCACACTGGAGTCCTGGGAGGGAGGCTCCTGGACCGGCCATGGGATCCTCATGGGTCCTGGACTTTAACCAAGGGTGCAATGGCCAGGGCTGTCTCCTCAGCCCAGAATAGGGCCACTCAGGTACTGTTTTGCAGGAGGAAGCCACTGATACCTCATGACATGAGATCTGGGCCTGCTCCAGGGGATCAGGGTTCATTCTGGGGTCAGCCTGTACCCCACCTTGACTTCAAAAGGGCTCTTGCCCTGGCCTTGCACCACTGGTTGTGGTCCCGGGTGCTCCCCGACAGATGTGCCTGTGGATCTGTTATCGTCTAGTTCTGAAGGTGGAGCAGCAGGTGCTGAACCCATGATGTTTACAGCTCACACTCCGTGGACCCCCAAGCACTTGTTTAGTTTTGGGGTTATACACAGGTTTGGGTGGGCATGTTTTACTTTTCTTACCAGCTGTTACTCTCATGGAATAACAGCTTTCCTTTAGGAAAGAAAGTAGAGCGCGGTCATTTTTTGGTAAGTTTTGTTCATCGCCACCAACTTTCCTTGCTTTCAAGCAGTGGGTTACCGGGAGGCAGGCAGGACGGTTCTTACACACAGCTGCACAGGAACAGTAAAGAAACCATGAACCATCAGGGAGGGTGGCGCATCTGTCTGAAACTCTCTCTCCCCCAAACACCCACCCTTCTAAATCTCCCCTGGAATCATAGCTGCAATGGTCAAGGCATCCCCAACACCAAGAGACTCAAATGGGGACATGAGCCACCACCTGGCTCTTCTCGCCCCAGCTATGAGTATTTAAGTGGGAAACACAAATTAAACGCGAATTCTGCTGCTAGTTGCTTGCAATTTCATGTCCTCTTCTCTGCTGCCTTTGAAAGAGGTTGTGTCTTGATAAAGCCCAACTCTTCTTGCAGGTAAGGCACAAGGTTGCTAAGGAAGGGAGACCATTAGGTAACTCTGTAACTGATGGTTGTGTGGTTGCAGCTATGAGGTTGTTCTGGAATAAAATGAATTGCCCCTAAATTTATAGGTTGAGATCCCAACTTCTAGGGTTACTGTATTAGAGACAAAGTGTTTGAGGAGACCATTGAGGTTATGGCGTGCAGCCCTGATCTAATGGGCCTCCTACCTGTATGAGTGGAAGGATGCTCTCCCCCTCCCTGGTCCCTCTCCTCACACTTCAAAAAGATCCTGTGAGGATGCAATGGGAAGGTGCTGTCTCTCAGCCAGGAGCAGAGCCCTTGGCAGATGCCCAGCCTGATGTGCCTTGATCTTAGTTCTTCAGTCTCCAGGAAAGAAATACACGTTGTTTGAGCCACCCAGGCTGTGGTCTGTGGCTATGGAAGCCTGAGCAGGTAAACACAGTGTTCCTTCTCCAAAGGCTCACTTCCCAGCCAAGGTGCTACCACAGGCAGCGAAGCCTTTAGAAGGCAGGGCCTCACAGAAAGAAGCCATGTCACTGTGAGTGAGTGTGCCCTTGAAGGGGATATGAAGAGCTCTTCCCGCTCTCACTGCCCCTGCTTCTGGAGCCATGAAGTTGCCTTCAGCTCTATCCATACTCTCTGCAGAGATAGGCCCTCCCCACAGGCCTAAAGCAATGGGGCCAACTGACTATGGACTAGTATGACTGACCCCATAAATCCAAACAAAACTTTCCTCTTTTAAAGTTAATCGTCTTAGGCATTTTGTTACTGTAGCAGAAAGCTGATGAGTACACAAGACTGCATGGCCACATCAAGGACACGGTGGTGAAAGCAATACAGTGCTACGTGGATGAATAGGGATGATTGTTCTAAGTCCATATACACTCAAGTCCAACTGTTCTTCAAGACTGGGCTTAGAGAGGGACAGTGTTTATGCTGTCTGCTCCATTTTGTTCATCCAGGACAGAGACTGACAGATTAGCTTGGGCAGAAACGCTTGGAGGAAATCATCAGGTTAGGAAGTACTAGGTACTTAATGCTTTCAACTAATCCTAAAACAGAATCAGACCCCAGTAGCTATCAGTTTAGCAGAGACTCAGTCAAGGAGGTGGTGGATGACTTCTGTCCTTACTGAGGACACACTGAAGGTCACTGCTTTGTGGGAGTAAGGGATTATGATGGCCATGCCAGCCTCACTTTGTAGGACACAAACCTGAGGCTGGAAAGGTGACTGGGATGGGAATAGTTCAACCTCCTGAGCTCCTCACCCCAGAGCCCTACTGGGGATTGGGCCAGAACCTTCAGAATGGCCACAGTCTGGTTCTCACAGAAGGGAGGCAGGCCTTTCCCTGGCCCATTTCCCCAAGAACAGATTGACTCCTGGAGGATTTCCCACCCACACCCCGGGGACACCTTCACATGTTTGCTTCCTGACCTGAGCCTTATGGAGTCTTTTCAATTCTTCTTGCTTAACCATCTGCTTCTCCAGCTTCCTTCTTCTTCTGGGTATCTTCTCCTATACAAAGCAATGGAGAAGAGCAAGCCACAACTAAGAAAAGGGATAACAAAACCTCATCATTGCCCTCTGCCATCTCCATGCACGACTCTAAGCCACCGCTGCCTTCTAGCATAACGACATCCAGCAGAACTTTCTACAGTGATGACAATGACCTCAATCTGTACTGTGTGAAATATGAATGCCGCTATCCACAGGTGGCATTGGAATTGAGCTGTGAATAAAAAATTGAAGTTAAATTTGATTTAACTTCATCATCACTGGCACCATCAGCAGCAGCATTATCTTTATTATTTTAAGACAGGGTCTCACAGTATAGCCCTTACTTGCCTGGAACTTGCTACATGGACCAGACTGTCTTTGAACTCACAGAAATCCACCTGCCTTTGCCTCCCACGTATTCCATCTCAGGGATGGAAGTTGTTCTTCTAGGATTTTTAGAATCCTAAAGATCCTTGGGAGGCAACCTTGGCTTTTACATCTCAGCACAGCCTCATCTTTGTTCCTGGAGAAGACGCCCAGGTGACTGCTTGGGTTCTGGCTTTAGCATGGGAACCCTCTAGTAATAAATGAGGATCTTTGGAGAAAATCTGGACCAGGGTGAGGTGCTTCCTGCCCTGAGATGATTTCTCTAGCTTACCTAAAGACCTGGCTTATTTATTTCACAAGTATCTCAGGAGCACCCATTGCATGAGCCAGGTTGTAAATCCTAGCATCTGTAGAGTGTCATGGGCCATGCAATGAACTAATTCCTTCATAATGTCTCCTTTATATCTCAGATTGAAGGTCTCCATAAATATGGACAACAAACGTCAGAAAGACAACCTGCCCAAATCGACACAATTAGTAATGGATGCAGGTGATCATCCTCAGTATGCATATTTTCCCACAGGCCTTTTCTTTTGCCAGGTGCTGGACAGTCAAGGACCCCTGTTCTATGGTAGATCCTATAGGAGCGTCGGCTTCCTCTAAATGGAGACCATTGGATACAAATTCTGTATTCTGGTTAGTTTTAGTCAGCTTGACACAAGCTGGGCCTTCTGGGAAGAAGAGACCTCAGTTGAGGAAATGCCCTATAGGCAAGTCTGTAGAGCATCTTCTTGACTGCTGATTGATATGGGCTAGGCCTGGTTCACTGTGGGTAGTGCCACTCCTGGGTAGTTGGCTAATCAGGCCATGGAGAACAAGACAGTAAGCCGCATTCCTTCACAGCCTCTGCATCAGTTCCTACCTCCCAGCTGCTGCCTTTAGCCCTTGTCCTGACTTCCCTTCATGATGCTCTGTAAGCTATATGATGAAATAGACCCTTTCTTCCCCTAGTTGTTTTTGGTCATGGTGTTCATCACAGCAATAGGAAGCAAATGAGGACATCTGGAGAACGGTAGACCACAACAGTGCCATGCAATCTCCCCAAAGCATAGTCCTCCCCACAGGGCTCAGAGTGTAGCTCAGTGGCAGAGTGCTTGCGGAGCATGTGTGAGATCTTGGGTTTGATCCTCAATGCACACACACACACGCGTTTTCTCTCTCTCTCTCTCTCTCTCTCTCTCTTCTTTCAAGTCAGTAGAACAAAGCCCAAGGTTGGGGATAAAAGAGAATTTGTTATCTTCTATTTAAAGCATATTCTAGCAAAGCTCAGGAATCCCTCCCTACACAGGGGCTCTTCATTCTGTCCACAGCAATCGTGCTGGTATAGAGAGTGGAGGACAGAAGCTAAGGGCTGGCTCAACAGATGGCGCCCAGATGTGATGGGCTAAATCCACTTAAAAACCTGAGAAGGCTTAAAAATAAGGGAAACAGAGTTTTACACAGAGTTTTGCTCTCTGTTGGTGGCGTGCCATAAAGAGATTTCCTGATTCAGCAATAGCAGCAGAAAAAAAGCTGCGTCATTTTAAAGCGCGGCTTCCTGGGGGCTGTGCTGCCAGCGTGAACTCTGGCTTTAAAGCATTTCAAGGCTTTTATGGGACTGGATGTTTGTGTTCCCGCTTGGGATCGGAGGAGAGTGCTCTGAGACCGTGCAGATGGCTCAGTGCTCCCCGCCTGCACCTGGGCAGAAGGCCGAATCAGGCTTAGGCAGGCGGAAGAGCATGGCGGATTCCTGCCGTCATACAGAGACGCGTTTTCAGACTGCGCAGTGCTCTGCATGTCAGATTTGGCTGTAACTTGGATGAAAAGAGTTTCTGTGCTGCACGCTCAGTCTCAGAATTAAACTGCTGATTGCGGCTCCAATGTGAACTGCTGTGTGCCTGGAACTGTGCTCAGCTCAGAAGCACCAAATGACTCTGAGGCAGGAGCGGCTGCTCCATGCTGAACTGTGCTGATCTCAGGCAGGAACTACCGTAATTACCTTAAAACCGTGCAGTTAAGGTTTAGACTGGGCAGGACACAGGCAGTACCGTATTACCTGTACATGGTGCAACTTAAGTTTTTAAGAAATGCTTAACATTTTAAGAAATGCTCCTGGATAATAAAAAAATTACAGATTCACAATAGAACAGATTCAGACACTGTTGGATGAATGTACGTAGGCTTGGGAGAGAGAAGAAAAAGAATATAAAGAATAAAGTTAATGTCTTAAAAAGAAAAAGGGTAAAGTCTTTAAAGAGACAGAGTACAGAAGTACAGATAGTTATAGATTAAGAGAAATAAAGAAAAATAAGCCACGTAAAAATGGAAAATTCACAGAGAGTCTGGATTATGTACATTGTGTTTTCTTTAAAATTTTTGACTGTGAAGGAGCTAAGTACAGAGAGACATTTCATTATATGGGCTGCTAAGCTGAACCTGCACATATGTTCTAAAGGTATCTTGACTTCAGAATTTGGATCTAAGGTTATGATGCTTTGGAAAAGTCCTTCTTTTGTTTTCACAGAGGATGTGACCCTGTGGATTGCATCTATTCCGATTTGGTATGATAGACCACGCCCTCCTGAAAGGTTGCTGTGAACACCCTCAAAAAATTGCTTCGCTCAATTGCCAACTGAGATGAAACTAGCACACAGGTTATATCATGAACGACCTAATTAACGACGCCCCTATTCAGCAGGAAGCAGTTTGGAGAGAAAAAACTACGCCCATGTTCCCAAATATTGTTTATAAATGTTCTTTTACATTTAAAGGGGGATATGATATAGATATGAATAATTTGCATTGGTATGGATTTTAAGGTCAATTTTGTTATATGTATATGTATTTTTGATCTTGATTAAGGTATTGTGATTGTGTAGTTCATTTAAAAATGTAATGTATAATTAGGAAATATAGGTTGTTAATGGATAATCATCGCTAATAGTTAAGCTTGTAGTCATGTTAATTAGATTTTCTAGATATATAGAGATATATTTCAATTAGATAGGCATTCTTCATATCTTTCAAAGACTGCAGAATATGGCATTTAAAATATTTTAATAACTTAGGACTTTTCATGACAAGGAGACACGTCTGCTCCTGGCAGCACCAGCTACTTCAAGAGGAAGATGGGCATCGAAGAGGATCCTTATGGAGTTGGATAGTCATTTGGGCAAGAAACTGCTCTTGCCTGGACTGTTGCATAAACTGGACACAGAGAACCCTCAGAGAGAGGACTGCTGAACTTGCCTAAAGGTGAGATGGTCTTTCGGGGTTCCTGATTCATGAAAGAGTCTGCGAGACATTCTGCAGGACACAGCAGAAAATGACTGAACTGTCTTTGAAATTTCCTGCTTCATGGAAATGTATCTGGATACCATGGGCCTGTAGGCCGAAGATGGATGCCCCAACGGTACCAAAGAACTTTGGGTGACTGTCCAGGCAGCGAGATGTCTCTGTCATTTCTAGAGTTTTCTTATTTCTTGTTTACTTAGGTAATATTATATCCTTCTGGAGTCTTTGATGGAGTTGAAGAATGAATAGTTATAGTTTTCCTTAGTTATGGTAAGAGATAAAATAGATATAAATATTGTAACTGTAATTCTTACTTGATAACTGTTTTGTTATATGTAATTTTACTATGCTAAAGTTAAAGCCTTTCTTTTTTGTTTAAACGGAAAAAGGGGAAATGATGTGGGAATGATTTCTTACTAATAAAGAAACTGCCTTGGCCCATTTTATTGGATAGAAAATTAGGTAGGCGGAGTATACAGAAGAGAATTCTGGGAGAAAGAAGGTTAGAGGAGGAGTCGCCATGATGCTCCCACTCCAGACAGATGCAGGTTAAGATCCTCTCTGGTAAGCCAGCTCATGGGCTACACAGAATATTAGAAATGGGTTAGAACAATATGTAAGAGCTAGCCAATAAGAAACTGGACCTAGCCGGGCCAGGCAGTGTTTGAAAGAATACAGTTTCCGTGTAATTATTTCTGGGTATTTCTAGCCATGCGGGCGGCCGGGTGCCGGGGACGCAGCCCTGCCGCTCCTATTTCAACAGGCCAAGAGAAGAACCAGTACAGGAGGAGGGAAGGACCAAGGCTCAGCTGCCACAAGTCCCCTGCCTCAGGCATCCTGCCTCCAGCTTCCTGTGCAGAGGTTCATCTGAGCAGGCTCTGTTGTGACCCTTGGGTGGGGACACACCTGAATGCACCCAAAGAAACAGAGAACCCAGAGGCCAAAGCCCTTCCTTCCCACTTGAAGGCTTCCTGGAGGAGTGGGGCCCCATTAGGAGGAGGAAGCATAGGTATGCTTCACCACATGGTACTCTCAAGTAACCACTAGCCGTGTGCTAGGCCAGCAAGATGGCAAGGAGCTGGTTGTGAGGTTTGTTTGGGATATTATGGTCTTGCTACTTCCACACGCCCATGCTAACCTATTCTTTCTCTATGAGGGTTAAGAAGATGGAGTCTGGGATCTGTCTCATTTGAGTGGAGAATTAACTTAAGGTTATTTGAGAGGATGGGGGGCAATAAGGAGCCCCCAGAAATCAATGTAATACAATTTACATAACACTTCATTTCTGGTGAGGATTGAAGTAACTAAATCAGCCCGCAATTTAAAAACAGAAAGATTCCTCTCCCCTCCTCTACTGTGTGTGCGCCTTAGGGAGTTGGAATCCCCCTTTGTGACTTGAACTGAAGCCAAAGCCTCTCTTGCTAGATATGGGAAAGCCGAGGATGAGTAAATTTGGTTCTCTTCTTCCTTCATAGCTCCTCTCTGCTCTAAAACTATAAACAGAGCCAGAGCAATGCCCAGCTCCTCCGCCTACCCCAGAGGCAAGCGAGGACCCCTCTGAGTCCTAGGGGACAAGCTGCAGTCCCATACTTGGAGAAAACAGCAGTGGGCGTGGGTGGCAAGTGTCTCTCTCTGCACATGGGACATATAGGCACATCCACAGACATGCCACACTGTGTTTTCTCTGCATTGGCATGAGAGATTCGGTAAGTGCTCTCTAGACATGAATATCCACTAAGAAAGGGGATGGTTGTCTTCCCAGTGGCATGTGGGCTCCTTCGACAGTAGGTGCCTTGGTGTATCCGTGTCTCTGCGCAACTTCATGGTTTGTTTCATAGCTCCGGTTAGAATAAACATAACATTTTCTGAGCAATCTGCCTCTAGTGCTTCTTAAATGAAGTTGTGCTTCCCTTGGGGACATACACATCTGCTTGTTGAAGTTTTTCAAGGGTTTGCTTATTGGATCGCGTATCAAACCCACTTTAAGCATGGCGCTCGCCAAATGGTTTCAAGTCGGTATGTCTTCTTTTTTCCCTTCCCCCATTTGAGACTCTGAGGTTTTCTTGCTTGGTGTTTTATTTTTTTTTTTTTTTAAAGAAGACAAATCTTGGGGGGGTTCCAGATAAAAAGAAGGGTGGTTGTCAGTTGCAATGTGGCTTTATCCTCTTGAGGATCCTTGCAGCTGGAGCCCACATTGGCTCTGAAGCCTGGATGGGAAATGAGCCCTAGCCAGCCAAGGCACTGTATGGTGTTACACGTGATGTTACCTTTAGCCGTGAGGAAGACTGGGAGCCAGCATCTTCCTCTGCAGAGGAGGAGGCGGGAGACGGGGGAGAAGAGGTGGCCTCTGTCACTGGAGCTCCAAGGCCTGAAACGAGAACCGGAGAGAACTCACCACCCTTGTGGCTGTTTTTCCTGCTTCGCCACCTCTCTCCACCCTCACCCTGTTTGCTTCCTTCTGCCCACCCCTCACTGCACCTGCCAGGAGCTTGGGAAAGCGGTACCTCAGGGCCCCTGAAAAGTTGGCCCTCCACGTTAATTACATTTCTGGATCCCTGCCAAGAGCTCTGCCGGCTCGCCTCTCACATTCAAAACAAAACAAAACAAAACAAGGTATTATGCGGGAATCAAGGAAGTCCTTAGACACCCTTTGCAGGGCAGGATCCTTGCTTACAATGCTTTTGGATCAAAAAATCTATTATGAAAATGCATATCTGAAGTTAGCTGAGTTACCTAAATGCGCGGGTAAGGTTCGTTCTGCAGAGTAATTGAATGCAAAAAAAAAAAAAAAAAAAAAAAGTCAGAGCCAGCTCTTAAACAAATCGCCCTTCTGCGGCTCGCAGCATCTGGCACCCATTTTTACTACACGACATCTGCTCAGTGTAAAAGAGCTGGCGTCAGAATGTCTGGTCATAGAAAAAAAAATCCCAAATGTAATCAGAAGCAAAAGGACTCTAAGCCTAAGGATTTTATCACATAGCCTCATGCAACATAAATATTTCATTAATTATGGCTAAACAAATGCCACTTTTATTTCCCCAACTTGCAGATATTATCACATCATGGAAGGGATGATTCAAATGCCAGGAAAAAAAAAAGCAGTTGAAGATAGGGATGGCCTAACAAAGCAGGGCCCATAGGGAAGAGAAAGCTGAGGAGCCATGCCAAACTCCAAACATGAACTGGACGGCTGAGGACGGTAATAATGCCCATGTTGACCAAACACCTTTTCGTGATCTGGCTGAGGCCCAGGTGTGATTGGGCTTCCAGGTACTCCAGGAGACTTTCATCTTTTCCAGCAAGAACATCTGCCCCTGCACACACACACCTGATGGAGTCTATGCCAATACCAGGATTAACCCATGTTGGTCACTGCACTACAGGACCAGTAGAACTTAGCGACGGCAAATGGACTCGCCAGTGGCAGCTTGGGTCTGCACAGACCGATGGAGTGGGTGGAGAGAAAGGAGAGAAGTAATTCCAAGTCAGCTAACATCCGCTCCAGCCTCCCTATAATTTTCAACTATTCACCCCAGTGGGAGCAGCCAAGTGTTACAAAATAAGGGTAATTTTAACCTCCAGCAACACATTTACATACGCTCTTATTCAGAGCAAAATAATACAAAACATGCATATAACAACCCAGCCTCTCTGGGGAGAGGGTTTGCTGTTTTCCACTTTAATTTGCCAGATGGGAAAGCTCAGGTAAAGATAGAACCAGAGAGTGGCATCGTCCTCGGAGCAGGCTCTGTTCTCTTTGGGCAGAAATTGCATCCTGCTTCAGCCACTAAATCGCCACAGAGGGATCCAGCCACTGAGCACTGAGTCTAGAAGTGAGAGGAGCCGACTGTATGCTCTTGAGTTCTACTGTCATGATCCCTGCACACAGAATCACTGTGGTCGAGCAAACCTAATCAAAGGCCTTGGTGGTATCTGATACATGGGAGTAGCTGTTGGAAATGTTTATTTAGACTTGTTTTATTTACTACTTTTCTCATTGCTGCATCCAAGCATCTGACATGGAGCAACTTCAGGATTGGGGTTGTAGCTCAGCATGCCAGAGGCTCTGAGTTAGATTCCCAGCCCTGCTCTCGGAGATGAAGGCAGGAGGAATGTAAGTTCAAGGTCATCTTTGGTTACTAAAGAGTTTGAAGCCAGCCTGAGCTAGAGACTGTCTCAAAAAGGAGGCAATTTGAGGTAAGAAGGCTCACGGTTTGAGGATACAGTGCATCATGGAAGGAAGGGGTGGTGGAAGGCTGCTCGCTCCCCTCTGGGTACCGGGGAGCAAAGAGAGATGAATGTTGCACACACTCCTCTTGATTCCCTTTTCAGTCTGCTGGATCAGCCCATGGGATGGTGCTGCCCACGTTCAGAATGGGTCTGATAGGTCTTCACTCCTCAGCTAACCCTCTCTAAAAGCATCCTTGCAGACGACCCAAGGGTGTGTCTGTCTCCTTGGTGGCTCTGTGCCCAGTCAGCGTGACAACCGACATTCACATCCCAACTGTCTTCACCATCGTCATTGTTATCATTGACTCAATTAACAGCACTTTCTTCTAGAACTGCCTGATTGACCTTTATGTACAATAGAAGTACAGATGTAAGGTTAAAACTTTTTCTAATTAAAAAAAAAAAACTTCTGTAGAATTTCATTTGGAAATGGGAGTGAAACGGCTTCTAAGCAGTAGGAAGGCCGAGCCTCTCCTCCCATCAGGGGAGACCAGCCTTTCCTCTTCTCTCATCAGGGGAGACCAGCCTTTCCTCTCCTCCCATCAAGGGATGCCAACCATTCTGAAGGTCACTAGTCACTTGCAATCTTGAAGGACTTTGCTTCCCCACACCATGTCAGAGTGCCTGTTTTTGGAGCTGACTTCTCACCAGAATGCAGTTAGAATTCAGGACACAATATATGAAGCATCTTTTCCCAGACAGGAGCCAACAGGCAGTACAGAAAGATGTAAAAGGTAAGAGTAGAAACCCACACAGTCCTGCGGCCACAGATGCTTCTGCCCTGAGGTCCTTTGCTGACCTCAGCGCAGGCAGGAAAAAACCCTAACAGGTTAAAGTAGACTCACTGAGTTGAAAGGCAGTTCAGAGTCTGGCCAAGCATGGCAGCAGTAATGTGTAAGATGGAGCTCTGGAGAGGAGGGAGTACTACAAAAGACAGAGAGAGAGAAACAGAGAGAGAGACACAGAGAGACAGAGACAGACAGACAGACACACACACACACTCACACACACTCACACACACACACACAGAGAGAGAGAGAGAGAGAGAGAGAGAGAGAGAGAGAGAGAGAGAGAAATTTAGAAATTAGCATAGAAGTTCATGTCTATCTGCTGCTTAACAGGAATCCAAAGATGTATAAAACGAAGCTACCTGGCTGGGCATATTAACTGCAGAGAAGTTGCAGGCTCAACATTCTACTGATTTTGCAGCAGTTCTTAGCCTTCTTGATGCTGCGACCCTTTAATACAGCTCCTCATGTGGTGACCCCAACCATAAAATTATTTTCATTGTTACTTTATCACTGTAGTTTTGCTACTGTTATAAATTAATGTGAATATTTTGGGAGATAGAGGTTTGCCAAAGGGGTCACAACCCACAGGTTGAGAACCTCTAACGTTTTCTTGGGTGGGAGATGTTCAGATTGTCCCTAGTCAGAGACAGCTGGGGCATTATAGCGGTCACAGGAAACTTTTACTTTGTTAACAGGGTAGATTAGTGCTAGAGCAATGCTTATCACAGACACACCTGGCAAGCATGAAGACAAGTCATGGAAGGAACAGAGTGACCTTAACATTATTCTACTGCCTATTAAACATCCTTTATTCCCCCATTTAACAATAAAAAATAAAATTCAACCATTTTTCTACATAAACTCTATTAGTTGGTAAACTGACACACACACACACACACACACACACGATTAGTCAAATAAGAGAAAAATCCATCAATAAAAACAAAAACCAGAAATGACTGATACAGTGAAATTAACAGGCAAGTATTTAAAAATATCATAAATGTGGTCAGGAAGCTAAAAGTAAGCTACTAAAACAACTTTGAGAACTAATAAATTTAATAAAGTAGTGGTCTGTAAAATTAACATTGCTATGGTTGGTTAGCTCCTTCCCCCCTTCCTCCTGTTCCTTTCCCTCCTCCTTCCTTCTTTACTTCACTTTCTTCCCTCCTTCCCTCTCTTTCTCCCTCCCTCCATCCCTACCTCTCTCTTTCCCTCCCTCCTTTCCTCCCTCCCTTTTGGCTTGGGGCTGAGAATCAAACCCAAAGAACTGTACAGGCTAAATTTGAGTTCTATGGCAAAGCCACACCCTCAGCTCCAGGCAGTAGCATGTCTATCTACTTACACGCAACTTTATAAAAGGAAATCACAGAAACTCACAGACGTGCAGCGTCTAATAAAATGCTGGTCACTAGAACTGGCAGGTGAAGGTAGGGACTGGAGAGACGTTCACAGGATATGAAATTTCAGTTCAATAGGATCAAGTTTGAGAGACCTATCCTATAGCACGGAGACTGTTAGCACTAGAATGTAAAATGTCTGCCAGAGGCCCACGTGTTTGAACAGTTGATCTGAAGGTCCTTCGGAACCCCTAGGAGGTGGAGCCTTACCTGGATGAAGGTGGTCACTGCGGGGTTGGCTTTGAATGCTACTGTGCACTGTTTCTGGCTCAGTTTCTCTTTTTTTTTTTTGACTGTTGATATGACAAAAACATCAGCCTCTAGCTCCCACCACCCATGTGTTCCCTGCCATGAGATAGATAGCTCAGTGAATAAAGCAAGCATGGGGGCTGGAGTTTGTATCCCCAGAACTCACATAAAGCCAGATATACATCTGCAATCTCAGTGTCCCACTGCAAGATGGCAGCAGAAGCTAGAGAATCCTGGGAGGCTTGAAGGCCAGCTAGTCTGGAGTAGGCAGAGATCCTGGGGCTAGAGGGATGACTCAGCAGTCCTGGGGCTGGAGGGATGATTCAGCAATCCTGGGGCTGGAGGGATGACTCAGCAATCCTGGGGCTGGAGTGATGACTCAGCAATCCTGGGGCTGGAAGGATGACTCAGCAATCCTGGGGCTGGAAGGATGACTCAGCAGTTAAGAGCACAAGCTGCTCTAGCAAAGGACCTGGGTTTGATTCCCAACACCCACATAGTAGCTCACAACTGTTTAAAACTCCAGTTCCAGAGGATCTTACACTTTCTTTGGGCACTGTGTGGAGTTGGTCCACAGACATACATGCAATCAAAACACTCACACCCATCAAATAAAATTAAAATCTCAAAACAGTGATCCTGTCTTAAATAAGGTAGAAGGTGAGGACCCACCTCCAAAGTTGTTCTTTGACTTCCACTTGTGTGCCATGACACTCACAGGCCCATATTCACAGACATACTCATACATATCACACACGGGTACACACATGTACATACACATGTATGCAGAGATGAATACATTAAAAAGTAAAGAAATATATATTTTCATATGTATATGTGTATATACATATATGTGTATATATATGACTCAAAAGACCCAAAATGTTGTGGAACTGAAACAATATAAAAACAATTGAACAAACTATAGTTGGGGGTGTTCACTCTCCTCTCTTAGTAGTTGATAAAATAACCAAACTGTTATGATTTTTCAAAAATGATGCAAGATCCCCAGTGGCAGTAGGCAGCAGAAATGCTGTAGGTCCCCAAATAGAGGTAGAGGGCCATGTGGCAGCAGGCAGTGGGCCCTGGGAGTAGCCAGTCCCAGGCAGAGATGGCTGCTGGCCCCTGAGTGGTGGCTAGTCCCAGGCAGGGAGGCACATGGTGGGTGGGCTGGTCCCAGCAAGCCTGGGGGTGTGAGCAGGTGGCGGGTAGGAGGCATATGGTCAGACTGATCATACAGAATAGAACAAAATATTTATTACTTAGAGGAGGTGGGGAGAAGGAAAGAAAGACAGAGAGAGAGAGAGAGAGAGAGAGAGAGAGAGAGAGAGAGAGAGAGAGAGAGAGAGAGAAGAGGGGGAGTGGAGAAGTGGGGAGGGAGGCAGAAGTGAAGCTGCCTCTCCGAGAGGAAGGCAGAAAAGAGAGCAAGCTCAGGCCGGAAGATCAGCCTGCCTCAGAGGATGCGGGAGGGAGTGGGTGTGGCTTGTCTTTTAAAGAGACGACAATCATAACACAAACCAATGTAGGAGTTCTTACTATGAGCATCATTGAATAACTGCAACACACTTCGCGTTATGGACCCTTTCCAAAAAAATTCGGTAGAACAAAAACAATCTCCCACTCCATGGTGTATAGAGACTATGTTGTCTGTATTTATTCATCTGTTTGTTATTGTTGTTTTGGGTTTCGTGTGTGTGTCTGTGTGTGTGTGTCTGTGTGTATGTCTGTGTGTGTGTGTTTTCTCCCATTGCTTTGATTTTGAGACAGGGTCTCAGTGTAGCCCAAGTTGGCCTCAGCCTCTCATTTCTCCTGCCCAAGTGCAAAGACTGCAGACATATGCCGCCACACTGGGATCTCCATCTACGATGGACACTTAGGCTGAGTCTATAACTTGGCTGTTCTGAATAGTATGCAGTGTGCATGGGTGTGTCAGGTTATTGTGTGCTAACCTTGGATTTTTTTCAGGTGTGTAAGTGTGGCATGCCTGGGTCTTATGGCACCTCCAGTTCCAGTGTTCAAGGGACCTTCACACCAAGTTTTACACAGTAGTTGAACTAATGTATACTCCTGTTAATAGTACAGCAGGGTCTCTCACCTTTGTCCCATCCTCATCCTCATTGGCCAGTATTTGTTGTTTCATTGGTGGCCTTGATGACCGCCCTTCTGACTAGGGTAAGATGGAATCTCAGGGAAGTTTTTATTTGTGGTTCCCTGATGGCTAAATATATTGAATATTTTATGCATTTATTGGACATTTATCCTTCTACTATCCAGCTTATTTGCCCATTTATTGGTTAGATAATTTGTTGTTTGGCGATGTGGGATTCCCCTCTGCATGTTGTGAATACCATTGGTAAATAAAGAAGCTGATTTGGATCTATAGCAAGGCAGAATAGAGATACTCGGGGAAAACTAAACTGAATGCTGTGAAAAAGAAGGCAGAGTCAGGGAGAAGCCATGTAGCCCCATTGGAGACAGACGCCAGAACTTTAACCGGTAAGCCACAGCCTCGTGGTGATACACAGATTAATGGAGATGGGTTAATTTAAGTCATGAGTTATCCAGAAATACACTTAAACTATTGGCCAAACAGTATTACAAATAATATGATTTCTGTGTGATTATTTCGGGACTGAGCAGCCAGGAACAAACAAGTGGCCTTCTTACAACATTTGGGTGTTTAATTTTTTTGAGGCCTTAAAGAGTGCATATGAATCTCTAATCAGATGAATAGATGGCAAAGATTTCCCCTAGTTCTTTAGAATGCCTTTTCAACCTGTTAACAGGGCTTTTTGCTATGCTTTCTAATCAGATGGATACAATCATATTTATGCAAATGGATAGAGTTTGCAGCTATTTTTTCTTTTTCTTTCTTCTTTCTTCTTTCTTTCTTTCCTTTCTTTCCTTCTTCTTTCTTCTTTCTTTCCTTTCTTTCTTTCTTTCTTTCTTTCTTTCTTTCTTTCTTTCTTTCTTTTTTTTGTTTTCATCAAGTTTCACTATGTAGCCCAGGCTGGCCTCAAACTCATATTCTTTTTGCTTTAGACTTATGAGTATTAGGATTACAGGCATGCACTGCCACACCCAGCCATACGTCTTTTAGTTTTAAAGTAGACAAATGTACTATCTATTATGCATCTATTAAATGGGGCTGGAGAGAAGGTCTAGTTAGGAACATCTGTTGCTCTTGCAGAGGATTCAGGTTTGATTCAAGCACCCATACAATGGCTCACAACCATCTGTAATTCCAGTCCCAGGAGACCAAATACAGTCTTCTGGCTTCTATTGGCACCAAGCATGCACATGGTATACAGATATACACGTAGGCAAATATGCATATACATAAAATAAAAAGTGAATAAATCTAAAAACATACACATGAAATTCCATGGTGTGTGAGTTTAAAAGAATTCTTATATCTCAACTTACCTATGCTCATTCCAAACTTAGCTGCTAATAAGTTCTTTTGTTAATCTATACAGATATTTGATTAGGGTGCAAAGATAATTCCTTGAAAGCTGATTATTCCTTAAAATTTTTTAAAAATTAAAAGGTAAAATTATCAGAATTTTTGAAAACTGGAAATAATAGGATCACAATTTATTTAAAGTGGTCAAGCGAACATTCAGCGACAAAAGAAATTGTCTGGGGAGACAGTTCAGTGGATGGGGATTCTGCTTGCTGTGTAGTGTGATACCTGAGTTAAAATCCCATGTAAAAAGCTGCGCACTGCCGCACCCACTTCTGCAATCCCAGCATTGTAGGGGCATGGACAGGGGGATCATGGGGCTTTCATGCTACCAGCATAATTCCAGGTTCAGCGAGAGACACTGTCTTAAAGGGAATAGGAAGTCAAGGAGGAATTGATCAGAACACCCAGCAACCCTTTCTCACCTAGAGTGCACATGCATGCACACATCCACACACATGCAGATATACCACACATTCACAAATAAAAAAAGATATCACGCATGCATTTACACTATCCTTAAAGAAATACACTAAATGTTTGGCGAGGTGCAGAAACAATAACATGTTCTGTTTTTTGCTAGGTATTTCCGTACTGTTTGATTACTCTGACTCTTGGATACATTAATTAAATAATTAGCAACAACCAGGTTTAAATATAAAAAGTCTCTATTTTCATCGGTAATCAAACATACAGAAAAGCGGTTAGCAATTCAAGGAAAACAAAGAGGTACATGTGTGTAAAAATGTCCCACCAACACCATCCATACATTATAAATACAGTCACCTACAAGTATGTGTGTGTAAACATATATATATTACATATATACTTATAAGTTAAACAATCAAACAATGGTTCATTAAATAACAATATTGCTACAAGATAGAACAATCTTTAAGTCACATTTATATAGGTTCTGTGGCTATTTATATAATATCTAGAATATAAAGTTGATTTTTAAAAAATATACAATTGTATGTACATCTCAGTAAAAATATTAATATAGTTACGAAAAAAGGAAAGTGGTAGGATTATTGTTAATTTAACTTTCTATAACATAATTTCAGTTTTTTTAGGGTTTTTCTTACAAAACTTTCAATTTTCCTTAAATTTCTTTTTCAGGTAGTACATACATTTCCTTGTGCATTGAGGGAGGGAAGCGCACATGTGGAGACTACAGGACAATTTGGGAGACTGGTTCTCTCTTTCCACCATGTGGGTCCTGAGCCTGACAGCAAAAGCCTGTAAAGCCTGGAGCCATCCCGTCAGTCCCCGCGTTCCCCACTTTCGTCAGAATGAACTGGAGAAGGAAATCAAAGTGCACAGTGCCTGTTTGTGACTCTGGGGAGACCACTAACTGCCCAGCACGGAACTCTAAATGGGACTACTAAGAAAGCCACTTACGTGCATCCTGCCCTGGAGAAGGAAGATGCGCCACCTGCCTCAGCGAGGTGCTGCCAAAAGGCTCTACCAGCTTCTCCAAGGATGGGACTCTGTTCCCGGGTGGCCCCTTCTCCTTGGGGCTGCTAAAGAAATCCCCAACGTCTTTTCTTTGCTTGCATTCCTGGAGAAAACTCTCAAAGGATTTATCTTTGAGGCCAAGGGAGGAAATACGCGAGGCTCGTTTCTTTGGAACGTGGGTGGCATCCTGCAAACTCACTTTCTCCAGGAGGGTGGGGACATCCTCAATCTTGCCGTGGGGTGGTGGGGATGTGGTTGCAGAGAACGTCTTGGACGGACGAGTGGGCAAACTCCGGGAGCGGAGGATAGGGTCAGGAAGGCTAAGGTCTGAGGCCGGGGTAGCCTTAGAAGTTGGAGAAGCCAGAGAAAAGAAGGCTGAAGCCCTCTTAGCCATGTGTCTCACTGGAGACTGCTGGTCTTTGTCTTTATTGGAGCTGGGTTTCCGAAAACTAAAGGAGCGAGTGAAGCCATGTGGTTGGCCCCGAGGCAAGGTATTTGACTCTGGCTTAGGGCAGGCCTTCTTTCCACCTTCAGAACTGAGGTGCAGAGACTTTCGGATGGCATTTGCTATGTATTTCAGGGGAGACTTGGGTGGAGGCTGTTCTCGCTCCCGAGGCGACTTGCCAGCTGGGGTGCATACTTCCTCCTGGGCCCCTGTCTGGGATAGCAGCTTCTCTTTCATCGCCTGAGGGAGGGTAGAGGAGCAGAATGGTTTCGGGGTATGACCTCTTCCGTTTTCAGCTCTTTCTTGGGAGAGTCGCTCCCCAGCCCTGTGCTCAGGGGTGGGGTCATTCCAGTCTAGTAACTTGCTCTTCTGCTCCTGTGTGAGGGTTATTTTCTTCAAACCCAGCTTCTTTTCTGCAGACAGCCCTGGGCCACCTGTCTGTTCCCTCCTGGGTCCCTCACTCACTTCTCTTGGGTTCCTTGCAGTTTCAAGAGTTAGGTTTTGATTGGACAAACACTGGTCCTTCCCTGCGATGGGATGCATGCTTTTGGTGCTCCCAGGAGGAGCCCAGGTTTCCCGGCAGTCCTCTGAAGCCGTCTTGCCAGGGCTGCTGA
This sequence comes from Alexandromys fortis, assembly GCF_014885135.2. Taxonomy (NCBI): domain Eukaryota; kingdom Metazoa; phylum Chordata; class Mammalia; order Rodentia; family Cricetidae; genus Alexandromys; species Alexandromys fortis. The sequence continues at coordinate 700,539 of NW_026068128.1, forward strand.
GGTCTTCTCCACTAGGGCTCACCAGGCCTGTGCTCTCCAGCACGGGGCTATGAGGCAGATAGAGAGGAATTTCCTTCGAGATCCCTTGAGCCCTGGCACGTCTTAGGTAGAGCGGAGTGGGGCTAAAATTACCTCTGGAGATGGGTAGGGAGTGGAGGTCATAAGCTGGCACCTACAGGGGATGGACAGAAACACCCGTTACTTACAGTTCCTAGGGGAAGGTGAATGTCGATACACATGTTACTTCCTTTCTTTCTCTCACACCGAGATGCCCAAGGTAGGAAGGAGGTTTCAGAGAGGTTGGTCTTTGTCCCAAGTGACTATTAGGAACTTGATGACATCTACCTGAAGTCTCTATCAAAGACCAATAAAGGCTCTAGAACACGTGGAGAAAAAGCCAGAACAGAAAAACCCAGCATGGCTGCTGCTCTCGACAAGAAGACATTGATTGCCTTTACTAAGGGGACCTTCTTCCTATAGCTATGCTTTGCTGACATCCAAGAAGTCAGTTTCTCCAACCATGGATCTCAGGCTCTCAAGGTAAAAAGCGAGAGTTATCCTTCTGAGCCAAAGCGTTGGTAGTGGCCTTTGGGACTTTCTGAGGACCCTCCTAAATGTCACACCTTGCACCATTGTAAAATCAAAGTTTCCAGCACATGGGCACTTGGAAGAACATAAGTGGACGCTTCAGAGAGTAGCTATGCCCTGTCAAGAGTCCTGGTGCCTGAGGGAAGGCCATAGGCCACAGGTCAGAGGGCTTCAAAAGGGTGCATGCTTTTTCTGTCTTGAGGGCTCTCCCAAGTATAGCATAATCCTAGTGGGTTAGAGACTACATATTGGACCGGAAAGAAAGTCCAGCCATCCATTTCAGTGGTGATGCTTTCTGGTCTAGACAGATACTGCTCTCAGGGTCCTTGGATGCTACTGAGAGCACCCTTATTTCTGGGCCTATCACCCTTCGGCTGTCTTCCCTGTGTGGACTTCCTCAGGAGTGTATGTACTATGTCCATCTCCCTCACATGCTGACGGGGGTGGCTGTGCTCATGAGGCTGGCCCAAGAGGGGCAGGATGAGATTTTATGAAGACAGATGTAGAGTGTCCAGAGGCCCACTCTGCCCTGACTTTGCACTCAGGAGGGACCTGTGAGCACTTAGAATCCAGAATTAAGTGTGGCCGTAGTGAGGAGAGTCGGCATGCCCATCTCTTGGGCAGGGCCCCCGAGAGCACTTACCTGAGGAGAGGAGGAATTATCTGAAGTGCGCTCAGGTACACTAATTGAAGAAAAGGAAGACGGCAGGGAAGACGAAGAAGATAAAGACGAAGGAGGAGGAGACTCCTTGGGAGGCAGTGATGCTCTTCTGGTCATGGGTGTTGAATCTATCAAGGAAAGAACATGCTCCATCATTGCCTTGCTTTTAGCATAAAGAGAGAAGACTGTGGGTGGATCCTCTGTTTTAGGAAGGAAGGTACCGGGGATGGAGTCAGAGGAAGGTCCCTAGTGCCCATAGCTCGGGACTTGGCAGCAGAAACACTGAAGGAGAAGTTCCGCGAGTCCGTGTTTCCGACTTCTGTAGGATTGTTCCTGGGAGATGCGAGCCCAGCCCACAGAATGCTTTTGGGAGATGGACAATTACTGCCTGTGTTTCCCTGAAGTCATGGTGGTCAGGAGCTGGGACTGCCCTAAATCTCTCCTTCGATAAACCATCTGAGGTTTCTTTCCACAAGATGTCAGACCATTAGTTGTGGGCACGAACAGAATAGATGCTTAGGATAGAACCTAATGAAATGGGTTCTCCCTCTCCTGTGTGTGCCGCCCAGGGGCTCTCAGGCAAGGTGGTTAGCTTAAGATCTTATGGGAAACCAAAGGAGGGAGGTTACACCCATATCAGTGGTTCGAATCACACAGAATTAGTGGGAGCAGGCCAAACTTCTGGGGCTCAGGGAGCAGTCAGGAAGCCGTGCATTTGCTCAGAGATGCATGAGAAGGGAGCAAGGCTGGCTGGCCCCTGGGGAGGAGCCCAGTTCTGACCTGTGGGCAGCTGAAATCATCTGGTCCCATGACAGTGCAGCCTGGGACGTCACTCAAGCCCGCACATGCTGACCCTTCCTGTCCTGACACGTATCCCTCTTCCCCTCCAACTCAGTGACCTGAAATCTGCAATGCCAAGTATTTTCTCTCCAGACGGGAGCATCTCAGATAACTTGTACTGAGGTAATTTGAAAAAAACAACACGCAGCCTTTCACGGGCATACATAAGCTTCATCCTCAGGCCACCACAAACCACTGTGGCCCACAGCAGGGCTCCCTAGGTACATCCTGGACTGTGTATCTCACTAGCTTATTCTCCAACCCAGTACCTCAGCTCCCTGTTTCCTGCAGCTTGGGGGTGGGGGTGGGGCGCAGACTCTCCTGTGCTGTGTCCAATCTACAGGTTCTACAAGTCCACATTTCTTAGTTCAACACAATTCTCAGGCCTCAGCTTCCCCAAAGCTCTAGGCGATAGGCACCTGTACAGGCACCAAAACTATGCTTTTGTTACCCTGAGTAAATTCAAGGAACTTAATGACACAGAGTCAGGGATCTCTGGGGACACAAGTCTGAAAGAAAAGCCACGCCTCAGTTTCCTCTACTCCTTCAGGGAGACATTGGTGGGCTTTTAGGATGCATCTTGCTCTCCTCACACCCGGGCAAAGATGTCGGCTGTACATACCAGACACAGGCTTTGAAAAGATGCGTCTGTGGTCTGTGAGCTCCCATGGGGTACCCCACCCCTGCCCCAGGATGCTTCTGAGGGAGAAGGTAACTCGGGGAACACAGCTGCTATGAAGGTGGGCAAGGAGGAAATTCTGGAAGCTGCCAGGAGCTGACGCAAGGGAGCGCTGGCCTCCGTCCACCACCCGCACCCCATTGCAGCCCACAACATGATGGCTCGAGCCTAAAAAGGCAAAACTTGTGAGTCAGTTGCTGCCTTGCTTCCTGCCCCCAGTTGCTAAATTCCTGCCAAATTCCTTCTCCCCCTCTTCTTCGCCCCCTCACTCTCCTCTCCCTGCCATCCTGAATCAGGCTCCTCAAGTAGCCTCAGAAGTCCCCTCAGCCACACAGACTGTCCCTTTGTTCCTCTGAGGAGTCACAGGGGACCTTGCGACACAGGACCAGGGATACCTTGGGACACAAGCTAGACAGAGAAGTCTTGGGATCCAAAAGGTTGTGACCCAGATGTTGCTTCTTTCACCTTCCTATGATGCCTTGTGGTGGCTTCTATGGCCACAAGGTCCTTAGGCATTGTCTTAAAGACAGAACTTGTAGCGGGCTTGAGAAGTGGAGACATGAAGGCCCAGTCTCTCTCCTTTGTCTTTGTCCTCGGGCCAAGTCAATTGCCCAAGAGCCAGGCACGACTCCAGGAGGGGAAAGAAAGGCCAGCGAGCGGCTGAGAGATGGGAAATCTTCCCTATTACTGATGACATCGTCAAGCTCCTTTAAAAGATGATAAAGGGGACCCCAGGACCCCAGTTTGTTCACATTGACAACTGACAAGTTGCTTATGCCCAGTGTCCTCATCCAAAACGTACACACAACCATGCAGTTAGATGCTAGTAGCCTAGTACAAATCACACCTAGACTCCCTTCTTGCACACAAACCGTCTATCAAAGACACCTTGAGACCCTCTGTCTGCTTCAGAGGGAGTGAGAGACAGTCCTGCCAGGGTTTCTCTAACTCTTGGTCTAGGAACACACTCTTTGTTTGCTTCCATCTCCTCTCTAGTGCTTGCCCAGGAACTCTGGGAAGGCCCAGCTAGGCTACGTTGTCCTCTGTAGGGCACAGGATCTGAGTGCTGCTGGCTCTCAGGTTCTTTTGTGTCAAAGGGTTTGATAAGCAGGCCTGGGCCAGGGTTGCAGCCTTTGTGCCCCCTGGGGCAATTCCTTGTGCTACCTCCTCCTGACTTGGCTGTCAGTGGTGACCTGTCCCCTGATGGTGGAGGTCACTGTAAGCATGCTATTGGAAAAGATGCCTATGTTCTATCTTCTACTGACTGACAGGCCTTCTTCTGGGCATAGAGGTTCTTGACTTTCGGGATAGTCATGAGGACTGACTGGGTTTCTAGGTGCCACTGCTTCCTAGAATTTGGAGGCTATGAAGGACTCAGTTTTCTCAAAGTCTTGGAGCACCCTCTAGGGGCAGCAGCTTGCAAGTCCGAACCTATATGCAGTTTCATCAAGCCTAACCCAACCAACTTCCCAGCTCCCTTCCTTCCTGTCTCTCTCTCTCATAAACAAGCACTCTTTTGGACTGGATCTTGCTAGGCCATAGAAACGACAGGCTCAAGTCCTGTCCACACCCCAGCATCACGGTGTGCTTAAGGCCCACACCCTCTATTCATTAATAACTGCACACTGAAGTCTCCGGGTCTGTCCCTATACCCCACCTCTGTCTGAGTAGCAGAATCCTGCTTGTGTTCTAGAACCCCTACCCGTGCTGTTTGCCAGGCTCCTATCTCACCACATTCTGGGGGCTTGGCGAGGACAGACGGAGCCCCCTGACACTGGTGATACTCAGAAACGTTGGGATAGCCTCAACACCCAGGAGAGCAGGACCCTAGAGCTTCTGAAGCGCCAGGAACAGAGGGAGAAGACCCCTGGAGACATTTTTCCCGCTGAGATCTCACAGTTGCCACTGGGGGGGGGGGAGCTCAGATGACTCAGCTGTCATCTTAACTTATCCCCAGGTATGCAGGTCTGGTCAAGCTCCAGAGGTGGCCCTGGTCCTACGTAGATACGATGAGAGGTGGTGAGTCTGGGGGTTGGTGGGAAATGACTCACTGGCCAGGAATCAGGCTGACTCAGAAGGAGGGAGAGTTATGGCTTCTGCTCAAGGCCTTCCTGCGTCTGCCTTGGGGAGAGGGAACATGGATAGAGGGGAAGCAGGAGAGGGTGATGGCTTGGAGCAGAATGGAGCCCCTGCTGCTCAAGGGTCCTGGAGGAATTCTGTTTGCTGTGTGACTGTATGCGCATGGTCATTACACCTCTGTGGGAGTCCTGGAACTCACTCAGGGGCCAAGACCTGCTCAGAAGAAACAAACTGTGCGTGTGTGTGTGTGTGTGTGTGTGTGTGTGTGTGTGTGTGTATTTACACTCATGTTCTAGTGCCTTGGCTACAAAGACATGGGGCCAAAAGGGGGATCTAGTCCTGTTCCTGGGGCAGAATCAAGTGCCCGGCTCTCATTCTCTCCTCTCTCATCTCAAGCGAGTTCATGACTGAGAAGGAGCCGTTCTGGTGAGAGTATAGAATCTTAAGGCACTGGGATTTCAGAGGAGGGGGAGCGGCATGGGGAAGGTCCCAGATACCCTTGACAAATGCTTCCAGTTAGCAGTGGAAATCAAGTCAAGCTAATGGTTTTTCTTGCCCTCATATCCCAGGCTATGCCAGAGAAGACACCATGTAAGGAATGAGAGCGGCTGCCCCCACCTCCATCCCTCCCCGCTGCTCATGACTCACAGGACTGGAATTTTCTTCCCCAGCTCTGGTATTTGCTTGGAGTTGGCGACTGGAGGCTGTAGGTCCTTTGCAGCGCTGTGGTGGAAACCAGAAGGGGGCAGGGAGGATGGGAGGGAGGAAGAATCTGTTAGCTGTGCAGGAGAAGTCTCCTACGGCTTTCTCACCAAAAGCCGGCAGGCAGACACCCAGGATGGACGGAGATGCTGCCTCTTATCACAGTGTACTTCTCTGACCCCGCCCCACTTCTCCCTTGTCCACCCCCTCACTCGCTCTTCATCCAAAACTTATACAGGAGGCTGGGGAGATGGTTCAGCAGATACCCCGAGTTTGATCCCTGAAATACAAATAAAAAACTGGGAGCGGGAGAGATGGCGCTCTACAGGGAAGAGCGCATCAGTTGGTGTCCAGTACTAAAGGGTCAGCCCTGAAAACACATACCAGTGACATCACATAAACTCAATGGGTCATATTTAGGGATATATGTGTATAGATAAATACATATATGCACATTATAACAATTAGTGGGAAAAAAGGCCATGAATTTAAAGGGGAGTGGGGAGGGGGGGTCTACAAGGCTTTGGAGGGAGGAAAGGAAAGGGAGAAGTGGAATTAAATTACAATCTCAAAAAAAAAAATGTGTCTGTAGAGGCATGCATCTATAACCGCAGCACTCTGGTAGACAGGCGACTCAGCGAAATGCTCGCAGCAGCCCAGCTGGTCTGTGGTGTATGTACGGAAGCAATAGGAGAAAGCCTGCCTCAGTAGAGCAGAGAGGAGAAATGACTCCTCAAAGTCAGGCTCCCAGTGGAAGCACGTTTGCAGGGCCCCGTGTGCTTCCCCTCTGCCTGGCTGGGCCTTGAGAACCGGCACTGGCCGTTCTGAACCTGAACAGGCGTGGGATCCAAATGCTTCCCGCTCCCATGCTGGATTCTGATGCACAGGTTCCTGTGTCTCCTTCATAGAGAAAGGAGGGGCATGTGTGCCTGTCTGAGGGGCAGGAGGAGGAACTCAGAGGTATGGGGGAACAAGTCACCCATGGGAGGGGTCTGGGAATGGGAGAGTGGGCAGAGGTTTGAACACGGAGCTCTCTGAATGCAGCACTCGACCAGACACCCTAGCCCGCCCTTAGGAGCTGACCTTCAGCACGGCCAAGCCCAGCCCCGGCCTAGGCTTTCCTTCCTCAGGACGAAATCCTGCAGCTCCTTGGCTTTCTGCTTTAAACTCTGTGGGATGGTGGACATGATGGCGTAGACGCACCACTGGTGCCAATAGGGCACCCAGGTGTAGTTTTGCCATGGCAGGGGCAATAGTGAGGTCATAATATAACAGGAGTCCTGGGTCAGAGGCCTGACTCCTCAGGTTCTGTGACGGTTTGGTTGAGAAATGTCCTCATAGGCTCAGGTGTTTGAACACTTGCTCCCCCGTTAGTGACACTGGAGGAGGTGTGCCATTGAGGTGGTGGGCTTTGAGAATGGGTAGCCTCACTCTACTTCAGTGTACTTCTTGCTTTGTGTTTGCCATTGAAGACGCGAGCGCTCAGCTTCTTGCTCTGGCCGCTGTGCCTGCCGCCTGCCGCCATGCCTGCTGCATGCTGCCATGCCTCCCTGCCGTGCTGGACTCTCATCCCTATAGAACCATAAGCCCAAATAAATCCTTCCTCTTATACATTGCCCTGGCCATGGTGTCTTGCCCCAGACAGGTTCCCACACGTCAAGCTTGCCCCAGAGTAAATGAGCAGAAATCATGGTGAGAATGCAAGAAAGGGTTTTTTAAAACAACATTATTAAGAGGGCAAAAAGCAAGCATTTGAGTCTGTCTTCAAAGCACTGAATGTGTGTTCTGGGTTTAGCAGGTATGGAACAGGGCCAGGAGGCAAGAGGTCAAAGTGGAGGTGTGTTCTGGTTAATCAGTGCTCTGTTCTGGCTCTGTACAGTGATGAGAAGCAGTCCTTAGGGCTCGAGGAGACAAGTCACGTCCTTTGGATGATTGCGGCTGGGAGTGGGGGTGGGCTGTGTGCAATCTCATCTGGGGGTGACCTGCTTGCCAGGCTCTGCTGGTCTGGAATCTCAGAGGTGACTCTAGGTTTAGGACGATTGAAAACTTTTAGGGTCTAGAACAGGACATTATAAAGGCTAAAAGTAAAACCACCACACCAGTATTATCTGTGTGCCTTCATGAAGCCCTGTGTGTGTGTGTGTGTGTGTGTGTGTGTCGGGGGGGGGGAATGAGATAGGGCAAGTGTCACGTGGTTTGACACAGATGCTCCTGGCGTGATTAACATGCAGTGTTCTGGCCAAAGTTTGTACAAGGACAGATGTAAACTCAAATAGAAAAGCCAGATGCTTACCTTGCTCTGTATTACCCCTTGGGCCCAAGTGAGGAGTAACATCTTTTCCTTTTAATTTTGAGATTATAATCACATCTTTTTGACCTTTCCCTCCAGACCCTCCCATATGCCTCTCCTTTCTCATTCTAATTCATGACCTTTTTTTTCATTAATTGCTGTTACATGCATGTATGTAGGTATATATATATATTCCTAAAATATAACCTGCTCTGTGTAATGTTACTCCTATGTGTGCTTTCAGGGCTGACCATTTGGTACTGGACAACCAGTCTGTGTGTTTTTTCCTGGGGAGGCTGTCCCTCCCACTCTCCGCATTCCTCAGTTGACTGTGGGTCTTTGTGTAAGGCTGAGGCCACACGGGCTTGCTCCTGTCCATGTTGGCATGTCTATTGTTGTCCTTGTTTGCTCGTGTTTAGTCAGTCATGTTGGAGACCTTATGGGTGTAGCATCTGACAAGAAGAGGAGACAACCCCACAGCAAACTTCCCTGTCCCCTGGCTCTTTCAAGCTTTCTCAACGCTAGCACCAGAGCTAGCACTTTTTTAGCAAAAAAACTCTCTCCCTCTACTCCCCTCTCTCCTTTCTTTCCCTTCCTTTGTGTCTTGAACCTGACTTACTGTGTATCACTGACTGACCTGGATCTTGCTATATTTACACCAGGCTGACCTCAGGTTAGCAGCAACCCTGCTCCCTCTACTTTCTGAGTGCTGAGTGCTGGGATTACAGCTGTGCACACTCACATCTTAACCGAGTGCTGGGATTACAGCTGTGCACACTCACATCTTAACCGAGTGCTGGGATTACAGCTGTGCACACTCACATCTTAACCAAGTGCTGGGATTACAGCTGTGCACACTCACATTTTAACCAAGTGCTGAGATTACAGGAGTGCACACATATCTAGAAAAGAAATGTCTATGTAGCATTTACAGCAACGATTTATCTAGCAGTGTCCAATACAGCTTGTGATCTGTGTGTACTGATTAACTTTGTTTTTATTTTTTAAATATATGAGTGCATGCATGTATGTCTGTGTACCATGTGCATGCCTGATACCCTCAGAGGCCAGAAGAGTGTCTCAGATTCCTTGCAGCTGGAGTTAAAGGCAGTTTTGAGCCAGTATGTGGGTGTTGGGAACTGAACCTGGGTCCTCTGCAAGAGTAACAAGGGCTCTTAAGTTCTGAGCTACCTCTCCAGCCCCCACTCTGTGTTAATTTTAAAGGAGTGATTTGGCAATCACAGCACCCAACTGTTTAGGGAAAAGGGGTAGAGGGCAAGCATTTGGCCAGATGCTTTTGATCTGATTTTATTGTTACACGCTAACCAGTGTTTCTCCTGTACTACATCTGCTGTCAAATGACTGCTCAGAGATGGGGAACACCAACTTGTTTGGGCTGGAACAACTTGGGGACAGATCGCCCTCCTAAGTCCTATTGGTTTCTGTCCATGAACTCAATGCATTAGATATATCCGCTTAGTTGCTTTGGGCATGCATTGCAGCAACTTCATTCTGGCATGCTAGGAAGCTGTCCTGCTGTGATGCCCACAGCACAGGCATGCTAACCTGCGTCCAAGGGCTTGGGATTCTTTTGCCAAATGCCCACACTCGAGTTTGCTCTAGGACTACAGAGCCTGGCTCTCAGGTGGTAGGGATTTGGGGTTATGTCTTTTATCCAAGATTTATATGAACCAGTGAAACGGGGTTCTTATGCCTTGGATTTTAAGTGTTCCCAAAGGGCTACTGTGTTAAAAGCTTGGTCCTTAGCCTGTGCTGCTGGGGAGCTGTGGAACTTCAGGAGGTGGGGCTGGTGGAAGGAAGTTATGTCCCTCGGCTGTAGCCTTGGAGGAACATGAGGACCCTTGCTCCTTCCGTTTTTTTTTTTTTTTTTTTTTCTTCTGAGATTCTACCAGGCGAGCAGTTTTCTTCACTGCCCCACCACAGGCCCAAAGGCAGCCGGGCCAAGAGACCAGGAACCACAGCAAGCCAGGGTCTAGCCTCCCTGTAAGTCGTCTGTCTCAGGCATTCTATCACAGCAACGGAAGCCGATGAAGACACAGATAATCTAAATGAGTATTTTCCTGAGTTTCCACAGCACAAGGGTTCTAGTCGCTTCACAGCCTCATCTGGGGAAGGTTCTGTGTTGAAGAACTTGGAGAGTGTGGAAGGTTGCTTGGCAAGCCTAGACAGTCCTGGCAATCTCTTGGTAAGCAGTGGTAAAACACATTAACGGAAAAGGGGCCTTAAAGCCAGGATCTTTTTACTCTTGTGCTGTAAAAGGGTAAAACTAGGCACAACCACATAGAAATGATGTCTAGAGAGATGGAGAAAGAGGTTTTTTTCTACCCTTGGGGGCTGTTGTATAGTGATATTTTATTTCTGTTTTAATTAATAAAGTTTGCCTGAACGTCAGAAGGGCAAAAGCTAAGCCACTGGAGGTCAGGCAGTGAGACACACACCTTTAATTCCAGGATTTGGGAGATGGAGGTAGATGGATCTCTGTGAGTTCAAGGTTACCCTGGGCTACACAAGGCCGATGCAGAAACAAATACAGGTGGTGGGGGCTCACACCTTTGATTCCAGTACTAGGGAACCACAGGCCTTTAATTCCAGCACCAGAGGGAATATAAAATAGGAGGAGAGAGAGGCTAAGTCTGCTTAGCTGCTTAGCTGTCTGTTTAGTCTGCAGCCGCCCAGCCTTGGTAGAAGTAAGTGGATCGACTGCTTTGCTTTTCTGGTTTTCAGGTTGAAGCCTGATATTTGTCTCCGGGTTTTTGTTACTTGTGCTACTGTTGTGGTTATGGCTGTATAGACCAGGAGGCTTGAAAACAGTATCTGGCTCTTACCCATCCTCCTCTGAATCCCCCGGGAGGCAGTGATACAGGCGAGCATCCACTAGTGGGGTTAGTCCTGCACTATTTGGGGAAGTGATGGGCTCACTTCATCACCACGATGCATGGCAGTGCAAACTATCCGAAAGAGGAAAGATTCATTGGGCATCAGGGTCTTAGAGGGTTCAGTCCGTAGCTAGCTGGGTCCCTTGCTGTGGGCTTCTGGCAAGGCAGAGCATCACATAGTGCAGCGAACTGTCCCACTGGGAAGCAGAGAGAGGAGGAGGGGGAATCTGGGGGCAGCATGTATGTGCCTTTGAAAGACACATCTGCAGTGATCTACTTGTTCCAACTAGGCCCCATGCTCTCGTGGCCTCATTGATAAGTTAATCCACTGAAGTTAGCGCCATTCAGGGTCCCATTAACTGTCAATAGCCTCCAACACACGGGCATTTGGTGGGGGTTGGGGACGGGACACGTCCTATCTAAGCTGCAGCATCTATGTAAGAGATGTTATGCTTGTATTGGGGCTTATCTGTCAATCACCATCATGACTACTGACGACTGAGTTAGAACGGGGACGGGAGTCATGATCAACCCGTGTTTCCTATCTATTCAGTAATTCACTGTAGAATAAAATCAGGCTGTCAAGATCAAACCTCTCTAGTTTCTGAGGGCCAACCCATCTTCACAGAGTCAGGTATTGGCATGCCCTTCCCTGTCAGCACAGGGTACCTAAAGCAAGCCAGACATAGGCAGCCATGTTAAGGACATGACTCAGGACATCTCTCAACATCATTTATTTGACATAAGCCAGAAGTTTTCTGTAGAGTTAAGCATTGCGCTGGTTAGGGTTTTTGCCAACTTGACAGGAACCTAGACAGATCTGGAAAGAGGCAATCCCCTCCCTCACACTGGCCTGTGGGCTTCTCTGTGGAGGTATTTTCTTAATTGTTAATTGATGCAGGAGGGCCAGCCTGCAGTGGGTGGTGCTACCCTTAGGCAGGTGGCTGGGCTGGATAGGAAAGACAGCTAAGGAAGCCAGAGGAAGCAGGCCAGCAAGCAACATTCCTCATGGCCTCTGCTCGAGCTCCTGCCTTGAGTCTTCGCCTTGGCTCCCGTTGACTTTGGACTAGAACCTATAAGACGGGCAGACCCTTTCCTCCCCACGCTGGTTTCGGTCGGTGTTTTATCATGTCTGCAGACATGCAAACTTGGACAAGTGTTGAGGAGAGGCCTGTCAGCGCACACCTACAAACCAATGTGTTTTTTCTCTTTGACTGTGAGAACGTCTCTGGGTTTTCATCTAAACTGGCGAAACCATTTCCTTCTAAACAGCTCTAAGCTGGCTGTTGAGAACTATGGCCTCGTTCTCTAGAGTCTTCATCTCCTAAACTGGTTTTGTTATTCTTGATCCAGAGTTTCATTTTTCATACAGACAGACACATAACTCTGATTTACAGCTTCCGGACAGGGGCTGACAGTCCCACTGAGGAGAGAGGAGGCGAGGAGGAAAGGGTAGATGGCAGGCAGCCTCCCTCTATCAGGGTTCGCTCAGGATTAGGGAGTTCTTGTTTCTGGAGATAGGGTCTTACCCTGTAGCCCAGGCTGGTCTGGCTGCAGACTTGTAGCTATCTTCTTGCTTAACCCGCTGAGTTCTGGGATTACAGGCACTAACCACACACCGTGCCTCTCTGCTTTCTAGTTCCTAAAGGCCCACATTAAAGATTAAGCTCAGAGTTTCCGAGGTTTGGAAATGTCTATACAAGTTGCTGTATTTGTTTGTTTTGGCCCAGCTCTTCCCATGCCTGGTCTTCTGGGAAATCCCCACTCTGGTGAGAGGATCAGCTGACACTCTACTCTTGGCCACAAGAGGGCAATGCAGGACAGGTTGACTGCCATTGCTCTGGCGCTATTTAAGGTTGGTCCTTCAGGTTGCAGACTTCCATGACCCTGTTCCTCCCCAGGCCTTGCCAGGGTCCCCAGAAAGTCAGAGGATGTCCTGATTTGCTTCCACGCTGCTGTTGACTGAGTCAAGAGCTGGGTTACTAAAAGCAATTTTTTTTTTTTGTTTTTGTTTTCGAGACAGGGCTTCTCTGTAGCTTTTGGAGTCTGTCCTGGAACTAGCTCTTGTAGACCAGGCTGGCCTCGAACTCACAGAGATCCGCCTGCCTCTGCCTCCCAAGTGCTGGGATTAAAGGCTTGTGCCACCACTACCCGGCTAAAAGCAAGTTTTTAGCTGACTTGAGCTTAGGGAGTGGAAATCCCAGCCCTGGCCACACTGACTGAGCTGCTCCACAGAACGAGCTGCATGGTACTCGCCTCACAAATCAACCTAGCAATAGAAAGGAGTCAGTATGAAGAAGGTCCCAGGAGAAAAAGCACCTCATTACTGTGTAGGTCAAATTTGGGTGCAGCCCATCGACCCCCTTACACACCAACCAGTAAAATCTCCTGTGCCACACTGAGAGATACATACACTCAGGGGGTCCTAGGAGACTTAGTTACCTAGGGCTGCATAGCAACCAGTTCCCTGCTCCTTCTCTCAAACACTATGGGATGTTGGAGGGGCCCCTGAGACACAAGGAGGCTGTCCAGGCAAAGGAGACCTAGATTTCCTCATCTATGACAGCCAATGACACCCAATAGTTGCCAAGAACTATCAGATGCCATTCTACTTGTTGACTCTAAAGCTTCTGGAGGAGTCTAGCTTGGATAGTGGTCCTGCTGTATATACCAGGCCCCGCCCCCCTCTCTGTGCTCCCAGGTGAAGCCCAGTGGATCCTTTACTCACCAGGCAGAGCTAGTGGCTCCTCGTGGTATAGCAGAGAGGCTGATTTAGTCAGGGGCTCCCGCAGGGAAAAGTGCCGGGCCGGGGGCTTTGAAGGAGGTGGAGATGCTGGAAGCTGGGGCCTTTCTTCGCAGGCCTTTGCACAGGGCACTCTGATGCCACCATAGTCAGATTCTGTATCAGAGCTGGAAGAAGGAAGAAGAGGGTGAGCCGGCAGCTCTAGAACCCCACGTCACCCCTACACTCCATGGTCTTCTCACCACCCCCTGACAGTCCTCAGGGACCAGGAGCAAGGGCTGCAACTCAGCTACCTCTGTGTCTGGGCCCAGACTTAGCTCTGTTGTGTCCTGGGTTGTGTTTCCTTAGATTCCTGTGTTAAAGGGGAGGCTCCCAACCCCTCAGCATGTGACTGTCTTTAGAGAGAGGACCATTAAAGAGGTGATTAAGTAAAATGAGGTAATTATGGTGGCCCCTAATCCTATGATTGGTGCCCTTATAGGAAGAAACCGGGATATAAGTGTGCATAGAAGGTTGCTGCCATTGCAAACAGGAAGGTGCCATCCACAGGCCAGAGAGAGACTTGAGATAGACCTTTCCCTCTGAGTTCCCAGGAGAATTCTCTGCCACCCTTTCACCTCATACTTGTCAAGTGACAGTGTCCTCTGATACTGAAGTATTCCATCCTGCAGGGAATTTCCTTAAGCAGAAAAGCAAACAACTCAAAATGCTTCAGGAAGTCCCTGAGTCAGAGTAGATTCACTAAGTCCTGCCCCACCAGAGTAAGCAATAAAAGCTGAAGTCCCCCTCGGATGAGAGAGAGCTGAACAGCCAAGGAGACTCAGAGAAGCTGGCACAAAGAGGACTCTGAGAGCAGACTACCTGAAAGAAACCGAAACCAGCCGAGCCACTCAGAAGAGGTTCGGAACAACCGTGGCACTGAAAAGGACACTCTTCCACCTGCTGAGCTGCCTGCAGGCTGTGCAGTGTGCTCTAGGTTCCCAGCTTTGAGAGCTGTCACCCATGCTGGGGTGGGCTTTGTTGGTGCAGCTGTCTTTGAGTCATTTCTGCCCCTTATAAGTCACCCCTTACCCATATTTCTGTAGGCAGCCCCGAGAAAACTCATGGTTCACCCAGGTGGACTTTGGTGGTATCTGTCTGTACTTTGGTCTGTTGTGGGTTCCCAGGCTAGGGTGAATAGATATGTGTGTGTTGCCTCTCCCCAGAAGAAATTTTGTCCTATATCATACTCCAGTCTCCAGTGTGTGAGAAGACGCTTTCATGAGGCTCCCAGGCTTTGGCACTGTCCTGACAGTCCCGGATACTGCTACAGCCTTGGACAGAACGGGGCAAGGTCCCCTCCCAGGCTTCCTGAGCCACTCCAGTGAAGGCTCAGTCTCCATCCCCCTAGGCTATGACTGTAGGGCCAAGAGTGTGCCCAGCTTGTACAGAGCCCTGGGTTCAGACCCAGCTCCTCCCAAACTGGATGTGGTGGTATACACCTGTAACTCCAGCACTTTGGAGGTAGAGACAGGGGTGGTGGGTGGTGGAGGGGATCAAGATCTTAAGACCAGCCTCAGCTGCATAGTGAGTTCAAGGTTACCCTAGGCTGCATGAAACTGCCTCAAATCAAATCAAACCAAAGCCACAAATAGCAACAAAGACCAACAAGAGTGTGGTTGCTAAGTTCTTCGGGTCAAATAAGTTCATCTCCAGGGATCTAGTTCCTACACCACAGCATGGACATATGGCACTCCTCCATCAGTGTGGCTGTGTAGATGGGCAGATGGAAGGAAAGACTGCAGGGATTCAAGTAGTAGGGAAGGGGGCTTCACAGAAACCGTGGCCTTTGCCCAGCTTCAGACTCAGCATCAGCACAGAGACACAGCCCAGTCAGACCTAACAGGTTCAACACAGAGCACTCTGCTTTCCCACAACCTGTCTTCCGCACCCTCAGATGCCTCTAGAATATTCTTACCATCCCTTCAGTAATTCAAGACTGGGGAGAAGACCTTGAGTTTTTTCTTCCTCTCATGCTTAGTCTTCAGCAAACCCATCACCATGGCTCTGACCTGTGTTCCCCAAGGGTCCCAGGTTCCAACCAAGTCTCCCCCTGCCTTCAGTCTCCCCAATCCTGTCTCCTCTGCCCTCCACACCAAAGTCTGTAGTTATCTAAAAACTGTTAACGAGGTGCCATTTAGAATTTAACTCTCTTTCAATTATTCCAGAATAAAATACCAATTCCTACATATCTAATCAACCAACCTCTCTCCATACCTCTCTCCCTGTCTCCCTCCCTTCTTTCTTCATCCCTGGTGCTGGGGATTGAACTCAAGCCTGGTCCACGCTGGCTGGGTGCTCTACCACTGAACTACACCCCAGCTCCCCAGTATAATCCCCCCTCATCCACTATTGACTGCTGGTCACACAGACCCTTCCATTCTGTTTGTATGCCATTCCCACTACTTTATCTGACAGCCAGCCAGATCAACACCCCATCTGGGTGAGGCCAGCATGACCCGCACTGTCTCATAGAGGCCCCGAAGCTTCTGGTTCACACATGGTAGGAGAGTAACCCACTTGCTCTGGGGCTACTATGTCAAACTGTCACTGTAGTACCCAGAGCCTTTCCTGGCCATCCAGTCAAAGGTAACCATCCTGGCCCTGTTTACAGCACAGCTCTATTTTATTTCTCTGCCTGGCGCGCACACACACGGTGTTTTTCTTGTTTAATATTTCCTTGTTTCCCTGGCTGTCTACCTAGGTGATGGAGATATCTGATAGCAAAGACCTCACCCAGCGTATGAGTCACAGTTACACACTCAGAGTCTAGGCATCCATAAGCAGTAGATCCGGATGCTTTCCTGAGTGAACTCAGTGTCTATGGGGGCTGCGCTTCTCATAACCGCAGTCGGTGTGGATCAGATGCTGTGTGCGTAAGAACGGTGTTCTCCTCTTTGCCCATCCTGGCATCTCCATCACCATGTAGGTTCCCAGGAGCCTCTCCCTGTGACAGTGTCACTCATTTGTAGCCCTCAGCTGTGTGACATGGACTCCTTTGGGGGGGGGACAGGAGAGCCAGGGCTCTAAGAAGATAATGGCCACACAGCCTCATAGGATTTGCTAGGCACCAAGCAATATTTGGCACGTGTCAATTCTTTGAGTCTTACGGCTCCTTCAGAAGCAAGCCACTATAGCCGTCCCCATTTGCAAGTTAGGAAACAGGCCCAGAGAGTTCCTTTTGCTGGGAGTTTCCAGTGGAAAGGAAAACAGACCTCAGGTGCAGCCTACCCCACCATCCCCTTGTCACTGCCTCCATCCTTCAGCAATTTGGGCATACCTGCTGTCCTCACTGGTGACCAGGACCCGCACGGCCAGCACATCCTGTCCGACTGCATCCTCTCCCGGACCGATCCTCACTGAAGTCCATTCGGAGGGTTGGGAAGAGGTGACTTCAGCGTCCGTGTCTCTGGGTGTGGGCTCAGGGACACTCTTTGGCTTCTTGGGGGAGATGGGCTCATCTGCTGAGAGAACAGGGCCTATAGAGACAGAGGAACAATGGCTCCTCCAGGCTTCTGGATAGGATGCTGGAAAGGGGGCCTCTGGGCCACTCAGATGTTCAGGGACAGACCTTCCCATCCTCTGCGTCATGGCCAGGGCCACCTCTCAGCCCAGCGGATGTGTGTAAGGCACGAATACACATACCACCCCATTTAATCTCGGGGGAGGTGCTGAGATGTTCTCAGGGCCCATGACAGGCTCACTGTCCTCTGGACCGCTTCGTTCAAACTTTCTGTCAGCGTACTGTTAAACTCAGGGGTGACATCTTAGATCTCATCTTTAAAAACTGTTTTCACCAGGCATGGTGGTACACCCCTTTAGCCCCAGCACTTAGGAGGCAGAGTCAGGAGGATCTCTGTGAGTTTAAGGCCAGCCTGGTCTACCCAATGAGCTCCAGGCCAGCCAGAGCTACACAATAAGACCCTGCCTCAAAACATAAAGCAAACCGCATCAAAGAATGTTTCTGTATTTTCGTGTGTGTGTGTGGTGTATACATACACATGTATGTGTACATAGCTTTACGTGTGTATGAAAGCGCATGCATGGGTGCATGTGTATGTGTGTACCTGTGCATATGGAGGCCCAAGGTTGCGATCTAGAATCATCCTTGATTGCTCTCCCACCTTGCTCATATAGACAGGATGTCACAGTCAAACCCAGAGCTCAGAGATATGGTGAGTTTTGCTAACTCTGGAAATCCTCTACCCCCATCTTCTGAGGCTGTAATTACAGAGGGGCCGCCGTTCCTACCTGGCATTTCTGGGGATCTGAACTCATGTGCTCATGATTGGAGGGCAAGCGCTTTAACCCGAGTCATCTCCACAGCCCTTCAGTTCTCATCCTATTGACCTCGTGACCTAGCCTGTCACGCTCTTCCACAAAGGCTGCTCTCAGCTCTAGATGGCTCTTCCCAGCTGCTTCTTCTTTTGCACAGTCTTATTTTTACTCAGCTTTTAGTCGCACCTGCTTCCTTCCATGATTCCCAATGACCCTGGACAGTGAGGAGTCCCAGGTCTGCACCCATAGCCTAGACGCTTCCTCTGCGTCTAGCGTCTCCTGTTCTTACTTGACATCTCCACTTAGGTGTTTAGCAGACACAACACATGCAACAAGTCCAAAGTGAACCCTTCATCTTCACTTTCCCCAACACCTGCTCCACCCACCATCATGCCCAGTTCAGTGTGGCAACTAGAACCTCCTGAAGTTAACGTTGGCATCATAATGACATACTTGATATTACCTTCATCCTTCACAAAGCCCTCCCTCTACAAGTGAGGATGGCTCTTCCCTCAATTGTGCCAGGAATGGAGTCTCTTCCCTTCCACAGCCCCATCACCTCTTGTTCAGATGGTAAACAAACAAACAAACACCCCACAACTCTCCGTGGTTCCCCAATTCTTTCCTTCCAAGCCCCACCCCTGGATTTCAACATCAACCAGAATTAACTGTGAGGGTCCTCATTTCATCGAGGTAAAGACGAAGAGTCCCATCTAATCCAGCTCTGTGGCCTCTGTGACTTTATCTCTCTCTTTTTTTAAAGATTTATTTATTATGTACAGTGTTCAGACTCCATGTATGACTGCAGGCCAGAAGAGGGCACCAGATCTCATTACAGATGATTGTGAGCCACGGTGTGGTTGCTGGGAACTGAACTCAGGACCTCCTGAAGAGCAGCCAGTGCTCTTAAACTCTGAGCCATCTCTCCAGCCTCAACTTTTTCCTCTTCACACTGTCCCTTGACTTGCTCCTCTCCTGCTGTGTCACCGCTGTGCTGTCCCCTCAGGACTTAGGCAGGCACCATCTCAGGCCCCTTGTGTTGCCCTCGAATCTACCATTCAGTGCTGTCCCTGGATGCTCCCACCACTGCCTGCAAGCGTTGGTCAAATGTCGTCTTCTCAGGATTGAAGTGTCCTGCTGAAGAGGCCACACACTCTGTTCCCCTTCATTATACTAGTGAGTCTTGTCTTCTAATGAGAGTGGAATTCCCTCTTTGGTTTGTTGACTCTAGGACTAGGATGTGGGCAGTACTTTGTTGTTAGACTCTGCCTTGTATAGCAGGTGCTCCTGGGATGCCTGTTGAGTGTGATGAATGCCTGAGCCCGGCTCCAGCCTGGCCACTAGCTAGGTGGCAAGCCGTTTCCTGTCACAGGGAAGCAGCTGCCTGTGTTCCTTCTAGAATTAGACCTCAGGTGAACTTGTTTCCCCTCTCATTTCCCAGCCCCTCACTGTCTTCTCTCTTTCCTGTGTTCTTGACTTCAACTGGATTGGTTCCATCTGTGCTTAAACTATAGGAGGCTCCGTCTCCAGGCCATTCACTACCCTCTCTTTTTGAACCAGTCTTGGAAGAGCTGGGCAAGCTTTCTCTGTCCCTTCACCAATCCCCTACAATTCTGATGAGACCTTTACCTCTCTACTCTCTTACTTCTAGAAAATTCCCCGGAGCCTGCTTGCTGCTGAGCCCAGTTCACAGGATATTTCCCCCCTGAGGTTCTCCTCTGGTCCTTGAGTCCCACCCTTCTTCATTCTGAGCGACTTTCTTTCCCTCTCTCTGCATCTCTGCCTTTAAATGTTCTATTCTTCACGTGTCCACCCAAACCTCCTCTTCTCACTCTGCACTCCCTGGAAGAGGCATCTGCTTAGCTGCACTTCCCACCTGCAAAGACAATTCAAGAAGCCTGAGCTTTCTGTGAAATTCCTGAAGTTTTAAAATACGATAGGGTCCAATAAAATGTGAACACATGTAGACCCAACCAGTGGGCTATCAGTCTAACTCCCGACGAACGTGCAGACTTGCTTGCATGCACACGTGCCTATGCTTTAATGCCAGCGCAACTGGGAAGGGAGGCATCTGGGGACTATTACCGGCCGCTTTGCTAATGATGATGGGAGTGATGGTTGTGGTGATGGTGGTGATAAAGTGGCCGTGGGTTTGGTGGTAATGATGGTAGTTGTGGTAATGGTAGTTCTGGTTTGGGTGGTGGTTGTGGTGATAGTTATGATGATGGTGTTAGCTATGGTGATGGCAGTGGTGGTGTTGCTTTTGCTGGTGTTTGTAGTGATGGTTATAATAAGAGCAGTGGCAGCTTACATTCATCGGGCCCCTAATATATCCCAGGGATAGTTTGAGCGCTGACTTGTACTAAGTCTGTAACACTCACATAATCCTTCAAGCAAAGGATTTTGTGACCCCATTTTCTTTCTGAGCTAATGGAAACATAGGTTAAGACACCCACAGATGGTCATGTGTTGCCCTTCTGTATGTCTGAGAACATGACAGAACTATTTGTTTGGTTGGCCTGTCCTTGACGTTGTGGTCCTTCCAAGCTTAGCAGAGCACACACACCCCTGCCCCAGCAATGCATAGACCAATGGATGTTGGTGACTCGTATGAGCCAGGGCTTTGAGTGGCCTTGTTGGGTTGAATTGTCACCCATGTTCTTGTTGAAAAAGTTTGTTTCTGATGGTTGTTTCCCTGTGAGCCTGGATTCTTGGTTGAGGTTACATGGAGGGACAGACTTGGAGCCCATCCTTAAACACTCAGCCTGTAGAATCACTCAGCACCCCTTAGATTCATGAATAGGAAGCAGAAGAGACCACACCCACCACTGAGATTGAGAACTTTGTTCAGGGTCCTAATTACTAGAGTCTCTTCTGGTCTGGGGCTTGAAGAAATTCATCTTTCCACCCCTGCTCCCGTGGGCAAAAGCTGAGAACGAAATGTGTTCAGGGAACATCAGGATACAACTGAGGCTACAGGACCCCAGCCAGAGCTCAGCAGAGGGAGGTCATGGCAGGCAAGGGGGCATGGTGGTGCTGGCTAAAGCGAAAGGCCTGCCTTACCAGATCCTAGAAGCCAAGGTCACTATTGTGATATTAAGGGAGGGGGGTCTCAGGAGTAATACCCTGGCTCCTCTCGATCCCATCCCATCCTTCCACCAGTGCACGCTGGTCTCAAACCTAACAGGAAACTAGTTCAAGGCCCCCTGGAGAAGAGTTTGCAGGGTTGCTCCTCTGTAGCACGACGCAGAGCAGGGATGCCAAGCACACAGGCAGCACAGACAGGCAGATGCCTATAATGCTGTGCCCAGAGTGGCCTCCCCAGCCTCCTGAAAGGTGGACTGTGATCAGTGATGGGGCGATGAGGCATCCAGCGGATGACAGAGAGCTTGAGCAGCACCCCTTCCTTCCACACATTCCCAGGGGTGTTATAATTGCTTTGGGAGGAAGATTTGTCCCTGACAGTGTCAAGGTCCTCAGCAGGACGTGTGCTCAAATCCACTGCTGCTAGCCCAGGGGCTTCTGAGAGTGAGTCATCACAGTTTCTAATGGAAGTAGAGTATCGCGGGGTGTTCAGAGATGAATCCATGGATAGGTAGTCTTGGGGTGTCTGGGTCTGTCCTCCACTCTGAAGACTGGTCAGCCTGTGTGTGCACGTGTGTGTGTGTGTGTGTGTGTGTGTGTGTGTGTGTGTAGGGTATGAATACCCAGCTCTACCTCTGCTGAATGAAACCAGGGTAGAGAGTGTTACTTAGAAGGCTCTGTCTGGCCTCAGCTAAAGCCTAAGCAAAGAGATAGACATTTTCAGCTAAATGCACATAAAAAGAAGCTATACCCTCCCAGATGGAAGCCACACCTCTGCCTAGAGAGGAAGGAAACCAGGCCCAGCCTGATCCTGTGGGCCTCAGAGCAGTTTACCCATTCCCATTTCTGATCCTTCATCCTGACCCTAAATCTTGAGCCAGATACTAGGGAAATGCCAGCCCCACATGGCTCCTGAGAACAGATACCAGCTCCCAGAGCACGAAGCAGGGTGGGGATGGAGGTGGGGGGTAGAGAAGTGAGGAGGGTGGAGGGGGTGAGGTAGGTCGTGGTGTGGTTCACTAGATGTCTGTTTTTCTTCCTAATGTAGTCACATTTCTCTGTTACTCATCTGTTTAATTGGCCTATTGAGGACAATTGGCTGAGCCTGCTTCATTAGTACTCCAAGGGTCCGGGTTCTGTCCCTAATAACTCTGGTAACAAGATGGGAAGGGGAGGACCTGAAATTTTTGGAGGGTAGTTTGCCACCTCCTGCAGCAATCTAGGAAGGGAGGAAGGGAGGCAGCCTTGGAGCCTGTGTTATTATCCCCCTTCTCGGGCTAGTGCTAGGCAACAAGTCTCCTCCTAGCATGCTTGGGACAGAGCATGTGGTTGGCTTTGCCATAGGTCCAGAAAGGTCTACACCTGCTAGGCCTGATGTAGGTTGATGAGACAGAACTGACAGCCCTTCTGGGCACCCACACAGTTGAGAGGTTGGTCGCTCTATCCATAATGTGGGAGTGATTTCTTATTAATAAAGAAACTGCCTAGGCCCCTTGATAGGCCAACCCTTAGGTGGGTGGAGTAAACAGAACAGGATGCTGGGAGAAAGAAGCTGAGTCAGAGAGTCGCCATGATTCTCCCACTCCAGACAGACGCAGGTTAAGATCTTTCCTGGTAAGCCAGCTCGTGGGCTACACAGATTATTAGAAATGGGTTAGATTAATATATAAGAGCTAGCCAATAAGAGGCTACAGATAATGGGCCAGGCAGTGTTTAAAAGAATACAGTTTCCGTGTAATTATTTTGGGCATAAGCTAGCCCTGCAGGTGGCTGGGTGCCGGGGATGCAGCCCCGCTGCTCTTATCACTACATATCCAGGTGGGTCTTTTGCTGTAGCCACACACGGCTCAGTGGATTGAAGACAGCAATCAGTGTCTCTGGCCCTCCCAGAGGCCAGGGTATAAGAATGGACCATTCCCTACTCCGCCTCTTGTTTCCAAGTGTCACCTGGATCCCTGTGTTAGAGACAGTGAGGGTAGGAGAGAGGATGTATGTAGCCTAGTAGACTTGGGACACATTACTAAACAGAACCTTGGTGTCAAGTTACCATAGCAAGGGGCTGTCAGTTCAGGTGCACCCCTTGGTTGGGGGAGGGGACACTCAATCTGCTTTGTCACAAGATAAACATGATGATGACAGCCCTCGGAAGGCAAGGAAGGAAGAAAGTGGAGGCATTGTTTGGGAAAGGCAGGATGCGCAATATCTGAATTCTGCTCCTTTAGGGCTCTGTCATGAACTGTGGCTGGGTACCAGCAAGAAGTTCCCAGCCGAAATATACCCTGCCAGTCCTCAGGGGGGATTCTCGATGGGCAACGTATGGGTCCAGGATAAAGCAGACTCAAGCACGGCTCCAGGGCTTTTGAGATGAACAAGGAGGAACTGTTCTTTGCTTTAAGGGGGAGAGTTAACAGTGGAGACCGTTTTGTGAAAAACATTAATGCTGGAGATGGGCAGAAGCTGGAGTTGCCTAATGGATGCCCAGGTAGATGTGGGGGAATGGCAGTAACAAGGCCAAGGCTTAGCCTCTTAGCCAAGGCTCTGGCGCTCCCCACACAAAGCCTTTGGATAGAAGGCAGGAGTGGGCCTCTGGAGCTGAGACCCGAGTCTGAGGGGAAGTTGCTGGTTGCTGCCTTCACGAGGCTGGGGATGAGAGCATGAGAGAGGAAAGATGGTACCTTCCCGCATGCCCTGGCGCCTCTGTCCAGTGTCCACCTACCCTGTAGGGGACTCAGAGCCTCTGCTTATCTAGCGTCAGAAGGAAGCCTTTCCGGAAGCAATCCCTTCAGAGAGGTGCCAGCCAGAGCTCAGCAGAACACCCTGAGAAACAGAGGCCCAGGCACTAGGCCTAGGCTGACTTGTTGGTTCCATCTTCCCAAAACTCAAAGCCAGAGGCTCCGTTAGCTCCCAGTACACAGGAGGGGCTCACCCCTGGACACAGCGAAATTGAAGTTTCTGGGGTCAAAGCTGGGATTTCAGCCAAGTCCAGGCCCTTACCACACAGGGCCCGAACACCTACTTGGGCCCCAGTGCTCTCTGCTCCCTCACAATGGAGGATACCACTGTAACTTGCCTGCCTAGGACTGATGACCTTTCCTAGGATCTTCTACGTCTGCACGGACTTCATGGTGCTACAAAGGGACAAGACTAATGAGGGGCTGGACTTGCAGAGCTGGGCCCAGAGACAGTACTGGGCAGAAAGCAGAGACCCAGGGCAGTGAAGGAGGCAGACATTGACTTAAAGATTTTTTTGGGGTGGTGGGGTGTTAAATCATAAAAGGAACAGTCCACACGAATGAAGGACAGCCCACCTACTCTGGAGGCTACACTCAACTCTTACTGCTCGAGGTACATGGAGATTTTTTTCCTATTGGGCCAAAGGTCAGGGCCTTTTTTTAAGACTTAATCTCCCTTGCTATATTGCCTTTCAGGAAAGAGACTGTTCCTGCTGTTGATCCTAAACACACCTAAGTCCTTACCATCACTACTTCCCTGTCTCCTTTGCCAAGGAGGCGGGATAACACGATTCCTTACATCCTTTGAAAGCCAAGAAGGGTCGTTTCCCCAATTGCTTCCTTTTTTTTTTTTTCAGTGTTCACTTCTTGAATCTGTGTAAGTGGGAACTATTTGTTCTCAGCCTTAACTCACTTATCCTTGGGTCATTGCTCAGCAAAGACTAACTTGGTCCGTGTCACCGTGGGAGGGGCCCGGGAGCACCTGCTCTAAGGAAGCTCTTTGAATAGCACAGCAATGAACTTCCGTGTTATTATACTCAAGTCAGATTTTTTCCTCCCATCTGACTGCATAGTTATGCTTCAATTTTTTTAAAAGATTTATATATTATGTATACAGTGTCCTGTCTGCATTTTGTTTGCACACCAGAAGAGGGTATTAGATCTCATTATCGATGGCTGTGAGCCACCATGTAGTTGCTGGGAATTGAACTCAGGACCTCTGGAAGAGCTGTCAATGCGCTTAACCTCTGAGCCATCTCTCCAGGCCCCTTATGCTTCAATTTTTATAATTCCATGAACTGTTTATTTATTTTTGGTGTTTTTGAAACAGGGTCTCTACCACATCCCTGGATGTCCTGGAACTCACTATGTAGACCCGACTAGATTGGCCTAGACTCGTAGACATCTGCCTGCCTCTTCCGACTGAGTGCTGGGAATTAAGGCGTGTGCCACCATGCCTGGCTTTCATTCTTGTTTTAAAATGTAGATAGCTGGGACTGGAGAGATGGCTCAGTGGTTAGCAGCACCATTTCTCTTCCAGGGGACCTGAGTCTGCCTCCCAGTACACACATATGACATCTCACAACCACCTTTAGTTCCAACTCCAGGGGACCCAATACCCTCTCTGATGCCCAAGGGCACTGTACTTACGTGTACAAACCCATGCTCTGACACACACACATACACATAATTTAAACATCTTTAAAATGTAAATGGTCAAATTTGTTTCATGTTTTTCTCACATGAATTTGTTTTTGTTAGCAGTTCTAAAACTCAGACTCATCCCTTCATGATCTAATATTTAATTGTATTTAAAACATATATAACACAAATTTTCCCCATTAGGAACTTCTTTTGTGGGGTGTATTTTTTTGAGACAGGGTCTATGTAGCCAAGGTTTTTCTTGAACTTGCTATGTAGCTGAGGGTGATCTCGAACTACTGAGCTTCCTGTCTCCACTTCCTTAGTGTAGGCATTGTAGGCATAGCCACCTTGCCTGACTGGAGTTTGGAACTTCTACTTAATATGTTTTTTAAGGGTTTATTTTTTATGCATTTAAATGCTCTATCTGCATGTAATGCCTGCAGGCCAGAACAGGGCATCAGATGCCATTATTATGGTTATGAGTTACCATATGGTAGTTGGGAATTGAACTCAGGACCTTTGGAAGAGCAGCCAGTGCTCTTAGTCACTGAGCCATCTCTCCAGCTCCTCTACTTAATATTGAGTTCTATTAGACTGCTTTAAAAATGTTAAGTCTTGGGGTGGTAGCTCAATGGTAGAGTGCTTGCCTACCTATACAAAGTCTTTTGATCTTTTTGGATTTGCTCTCCCCACCATAAAATGTTAAGTCTTCAGTGTTTCGGGATTAGAGAATAGTCTACCAAATCTAATAATGTAGGGTTATAATAATAATCAAACCAAATCAAACCAAGACACTCTCCAAGCAGGTATGAGAAAGTCAACGCAAACAGTTGGTTAAGCTTAGTTACTAGAGGACTCTACCAGAGACTTACCAAGAGCCTTCAAGACCTAGTGAGACTGGCAAGATTAGCTGTGCTCCTTAGCACATAGTAGGTGCTTAGTGAAGTGAGGTAAAAAGATGAGGGAGCAGGAGAACAGACAAGAAGATCAGAATCCGAACATCAATCTAAGGCACACACTTCTTAAATGTCAGGTCTTTTTGGAGCCTGCTGCTATGTCTCTTGGACCTAGAATAATGCCTCAGGCAATAATAACTGTTACATAGATAAAGGAATACATTATTTGCCCATCCTTCCACCTGATCTCTAGTTCCTAGTAGCCTCCCTTGATCAGAAGAGGAGACAGGGGCCCCGAGTCACAACCCGAGGTGGCTCTGAAGGCAGACACAAGCACCAGCAACTGAGTCGGAGAGTGCAATCCCAGAAGTGCTCTCTGGGAGATGTCAGGGCCCTCATAGTCCCAGAGGACTTTTATGCCAGTATCAGAAGCCCAACCACATCCAGTCTGGCAATGGTAGAAGTTCCTCCCCGGGGAGATTTGGCACCATCCCGGATAGCCAAGGGAGACTCCAAGTCTTCCTCTACAGAGTGAAGCTGGGCAGAGCCTGCTGGGCACTGTGCTCAGAGTGGCCAGGTGGGCAGAACCTCAGAGTGCAGAGCAACCCGAGTGCATAGCTGCTGGTTCACTGCCTTCCAGAGACCGATGCCCACTCTTTCCTCCTTACCTTTCGCCCATCACTTGGGTAGATCAGTGCAAACCATGAAAAACTAATTTTTTTCCTCTATGAGAACCAAAATAGGTGGGGCTTTTGGTAAAGCCCTCCTACACAGCCATGACCCGCAGGTGCCAGGGAAACTGGTTCAGTTCAGACAGCTGCCAACACAGCCTGATCCTAAGAGTCGAGGTTACCCTGGCCCTGTCCTCCTCTGCCCAGCATCTAGAACACCAAAGTACCACACATTTTAAGGAAGAGACCCCAAAGCCTGGCACCAGAGTATTATGACATGTTTCCAAATATTACCTTGGGTAATATTTCAGATTGCCCTCGCACAGCCCCACAGAGTCCCGGGTCACCACAAGTGCAAGCCCCGCCAGCAGTTTAGGAGAGACGGCTCCCCTAAACCGGTGCCTGTGTTGGAGGTTTAGAAGCTTCCATGGCAAAGAAGAGAGGAAACGATGAGCTTTATAAAGAACCATATTTATTTTCATTTACAGCATAAAATATCATAAATAAACCTAAACATCGTCTTGCTGTGTAAAATACAGGGTTCCACATGGCACTGTAAATGAATTCTCTAGGGTCACAGACATGCCTTGCCATGAGAGGGGGAGGAGGCTAGCTAGGGAGGCCGAGAGCAAGGGGGGCTCTCTTTGGTTGACATTTTAGAGAGGGGAATGCTGGAAGAGAAGAAGAGAGGAGAGGAGAGGGCTTTGTACTGGCTGGGCACTGCGCCAATGCAGCAAGCAAGTGCAGCATGCAGGGCCGACAGAAGCTGAAGGGCAGGGTAGCTCTAGCTACAGGCGGGATGCACTCTGACTCAGGCCTGAGGATGTGGGGCTGGACTCACGCCTGCTATCTGCTCTCCGTAGTAGAGTAGCTTTTTGTAGCAGCGCATGACCATCCCGCTGCTCCAGGTAAATAAACAGAGGGACTATGTGCTTTAGATAGGTTGACATTGACAGTGGCTGGCCTGAGCTCTTTCTGAAAGCCAGCCCTTCTCCTGTGACCGTGACTGTTCTGATTAAGGCTTATGACCAGTGGGACTTAGGAGCCCAGGGACAGATGAAAGGCATACAAGGCCCTAGGACTAACTGCCGAAACAGGAAGGGGCTGCTAACATCATTATATGCATAGCACAGAGTGTGGGGCAAGCTGGCCACACAGAGTTTGGGAGCCAGTATACTTTTAAAACCTTGCCACACTGAGTTACTTATGGTTCCAATGGAAGGCTTTGGGAATCTTTGTATTGGAAGTGACAGAAGAAGATATCCCTACACCTGTTCTTTTTAGAAGGTCACTAAGCAGAAATGTTTTCTAAGCCACAGAGCCTTCCTTACACGGTATTGTCTCACAATCATGGCCAACCCTCCCAAGAAGATAAGAGGCTTTGAAGGTGCAATGGAGAAAGCGCATGCATAGAGGCCAGGCCAGGGCGGTGGCCGGAGTCGGGGAGGCGTGGGGAGGGGGGGCATGCACTTGTCGTGGACCCAGGCTGCTGGCTGGGCTCCGAAGAAGGGGAGGCAGAACACGGCTTCCAAGCTGACCCCCACCCCATGCTGTTAACCACTCATGCCTTAGAGAGTCCGTTAGTATGCAAGACACAGTTAGTGCTACCAGTACCACCGACGCAGAGGGCGCAGAGGACGGGCGAGGAAAGCGGGGTAGGGGTTAGTACCTCTTTCGGAAAATTGCCAAGAAAATGAGTCACCTTTGAGCAGGAGTGTCAGCCAAGAAGTGGGTGTAGGACTGGAAGGCTGAAACGCACTGGCGGCCACAGTGTGAGGTGGAAAGAGAAAGACAGAAAGGAGGACTTAGCGAGTGAGTAAGACAATCCCAGATCACAAGAGGAAAAGGCACTGGAGGTGGAAACAGGGCAACCACTGTCCCCCCACCCCCCAGATGAGGTGAGACGGACCTTCCTGGTGGTGCCCAGCCATCTGTTTCCAAGAGTGGGTACACAGTGTCTGCATATTCACAGATTCCCCATTCCTGTCCCCAAACGTTCCCAGGAACCTTCACCCCCGCCTCCCAGGCCCTCTGTCTCCATTGTACTCTGGGGTTTCAGAATCAACCTCGAGACAAATTCAGAATTTCTGGAGTATCTGTCTCCCAGGACCCATCCCTGCTGCTGCCCACCAGGAAGGTTCAAGGTCTCAACACAAGCAGAAGTCTGGTAGACAGACACACCCTGTCTACCAGAGTAATTCAAACCAGCCTCCTTATGGCTATAAATGACATTTTTTTTTTTTTAGAGAGTTCACTCTGGCTTCCCAGAGCATTCCACAGAGCATCTCAGCCCACCCTGAGCTGGAGACAATCACTATAATATGACCTCAAGAGTTCACGTGGCATAATGAAACATAATAGGACCCAAGGGTTTCTCTCATCATGCTTGACCATTAAATCCCCAGCTAGAAGCAGGGCAAATACAATGTACGTCATCACACTGGCAATAGTTCCAACAAGGCCAGAGGTGCTGGTTCCCACAGACTCGATCACAGCCATGCCCTGTCTTTCCCAGGACTTCAGGGCAGAGTCTCCGGAAATGCACCCCTCTTTCTCCACCTCATAGAACCTTATGTCAAAGCTTTCAAGACGCTTTGTCTTTCACAAGTCCTTCTTAATCTTGGAGGGAGTGCTAGGGGTGCAGCTCTCCACGGCTGTCCCCAGTGACGGTAGAGACCCTGAGTTTCTAGTCCATTGTTGCACCCCGTGAATGTGGAGACCCTGAGAACCTAGGAGGCCCTTGTCGACCCTCCAGTTGCTCAATCTGCTACAGAAGCTGAGCATCACAGAGTTGGGTGGGGACAGCTTTAGGCTTTTCCAGACACCCAGTGTAGAAAACATTTATGGGTTCAAAGCCACCCAAAGACCAGACACTCTTTTCTGGAGCACTAGGAGAAGGATCTCTGACTGTGTGGGTGAAATACGCAAGGCAGCCATGTAATGTGCCTGAGCAGTCAGGATACCACCAGCAAGGCTCGCCGATCAGGGCCAGCAAGTACCCTCAGTTCAAAGGACACCAGGGGGAGACAGCCTGACCATAACGGACCTGAATGGCTTTGGCTCGGCCTGAAGCCTGGGCTGAGGACTTGCTAGAGGTGAAAATGACACCATCTAGAAAAGTTTGTCCTCAGCATCACATCAGCCTGTGAGCTATTCGGGGCCAAGTGCCTGTGGGCTTCGCTGCAGTACCCATTAGTGGGGAGGAACATGTAAGTTTGCAGGGCAGTAGCCCTGTGGTTCTATGCTATTGGCTGTGACTTGGTGGGCATAAGGGAGCCTTTAAGCTACTGTTTGACTTCAAAAGATAGAAGTAAAATACCTCTCCCCGACCCTGAGGACAGATACCATTGACACACTGCTGTGTGCTTTGGTTAATTTTGGTTTGCTCTTCCCCTCCTACTTATTTCTCTTAACCTTGCTGATTTTACATATATGCATTTTTGAAAACAAACAAACAAACGCAGCATCCACTGTACACAGGTGGCATCTGTATGCAAAAATCAAAAGGCGCTGGTCTAGGGATGGCTCTATTTTGTGGTTCTAAAGTCTCAACTCATTAACGTTGCTGGCAGCAACAAATCTCAACTCATTGCCAAGTTCGAGAGTCTTGTAAAACTGGTGATAAAAATTAAACAGTTAGAAGTATTGATACTTGTAGAAAAATAATGCTTTCTTTTTTTGGCTTATGAAAAGTTAAAAATTGAAATGTAAACCTGGAAAAATGGCTCGCTTTGGTATGAAAAGACAAAACAATACAAAGCTGTTTTCTAAAAAAAAAAAAAAAAAAAAATTCCTTCATGTTGTCCCTGATCCTAGCACCATGAATAGATGCTCAACCTTGTCAAAGCCAGGTGGAGGTGGCCGATGTGGGACTCTTTGGCTTGGAGCTAATTGGTTATGGATGCTGGCCAGAGCCAGAGCAAACTACAAATATTGCAGTCTCCACTTGGAAATGTTAGGGCACTGTGGGGGCAGCATGTGCCTCACTGCAGCTTCACCGGGATGAACCTGAGCAACCAGCTGCGGATATTCTCCAGGGACTCCTCAGACTCCCTGTACATGGCGGCCAGGACCTCGGAGAAGGCCCAGAGGAGCAGCAGCCCCAGGCCCAGGAGCTCAAACGTGAAGCAGTAGTTGTGAGAATTGTCCCTGACATGGTGGCCAGCAGCATTCAGGAGTCCCTGCATCCACCTAAGCAGGCTCCGGGGCAGGTCGAGAAGGCCTCTTGTCAGCCTGAAAGGCCAGCTCAGTGCCTTCCTAAAGAAGGAGGTGGAGATACCTGGAGGGCTGCCTTCTGGCGTGCTGATGGCCGCCACTGCGCAAGAGCTCTCCGCGGGAGTGTCCCTCCGAGGGGCTTCCTGCTCCTGCCATGTCCCTTCCTCCTGAGAAAGACAGCAAAGCAAGAGCACTTAGTCCAAGAGTATCAGAGGCTGCCTCCATCACAGCAGGCTAAGCCAGGGGAACTAACTGGGGTGGCTCCCACATTGGTACTGAAAGTGGCCGCAACTCATTTTAAAGGGGGGCAAATTTACCATAAATGCACTAGCTTTCCAAATATGCATGCCCTTTGGCCTGCATACCTACTTGTATTGTTATATAGTACATGAATAATTAGAAATAGGGATTAAGATTTGTATACAAATATATTCATTGTAAAAATCTGTACAAGATAAAATTGTTAAATAGCGTAAAGGCCCAACAGGATGGAACTACTGAAGCAGATTATTGACCATGCATAAAATATAATCTTTTAATAGTATTAGAAATTATACTCCTGAGCAAGGTGTGGTGGCGCATGCCTTTAATCACAGCATTCAGGAGGCAGAGGCAGGGGGATTTCTGTGACTTTGAGGCCACCCTATCTCAGTCCAAAACCAAAACCAAAAAAAAGTTTTACTCCGGAAATGTCAGCCTCCCACGATCCCTTCCCCACTTTCTCCCCTCCCTTTTGTTGAGTTAAAGTGTGACTAGGTTGCTCAGAGAGGCCTTGAACTTCAAATGTAGGCTGGACTGAACTCAAATTCCAGCCTTCCGGCTTCATTCACCCAAGTGCTGAGATTATATAGGAGCTGGAGAGATGACTCCACGGTCAGCAGCATTGGCTGCTCTTCCAGAAGACGTGGGTTTGATTCCCAACACCCACATGGTGACTCACAACCATCTGTAACTCCAGTCCCTGGGGGATCTGACACCCTCTTCTGGCCTCCATGGGCACAGGGCACGAATGTGGTACACAGACATACATGTAGGCAAAAACTACCCATACACAGAGAATAAAATGAGGAAAAATTTTAAAAAGATTTTCCAATATCACAGAAAACTGGTCTTGATATGCTGCCAGCAAAGAAGCCCAACAAGCTCCAGCGGTGGGGTCTACTCAGAGGGCCCATCTGGGAGGAGAGGTGACAGAGCACAATGCAGCTTTTCCAAATGTCAGTCGCATTGAACAACTGCCACAGTGTCAACTGGAGCAAGTAACAGCCTGTCCCAGTAAGTGGTCCGTGAAGCTAGTGTCTTCTATCTACTCTCGCATTTTCCTGCAGCAAGCCTGTGACAGCAGGCATCACTAGGAAAGCTCGAGTCATGGTGAGTCATCTCAAGAGCTGCCAGAGGGGGGCACTATCACAAACCATACCTAGGAAGGGACCTGGAAACCTGGCCTTCCTCCTGGGTACAGTGGGGCCACATGGCTTTTGCCCAGTTCAGCATACAGCTCAGTCTCGACACATGTACAAGCATTTTTTCAACTTCTCAGAGGAAGCTAGCCACCTATCAGGGAGCTGGCATCTAAAAAAAAGTCAATCCCAGAGGCTGCTGAACAGACTAAGGTAAACAAACATTCTAGAAGGGGATTCGTAAGTGTTTAGGGGCAGTCTGTCTCCCTTCAGGACTAGAGAAGTCCGGCTAACTCTGAGGTTTCCTTTAGAGACCTCCTCAAGGGGGAGGGATCGCCCCTGCTCTCCCAGCACTGCGGAGACCGACGACGTACCTCTCTTGGCTGCTTCAGCTCTGCCCGTCTCTTCCGTTGTTTGCTGTTGGTTTTACAATGAATGAAATGGGGCTTGCAGTAAAATTTGCCTGTGAGAAGAGATACAAGTACATACAGTTTTTCTCTGTAGACAGAATCACGGGAATAACTGCTCATCACTGGCCAGTCAGAACACAACAGCCATGAAAATCAGCCCAGCTCAGACATGAGCAGGAGCTTGTACGCTCGCCCTAACATGGCACCAAAACCAGTTAGCTACATACTGCTGTCTCCCTCAGAGAAGGTGCTAGCAATGGGGGACTCTGAGAAGAGCTAAAACCCATAGGTGACTCCCCACCCCAACAGAAGTTAGATTTCTTTACAAGGCAGGGAGAAAAATAGGTAGCTCTGAGTATCAGCTCCCCAGTCTTTTCTGGGATCTTGAGGGTCAGTACAGCTGGCCAGTGATGAGAGAAAAGACTCAGGCAGGGTACGTGCTGGGTAAAACAGCGGCCACCCAGGACCACTGGGTACCTTCTAGGATGGGCACTGCTGCCTGCTTCCGTGACAGCAACAAAAATGGTGGTGATAATAGTGATGATGACAACGGGGAAACCATTTCATATAACGTAACTCATCAACTTATCTTCCCACATCCTCATGAACTTAGAACTATTACTTCTTCCTTTTGTTTGTCTGAGGCTGAGTCCCTGTACACAGCCCAGGCTGGTATGGAACTCAGAAGCTTACTGTCTCCGCCCCCAGAGTGCTGGGATCATTGGTGGGCAGCATCCACACAGGTCCTACCATTATCCTCCTTTGCAGATGATGAAACTGAGCAGGAATCCAAGTAGCAGCTCCAGGGCTATGCAGGGAGCAGGTACTACTGCCCGGACCCACTCTGGGTAGGAGAGCTTTAAGGCGCACAGTCATAAGCACTATGTCACACTGCCCCACAGTCTGTATGACAGTATAATATCAAAGGCTGACAAACTGAAAGGGATCTCTTTGTATAGTGAACATAAGTCTTTGCTGATGAGCTCTGGTAGGCCACTTACTCAGAGAGGTGCAAATTTTGAGACCAGTTCTATAATTCATACTTTGTGTGTGTTTATACAGGTATGTGTATGGTTGTGGGGTTAGAGCGCAGTCTCAGCTCCTCAGGCACCGTTACCTTGGCTTTCTGCTTTTGTTTTGAGAAGGGGCCTCTCACTGATCTGGTTCATACCAACCAGCCTAGGCTGGCCAGCCAGAGAGCCCTGAGGCTCTCCAGAGCTGGGGTTATGAACATGCCCCAGCACACACTGCTTCTCTCTCTCTCTTTCTTTTCTATTTAATTTTGAGACAGAAGCTCACTATATACCACAGGCTGGCCTGAAGCTCACTATGTAGACCAGGCTGACCTCAAATTCCAGAGACTAACCTGACTTTGCCTCTCCCAGGCTGAGATTATAGGTATGAACCACCACATCCGGTCCCACTTAAACAAAACAAAACATGGGGGCTGGCCAGATGGCTCAGAGGTTAAGAGTACGGACTGCTTTTCCACAGTCAATTCCCAGCAACCACATGGTGGCTCACAACCATCAGTAATGAGATCCGGTGCCCTCTTCTGGCCTGAAGGCATACATGCAGTAAGAACCCTGTATACATAAATATTAAATAAGTTAAAAAAATGAGTTCAGGAACTGGATTCAAGTCCTCGTGGATGCAAAGTAGCTCTTAGCTTCCTGAGTAACCTCCCTGGCTCCACATACTTTTTTAGCATGCCATCATTTATGAAGCTCTTATTACATGCCAGGTATAATTCTGAGCATGTCACACAGTTCATTAGGTTTGGTTATCTTGGCCTCATAGGCACCATGGATAGCGATGGAGCTGAGTGGGACAGTGAGGGCCCTCAGCAGACAGTAGGTGTCACTGTGCTTGGTGGCTTCAGTTCTTGTGTAGGTTTTCCAGTTTCCCTAAGCAGTGTTCCTGATGACACCATACTCCTGTTGGTAAGTCCTACAGCCTCCCAGAGCAAAGTCACAACTAAGACAGAGGCCATTGTCGTCTTGGTCCCCAGGGTTACCTTCATCGCAGTCAAAGGCATAGGCAGCCAGGCGCAAGGTAGTGGTGCAGACGCTGCACCGGAAGCACTCGCGGTGGAAAAAGTGACCCTCGGCACTCAGCCGCTCCATCACAAACACACGCTTCTTACAGAAGTAGCAGGTGTCACTGCCGCCCAGGCTCAGGGGAAATGCCTTTCGCACAGATTCCTAGGGCCAGGAGAAAAGAGCTGTGTTAGGGCTGAATACGACTTTAAAGGCCATGCCTAGGGATGTAGAAATCCTTAATCAAATCACAGCATCTTCAGGGCTCCAGGCTGCTGCTTATGTCACTGCAGACAAGAGCAAGGGCAGGAAGACACACTCCCCATAGCCTCCACCCCTGCAGAGGCTCTCCGCCAGGTTGATCTAAACGAGTGGACATCTTGCTTGAATACGTCTATCTTGTGTTGTTTCTTGCGGTCCGTCCCAGAGGGTAAAAGTCACTGGGTACCACAGTGATGCCGTGTGATGATCAGCGATAGTTGTCAGCTTGGCAGAATCTAGTCTCACCTGGGAGCTCTGGGCATGCCTGTGGTAGATTACCTTGATTAGCTAACCGAGGTGGAAAGACCTGCCCACTGTGAGTGGTACCATTCTCTGGCTAGGAGCTTGGACGGCATAGACAGAACAGCAGAAAGCTTGCATCTAACTCTCTCTGCTTGCTGATTGTGGATGCAATGTGTCCACCTGCTTCAAGTTCCTGTTTGACTCCCTGCTATGATGGACTTGTGCCTTGAACTATGAGTTAAATAAACACTCTCCCCTGAAGTTAGGCTTATCGGGGTAGTCCATCACAGCAAGAGGGAAAGAAACCATGAGAAGGTGTGCTATACGCCTTTGCCCCTGCAGTGGCAGGGGTCAAGTGAGGTCACTGGGTGTGACTTCAGATCTATTCAAGAGAGAGCCAAAAAAAGGGAGCTTGTGTCTTACGGTTCCCTCCACTCTAGCAATGGGGAAGGGAAGGGCTGGAGCAGGCTGGTGCTGGGCAATTCCAGGTCAGTGAGCCCAAAGGAAACCAGCTCAACAATCAGTGTACAGTGTTGCTGGTAGCAACATGCCACTTAGAGCGAGGAGGGCGAGAGAGAGTCAGAGGGAAGACGTACTCACCCTGCTATACATGCCTCGGTTCCCAGGTTTACTTAGATCTACTCAGGTTGGACACGAAATGCTGAACATCGGGACTTGTACGATAGCCCTGAAGGCCTGATACTGAATAGATCCTGGAAGTCGCAGATAGCAGGGAGCATATCGTGCGTGGGAAACGAACCACAAGGACCCGGGCGAAGTCAGTCTCTGAGGAAATGTCGCTTCCCCAGCCTCTGCTGGCTCTGGCCTACTTCCAGCACCCCCTTGTTGGTCCCATACTTTTGCCTGGGGAGGCTGGGCAAACACCTGATTCAGGAGGAGGCTGACCGTGCGTTTCCTTACCAGGTCTGGAGAGGTGGCCTGTGTCTTAGGTCTGTGGTCATTCAAGTACAGATTGGCCAGCACTTCAGCCGCGGCCCCTATTCCACTGGACACTTTCCCTACTGTCAGCTAGCCGAGAGCGCAGAGGCGAGGAAACAGACAAAAAGAGAGGCAGTTAGCACCCAGCGGAAATGTCGGGCGAGGGGAAGAGGGTTCCAGCCTGGAGGAAGGCAGGACCACAGCATCCCCAGAGGTAAACCAGATCACCTGGAGCAGACACCAGAGGTATAGGAATGGACAGAAGGCAGGAACTCCCAGACTGGTGGTAGCAAAAGGAAAAAGCCCACATTTCTACTCCTATCAGCTTGCCAGATCACAGAGATAGAGCCAGGTACAGTGACACAGGCCTAGAGTCCCCAAACTCAGGAATCTGATGCAGGATTGCTGTGGATCTGAGGCCAGCCTGAGCAACAGAGTGTGATCTAGACCAGTCTGAACTATAGAATGAGATCCTGCTTTCAACTCATAAAAAACAAATCCCAAAACCAACAATAAAATCATAGACAATGAAATCATAGCCAGGGGTTGGGGAGGGAGTTTGTACATAACGGGTCTAGGGTTTGTATTCTGAGATGCAAAAGATCTGCATTTTTCCTAAATGAGTGAACCAAGTCCAAGAGCTTGTTGCTTTGTGGCATGTCTTGGAAACTTGTAGAGAGGAGCTAGGTCTGAGTCCCACCCCATGACCTGCTCAGCACAGTGGTCAGAAGACAGCTCTGGAGCGATGGCTACAGACCAGCATCACTGAACAGCTCGAATAGGGGATGGAATAATCACACATCCAGGCCCAGCCAAGTCTCACTAGGCCCCTCCCTCCCCAGCAGCTTTGACAGACCACACTGAGAAGGCTTTGTCTGCTGTCAGGAGGTGAATAATGCATAGCCCAGGAGGCCATACGTACTGTTTGTGATCCCCAGGCTCTTGAGGGGAGGCTCCAAGACCTGCTGCCTTTCAGATTCAACCGCTGAGAAGAACGGCCAGAACTAGTAAGCCATCGAGGCTGCCAGGATTCTAGTACAATGTGTTGCCTCAAGAAACACCGAGTCTTACGTGATCAAATAATGCTTGCCATCCAAATCTAGACTGCTCTTGGGAGCCACGTCTAATGTGCTAACAGTCAGGCTTGAGAACAAAGCAGGAGAGCTAAGGAACTGCAACCAAGCTTGGACCCCCAGCTCCTGGAGCAGAACCACCCCAGCATCTGGGGCTAACGCTTCAGATCCCAGACAAAGCAGATACCATGGGGGTGAACATACAGGAAGCTGAGCAGGCAGGAGAGACGGTCACAGAGACCCTCACACCTCTGGCGAGTCTAGAAGCTGTCCTACTGAGAGCAGGTTGGTAGTCACTCCATGTGAGGAGGGTTCTTGGGGACTATAAGGAACATAGCTGCAGGCTGCTGGGGTAAGGGGTTCTGATCTCTCTAGTGTAGGCTGGGCCTCCTCAGCTTGTGCTTGTGAACAACGGCTGCAGGCCAGGCACTGACCCTCCACCCACCCCATTCCCCCAATCCGGTCCCTGCCCTCATGTCTAGCCTGGGAAAGATTAGAATTCTGATTTGATACAACCTCTTCCCACTTCTAGGAGCCTGCACAAGCCAAACAACCTGGCTCCTTCTAGGAAGGTTCAGTTGTATTGGTTCAGGATGATCAGCCATTGCTTGTCTGATGTTCTGTCCCCTGGTGGGGCCCTCAATCCTGACCCTCAGATGGAGGCTGTAGAATACAAGGTCTACTTGAAAATAAAGAGGGAAGGGAGACTAACTTTCTCCCTGGGTAACGCCCGCCCAGACTCCTGTGATGAGAACTGGCTCCATATCACTCTCCCAGAAAGGAGACAAGGTGTGTCACAACACCCACGGACAGTATCTGCCTTCAGATGGAGCCGAGATTCAGCCTGTACTGTCTGAGACTAGAAACCCGAATGTCTAACGAGACCTTATTAACTGCTTCGCTAATAAGCACTTTATGTCACTGAACTTCTAAGCAATCCTGTCTTAGGGAGAAATCACTGGAGCATGCAGAGGACTGTATGGGTGCTTGGTGGTATCCCTAAAACACACTGGAATGGTCACAGCCTGTTCAGTTGTTCAAATCAGCTGTGCAAGTCACCTGGCAGCTGGGCAGGGTGTCAGGAGACAGCAATGTCCAAGATGAAGGCCACACCCAGTTTTTTTTTTTTTTTTTTTTTGAGCCAGCTAAGTCGGCAGTGGGTCTCCTGGAT
Organism: Alexandromys fortis; assembly: GCF_014885135.2. Lineage (NCBI taxonomy): Eukaryota > Metazoa > Chordata > Mammalia > Rodentia > Cricetidae > Alexandromys > Alexandromys fortis. Next base: position 739,113 of record NW_026068128.1, read on the forward strand.
GCTCTTCCCACCTACTGGGAACCATCCAGATCACTGAGCCATAAATGGGATTTACAGAGGCTATAAGGCACTCAAAGGAGGGAGACTTGCCCTAAGGGATGAGAGGGCTCTTGAAGCCTACTCAAGACCAGCATGAAAGTGACCATCAGCCTGAGGACTGGGAGCTATCTTCCTTCTAAAAATCATTTTAGGTTTATTATATGTGTATGAGGGTTTGCCTGCATGTATGTACACGTAGCTCAGAGGCCAGAAGACGGCGTCGTATCCCCTGGATTTGGGGCTACAGATGTTGTGAGCCACCAACAGTGTTGAGAATTGACCCAAGTCCTCTGCAAGAATGATAAGTGCTCTTAACTGAGCCACCTATCCAACTCACTCTACTTCTCAACAGGAGGACGACTCTCTTGGCTCTGTGAAAGGGAGACTATAACCCGGTCTCTGTGTGAGGACCACGTTTTCTCCAGCTGGGGAGTTAGCAGGTGGCCTGTGTTCCCAGAAGCGATGAAAGGCATGGTTTGTGGAGAGCCTTCGAGAGTTCATCCTGGCGGTGACTACAGCATACGAGCTACACATTCCCAGCAAGAAGAGTCACATACATTGAGTGGCAAGCCACACGTGCTGTGGGGGTGGGGGCTGGATGAGGGGAACACTGGTGGTCTGCCTGGGAAACATTTACTGAAATGTGAAACTGAACAGTCTGATAACTTAACCCCAGAACACCAAGAATTAGCAATTTTGGGATTCCCTGGAACTGGTCTTGTAGTTCCTATATAATTTATAGTCTTGTAATTTTCAAGAATTACATTTGGATATTTTCCACTATTTGCTGTTCCTTTTGAATTCAAACTATTTTTCAGTGACTTCATTAGAATGAATTGCAGAACGGTTGGTTATTTGGGGGCAGCATCTCACATGACATGTGACTAACCTCACATATATTATCTCTCTGCTATGAGCCTTAGTTTTCCCAATTGGGAAACGGGGAGGTCACTCCCAAGCTTGCAGGGTTATGGAAGCACCCTAAAAGACCTGGGTAGGGGCTGGAGAGGTGACTCAGGGGTTAAATGCATCTTACTCTTTCATAAGACCTGAGTTTAGTTCCCAGTACCCACATCAGGTGACTCACAACTGTAACTCCAGCTCCTTTTGCAGATACCCACACACAGCATACATGCATGCAGACATACACAGACAACAAACATATAAAAAGCAAAAACCCTTAGGTGGAGTTTCACAAGTGCTGGGCACCCAGTGTTCCTCAGCAAGGAGTCAGCAAGACTGGAATACTGTCATGCACATAGTTTTGAGTTCTGGTTTTTAGATTCTCTCTCTCTTCTTTGCACAAATAAGAGTGGTGTGGCTTCATCTTCCCAGAGACACTCTTGATTCAAACATGGTGACACAGATATTGTCACAAGCATTGATGCCAGAGGCTACAAGGGCGACTAGCTTTCTACCAAGAGACAGGCCTCGCACAGGCCTGTGACCCTCTCCAGCCCAGGTCTCTTGATGTGGGAATCTTTCTCATACTGGACTCGGCTGGTTCAGCTACTCCCCGAGTCTGCATCCCTGATGTCAGTGTCCTGTCTTAGCCATCTCTCTTTCTCTGTCACAGATATGATGCCTACAATGGAGGAGGATACAGGCCGCCAGGCCCTTTGAGTCAAAACAGTAGGACTTCCCCTCCTTGGGCCCAGAACTCAGCTCACACAGCAGATGCCTAGGCAGTGCTTCTCTGCAGGGTTGAGTCATCTGTGGCCAGCTAGCGTGTTCTGAGCATCAAGCAAGCCCACGCTAGACCATCTGGGAGCAAGACTCAAGCTTCCAGAGGTTTGGAGCTGAGCATTTGTGAGAAGGGGAAGGGTCAAACCGCAGAGCTAGAGTGGTCTCTTGGGTCCTGGGGGTCAAGGACATTCCACAGTGAGGAGTCCCTAGATAAGAAAACCACAGAGAACAGGCCTTGGATTTGGTTCCTTGTCTCTGCCCAAGGCAAGGGGAGAGTAAGGGACTAATACTGTCTTCTATAAGGACATTGGAAATGACATGCTCAGAACTGAGATGAGGCAAGCCTTAAGGGCTGTGAGCTCCCTTGGGGGAGTCTTCATCTGCCTAACTTTACCCGGAATGACAGGCACGCAAAGTTGATCACATGCATTTAGCCCTCATAGCTCTGCAGATGGTTCCCGAATCCCTTTGGACTCTAAATTAGCCACGGTGGCATTTGTTCTTAAGTGGCTACGGTAGAAAATGGAAAGCCTTAAAATAATTGGCATTTTAGAAATATGTGTTTTAGGCAAATGAGTTTTTTTCTAGATGTTTCTTCTATTGGGAAAGGGAACATTTATTCAATATTCCAGGCATTTTGCATATGTTGGATCTCCAATGTTCTAACCACCCCAAGGAGTAGCTGATATAGCTCCAGCTTATAGGCTAAGAAACTAAGGCTCAGAGAGATCCAAAGTCACACAGTGAGTGAGCAGTACTTTAAATTCAAGTCTGGTTCTAAGCTCAGATTCTTCTACTTAATAACATCCTATTTCCCAATACACACCAGCACTGGCATATTCAAATAATCCTGAACTGGGATATATACCAGAGACTTTTACAGAGTTGCCTAGTTCTATCCCCACGACAGAGGGAAGAGGCCAAGGATGGAGGGGCCCTTGAGCTCTGTCCTAACAAGGGCTAACACAAGACAGGTTGCCCAGCCAAAACATGCCCAATTGATGGCATCTCCTTCTAATACGTAAATCCCAGAGTAAATCCTGCAAGTCTAGTCTTCACACAAACACCCCGAGGGGCAGAGTTAGCTCCTCTTGTGGGACTCATTGCTCTTCAGCCTGTCAGCTGGCTAAGCCACAGTGAAGCAATCCTTGGCCCAGTTGTGCAGTCATTCACCACCATCCTGTTCTTGCAAGAGCTCAACAAACTTGGCAAGTGCCAGCAGCCAAACTGTGGACCAAACTGACGTGGCTGTCCCGAGAAAGGCCTTGTGTGGGGGCTCTGTGATAACACGAGAGGGATAAGCTTACTATGGACAAGGGTCCACCAGACCCCAGGCTCTACCTCCTGCTGTCACTTAGAGGACAGAGAGAACTTCTTGAGGGTAGAAGAAAATCAGGGGCGAAAAGAGGGCAGGTCTTGGCAAGCTCAGCGTTGAAGGTCCCAGGAAGCAGGAGAAAGGCTAGGCAGGGAGAAGCAGGGTGGCTCTGGCTAACCAATAGAGTCCCTGCATGGTCTGCGCCCAGCGCCCTGACCACCTCCACCATCCCCGTCATCCCGCCAAGATCAAGGGTGGAAGTGATGTTCCCCACAGCAGGAAACAGCGCCCTTGATGGAAGTCTATCTTGAGACCTTGCTAATGGTGGTGACAAAAATGTCTGTCTCCACGCATACGGCTCTCCATGATGTGAACCAGGACCCCTTTACACTGGGGGTGGGGTGAGAACAGAGGACCAGACAGACAGAGCGCTGGCCGAGGGGCTGACATTGGCCGGGTTGTTGGTATCTTTCTCATGAGTTTTCAGTAGCAGTGGAAATCAGAAGTGTTTTTGTCTCTTTGTGTCGTTTCCTCCTGGTCTTTGGGGGAGCTTCATGCCCATGTGGGGAACCTGGGAGGGGGCTGGGTAATAAGATTTCATCTGTCTGTGGAGATTCTTTCTACACACTTCCCCCTACAGATGATGCTAGGGGTGTCCACGGGAACAGAACCAGTTACAAAACAAGGGGCAACTTGGAACCCTTTGCTAAGACGATAGCATGAAGCTGGATGTGCACCAGCTCAACAACCCAGGAGCCAAACAGGAGTCCGACAGATGGGACACCCAGCCTGCACCCTGGCCTCAGCAGGAGCCAGGCCAGCAGACTACGTTCAGCAGAGCACACTTTGGCTTGGGACTCACTCATTTTGGAGACTAGAATGTGCCACAGAGCCAAACTCATTCTTGTTCACAGAACACTTCACTATCCACTAAATCACAGTTCGTTCTGGCATCTCTTCTGCCAAGCGAACTCCTGTACTGCTTTTGAGAACACAGGGTGCTCCCTTCAGTAGCTCACATAGCCCCGTGAGAGGATGACATTCCCGAACACACTGACCGTGCTGTGCGCTGCTCTCACTCTCTGTCCAGCCTTACACACTGTCATCTCAGAGCCCGGTGACACCAGACAGTCTGTCCTCTCATTTCATGCCAGGCCTGCCTTATACATGTTGATCACTTCCTACCACACCCTAGCTCTCCATTCAGGAAACTAGTCATGTGAAATCGTCCACACAGGTCCCCTATTACTGCCTCTGAACCCTCTGCAGGCTTCTCTCTGTTCTTGCAATCTTCTCCGTTCTATGGCTCACAAAATTCATGAATAGTACCATATTGAGTTTACTGTGGGAAATTGCCACGTGCTTAGGCCAGGCATGCCCAATTTCACAGCTCTACATATTAAATGTGTGATTATTCTTACGACGGGGTGCTGTTTCTGTCCGAACTGTAGTAAGGGGTCCAAAGCTTCCCCCCTTTTTTTTCTCAGTACCTGGGCAGGGCTCAGCATCCAGGTCCCAGATGGACACTTTCTGTGTGAGCGTGACAATGGCAGCGCAGGCTCAAGCCGTTCTGCTAGATGCATGCACTAATACAAAACCTAAACCGGACTGCTGTACAATAGCTAACAAACTTTCATCCCAGCCAAGCCCATCTCCAGATGTTTGGCTGTGTCGGCCAAATGGAGCCTGAGAACATCTCAGAACATGCAGGGGGTGGAGGCGGTGGTGATTCCGGGATGACTACCTTTCTGGCAGGAGAGACAGAGTCGGCAGCTGGTGGAGAGGAAGGAGCAGCTGGATCAGGAGATGGAAGGCCAGAGGGAGGAGATGGAGGAGGAGCGTGAGGCAGACGCTTAGACAGGAGTTTATCCTGCATGGAACAGAGACAGCAAAGAAAGCAGGATTATAGCTGTGGCAGGTGGAACGATCTTGCCTTTAACATACCCATGGAGGAGCAGACGCTGAGAGCCGCGTCTCAGGATGACACAGGAGTGTGTCCTTGGAGCCAAGTGGGATTATGTGGCTCCTGGCTGCACTGTGTCTGCTCCAGCTCCATGAAAAACCCCAGGGAGACCCATTCTGCTCCTGCCTAGAGCTGCCCCAGACTGCAGTGCTCACGAGAATCCACCATAGAAGAGTCTGGTATGAGGGAGCAGCTGCAGGCTTAGGAGGGGAGAAGCCTGAGCCAATGGGGGCAGCTCGCCACAGCTGGGGCTTCAGCAGCTGGAGGCACACACTTGCCTCTTGGAGATTGCTAGAACCCTGGTAATATCCTTCCCTCTGTGCGTGGCTCCACTGACAGCTGGAGACACAGGAGGGGGCTGAGTGAAGGTGGCTAAGATGTGTTCTAGCTTGCTGAAGGAGGAGGATGCCACGAGAATACCCCTACCCCACTATTACTCATTTCCTGCTCTGTGAACACCAGCTCCTCTTTTCCTACCAGTTTCTAAATAAGCAGGCGGCCTGGAGGAAGCTGTACTTCCCATGCTAAGGCAAAGTTTCTTGCATTAGCTTAGCACTGCTGCTTTGAGAGACAGCTGAAGCTGGGAGCTGTGGTCCTCGTGCGCCCCAGGATAACTATAAATGTGACCCAGCACATCACAGCCCAAAGTCAAAAGATTGGATACTCTTGACTAGTGTTGTTTAGTTTGATTTAATGTTACTTTGTATTCAGGGTCTCACTGCGTAGCCCTGGCTGTCCTGGAACTCACTATTAGACCAGACTGGCCTCAAGCTCACAAGGATCCACTGGCCTCTGCCTCTGCAATGCTGGTATTCAAGGCTTGTGCCACCACACTCAGCCCAACTAGAGTCCTAAAGTCCCCGTTTTTGCTGGGTGGGGGTTTCTTTTCACTTGAGCTTACTCTCCCGCCTCCATTCCCCTGGTCATAACGTGTCTTCTGTCTCAAAACTATGCATCTGCGTCTATTAGATGCAAGCTCAAATTTATCAATGGCGTAAAAAGGAAATCACTTCTTGTACTATAGAAAAGGAAGGAGAGAAGTGAGCTTCTGGAGCTGGTTCATGGCTACTTGGCTAGACATCCAGCCCTGGTTCCCGAGCACTGCGAAAGCCCCTGGTTTACCTGTGGGAAATCCCCGTGTCCAAACATGGAGGCCAGGTGAGCTGCCTTCTCCTTAATGTTCTTTTTGTGAAATTCCCTGTTAGCCAAGTTCTGGGCCCTCTTCTGCAGTCAAGGTGAGAAAGGAGAAAGATGGCGACAGTGGCCATGAGGGTCACCTCCAAGGGAGAGAGGAAGGAATGAGCCAGGCTTGTCTCCTCAAGACACAGCAGACAGGAGATAGGAAAGGAAGCAGAGCAAGAGGGACCTGCTCTGCGTGGGTGAGGAACAGGTAGGACGGGACACGGACACAGGTAGGCAGAGGGGGCGGTCACCTGAAGAACCTTTTCTTCTACTTGCTGCAGCCGCCGCAGCACCCCGGACAGGGCCAGTGCCCCTTGGCAGGTGGGAGGCAGAGTGGCGAGATTTTCAGCCCCACCCAGTTGCAGGTCTGACTTGGCCCTGGCTCTCCAGGGTCTGCTTGGGCACTCGCCGCTAGCAGGTACTTGATTGAGTTCTCTGAGCACCTGTCCTGTAGCCACCACGGAGGAGAACTGGGAGAGGGGGGAAGTCAGCTTCCTTCCCTTTATAGGCCCCACCCCCCAGGAGAAACCCCCACGAGGACCAGAGATAGAGGGTACAGCAGCAGGTGGCACTTTGAGAATGGTCACAGACTAGCCCGGGTGAAGGAGGAGCTTCTGCATCTGTATTGGTGGTACCCCTAGCACTCAATCAACAGTACTCAGCCCTGGGCCTCGCCTAAGACAGCCAAACCTCTACAGCCCTGGTTCCCATGTGTATCTCTGTTCTCAGATTGCCTAGGATACCTCAAGGAAGGCGGGGCCCATCCCATTAGGGGCTGTGGTTGACCTGGGTATGCAGGAGACCTCGTCGTGAGAATGGTCTGCACACGGACACGCAGTTGCTGCGTAGGCCCTGCACCTACCGCTCTCTACCTCTGGTACCCAGTATACAACAAACAGCCAGTGCTGACCAGATGCCCCTGGAATCTGTGGGTGCTTATCCTGACTCTGTCCAGATTCTAAGGCCAGAGAGTCTCTCCATGCAGGCTCTGGCTGCTCAGACATCTGGAAAGGCCTTTACCATGCCCCAGCCTTACTCTTCCTGTGGGTGGAGCCATAAGGCATCCCTAGCCCATTCCACTGTTGCTTTCTCCATAATTTGGAAATCAGTTTATTCGCTAGCCCCTCTGTACTAAAGCATCGCGTGGAAATTCTCCAAAGTGGCCACCTGGAGCTGTTTACTCTCCCCCTAGCAACAGCATCAAGGGTGTGTTGTGCATGGTTGGCTGGGTAACACCTGTGATGGTCTGAGGGCCCAGTGGCATACACGTACATCAGGTGTTCCCTATGTAGCTGTTCTTATCCATAAGGATGGTAACCTTGAACTGTGTCTTCATGCACAGGGATTCTATAATCAGTCACGTATGGGGGCTGGAGGGAGCCATGCATCCCACCCCTTGGCTCCAAATCCCCTACTCCAAGCTTTACCAAAATAGCAGCCACTGGAAAGAGCCCTACCTGCCTTTTCAGAGGAGGTGGAAGCCTTGGAGTGGAGTCCTCCAGCTTGGGGCAGTGAGGGGTAGCAGGAGGGCGAGAGGCAGAGCATAAGACAGGCTTACCTATGCCCGAGACCCGGTGGCAGTCCTGGGAGGGAAAAGGCCGTCCACAGAAGCAGCCCAAGGAGACAGGAAAGAAAAGGCGAGTGAGAAAAGGCACGCAGATTTGGGAGGGAGATACAAGGAATAGGAGACACCGCTGTGTGGAGGAGCAGAGATGCGGCTGGCTGGGTTCCTGCAAGCCCGGCCCAGCTTGGAAACTGGATCCCTGGCTCTACAAGCATGTGGATGGGCAAGTTCTGTAGCTCCCTGCTCTGGGACAACGTGTCAATCCCACAGGCCTTGCTCTTTGGCTCAAACACAGGGCTCTGGGCCATCAGTGCCAGCCTACACCAGGCTAGGGTGACCAGCACAGTCCTCCTGGAAACAGAGAGCTTCTTGCCAATGCCAGGACAGGGATGTCCAGGTCAAATGAACAGAGTAAGGCCTCGGGGAGGGACCATTGAAACTATGCTTAGACAAAGACAGGACTCAAGAAAATTGCCCTTTTGTTTCAAATCCGCTTCCTAGAGAAGATTAGTTGTCCAGGAGAGCTGTAGCTAGCCCCAAGACCAAGGAGCCATTCACGTGTGCCTCTAAAGTTAACCAGGGGAGAGACTGTCCAGCTTTGTCATGGGACCACTGTCCACAATAAACAAAGGGAATCTGACCCCCAGAGTCTTATATCATGACAACATATTGTAACTTTACAGTATACATCCAAAGGCAAGAGAACAGAGCAACCAAGCTAAGAACACAGACTTGAAACGAGGCATGACGGCGTGAGCCACAGCAGCCAGCCTGGTCAAACACAGCGACCCTGCAGAGCCTGTTGGGGTGTAGGGAGGGCAGAGGCACCAGGGCATGCTGAGGAAGTTGGCCAAGTCCTTGCACCTCTGATCAGGGTATGCCACCTCACCAGGGACTTGGGCAGTATTCTCCTACATGGCCTCTGGACTCCAGCTGCCCTCTCTCACACTGGCTAAAATCATGGTTTGAGGGCAAAAGCAATTTAACTAATTGAGAGATGGGCACCAGCAAACTGTGACTCCCAGACTGCACATTGGAATGCTAGCACCCCTACTTGTTAGGGATCCAGTATGAAGGCCTAAATATTCAAACAGAACCCCATGGAAAAGTCTGTTATTTCACAACCAGGAGACTGAAGTCTTCCCCCCCCCCCCCGTTTGGCCACACCCAGGAGGTGAACCCTAGCCCATCTCTAGCCAGCCAGGTTCCGCTACCAGTAGGATATGTCCAGTGACCATATAAAGCATTACCTGTTTCTGGGCTGCAGGGTTCCGTGTGTTCTCCTCAAACTTGGCCAGCAGCTGACTGGCCATGGACTTGACTTTGTTCTGATTGCCGCCTTCTCTAGCACACTCTTGACTGGAGCCCAAGCTACGGCTGGAGAAAACTGGCAGCTGCAAAGGTAAAAACAGCACATGGGAATCCAGGGATCGTCAGGACACAGGGCCCCTCAGCGGGTTGTGGGAGCGAGGGCAGACAGCAGGGGTGTCCTCTGGAACTGATGCTCACTGCACAATGCCATGTGTCTAAAGGATGAACATATTGGCTTGGGAACCCGGCAGTTAGAGTTTGAATTCTTTCTCCCTACCAGTCCTGAACCCAGGCAACGTATGTCTCTGAATTTGCTCCATCTACAAAATGGGAGGAGTGTCCCACTTCAAGCGGTTATAGCAAAAGAAAAAAAAAATCAGTTCAAATAGAGAAGTGTTATATAAAATAATTTCCAAAATATATCATTTAGTCTGAGAAGTGGAGAGAGAGTGGCAAGGGAAGGTAGTCCGACTATGGTGAGCACAGGCTTTCATCTTTTTGCTCCTCTCCTCTGCACTCTCTTTCCCAACTTCGCCCACAACTCTAATCTTTAAAGAAAAAATAATTCAGAGATAACTTTAGATTTACACAGACGGTACAAAGAAGTACAGCCTGCTCCCGAGGACGCCTCCCCCAGCCACCTTTGATGTAGCTTCAGGAATAATGGCAGCACTGTTATCAGAGCCAGGGAACGGACACTGGCATAATACTCTCAACTGGACCATGGGCCGTGTTTGGATTGCATCAGTTTTTCCATTCCCACCCATCTCCTGTTCCAGGCTCCAATCCAGGATCCCACACATTGAGTCATCTTGTCTCCTTAGTCTCCTCCAGTCTCTGGCAATTTTGCTATCTTCCTTGGCTCTGACACTTCTGAAGGGCACTTGGCAGCCATTGTATAAAAAGATCTCAATCTGTGTTGGTCCGAGGTGCTCTCACAATTAGCCTGGGACTGGAGGTTCTGGGGATTCATAGCACAGGGATGAAGGGGCCTTCGCATCCATCCTGTTGGGATGCGTGATGGTGACAAGCTTGGTTACGATGGCTTACAAAATGGAGCTCCATCTCACTCGTCGACTAACTAATACGATTTGAAAACTAACTAATACAATTTCTTAGTATGTATTTCCTGTTCCATGCATCTTTTCCCACACACCTCAGAGCATACAGAAGGGTACTGCCAAGTGGGTGGTCAGGCCCCCCGAAGGAGACAATGAGTCTCCCCACAGGAACAGCATTCTTGAGAAGGTAAAGGTGTGTTCATTCAGAGAAGATGCGTGGGAAGACGCAAGCTAAAGTTGACCGTTTTTAAAAATAAGATCCCAAAGAGAGGAGCCTGGGGAAGGGGTCGTGTATGCATAGCACAGTCAAGTTCTGGACAAACGCAAAACGGAGAGCCACTCCCTGCTTTAGGGTATGAAATGTGTCTTGCACACAAACCACACATGATCAAGAGGGAGGGAGGGTGAAGTCTACTGAGTGAACACTGCACAAATCAAAGTCGGTGACAATAGTGGGCCACACAGCCACCAGTGCACCGATTCATTGAGTCAGGGCACCGGAGTTTGCATTGTTTTTCATTTTTAAAACTGTGTGTGTGTGTGTGTGTGTGTGTGTACCTCTGAAGGTCAGAAGAGGGCATTGGATTCCCTGGAGGTGTAGTTTTAGGCAGTTGAGAGCTACATGATGTGGGTGCTGGGAACTGAACTTGGGTCCTCTGGAAGAGCAGTGAGCTTTCTTAACTGCGCAGGCATTTCTCCAGACCCCCCGAAGCCACAGTTCTTGGCAGGATTGCCCCAAAAGTTCTGGAAACATTTCAGATGAGGGCAGCGAGCATGTTTACACTGCACAATGTGAACTGAACTCCAGATTTCCTTTGATCAGAGAATGAGGTAAGTGGTGGACAGCCACACTCTATCAGGGTGGGCTTCTGGCTTGACTGGCAGCTCACTGATGGGAGATAGAACAAGTCTGAGGCATGACTGATGTTTTACAAAATATAACAATAAAGTCACACACAGAGGAGGCAAATAAGTCTCTTCTAAGTCCTGGGAATCAAGCATCGATGTAGTTTGTAAATCACCCCACATGCCTCTGAGTCAGCTACGGCATCAGCCAGTAGCTCAGCTAAAGCTGCTGCCTACACCTCATGGCCATACGTATGCTTCCTTTTGCAGAACTGGGATGGCTTTGAAAAATGAAGTACAGGACTGGCGAGATGGCTGAGGAGGTAAAGTGATTGGCATACAAAATATGAAGACCTGAACCTAGGTCTTCCCAATCCCCCCCAAAAGCTAGGCACAGTGGCACATGTCTATAGCCATGGCAGTGGAAAGTGGGGGGCAGGCTGATCCCTAGGGCTCATTGGCCATCCAGTCAAGTTTAACGGATGAGCTATCACTTCAGAGTGAGACCCTGTCTCAAAACAGATGCTGGGCGGTGGTGGTGCACATCTTTAATCCCAGCGTTTGGGAGGCAGAGGCAGGTGGATCTCTGAGAGTGCGAGGCCAGCCTGGTCTACAAAGTGAGTTCCAGGATATTTAGGATTGTTATACAGAGAAGCCCTGTTTTTTTTTTTTTTTTAAAGTAAGTGAAGAGCAAACAAGGAAGACGCTCGACAGCATCTCTGACCTCCACACGCATACAAGGCGCATGATCACCCTCCAACACATACACACATGCACATCTCGTGTCTCTTTAGATTATTTCATTGAGGTAGAACTCATACCCTCCTGCCCTTTTCAGAGGCAGGCTCTATCTAGACTTCGACACCGTCTCCTACAGTTTTCTCCTTTCTCCAGATGGTGGCACTCGCGGGCACCCAACATTTGTCTTCAAGGCTTTAGAGGGAAGCCGCAAAAAGTGCAGAGAGCTTGTCAGCTGGTGTCTCTTTCCTACTTACTATGATTAGCAACTCAATATTAATTAACTATGTTATGTGTGCCGTCTTATTAATCTAAAAACCTTTCGAAGTCTTAAACATTTTGGCTGTGTCAGCACATTTGACAGCCATGACCCTTCACCCCGGGGAGGTTTCATCCTCCAAGTTACGCAGCTAGGAAGTAGTAAAGTGATCAAACTGAGCCTGGATCCCAGTGGTTCATGAGAGAAAAAAAAAAAAACAAACAAAATGGGAACAGGGCTAGTGATATAGCTAAGCAAGCACACCCGGAGCCACTGGCCCTTAGGATGCGGGCCTTTGTATCAGCCGAGCCCAGGCACACTCACCTCTTCCAGGCTGTTGACGCCCTGACGCCTCCTCTTGTTCATGTCACTCTCCTCGGTCTGGGTGTCTACCTGCAACGGCCAAGGAAACATGGTGAGCTCAGGGCCGCGAACGCTGTTTGAACCGCAAGCACGGAAGGATGCATGCTCGTCTGGACACAGCTGTCAGTCTAATGGTAGACAAGGGGAAAGATGGCTCCCCAGGTAAGCACAGCCATGGAGTTACAGTCAGGCATAATGAAGAGTGCCTCTATTCTATTTCGGAATCCCTGAGACAGAAGCAGGGGAGGCATCATCTCTATTACAGTGGCTGTGGGCTTGGGGGACGTCTAATCATGTTCCCGAAGTCAGAGCCAGGCCCGGGGAATGCCCTCAGTGCTTGTTGCCTTGTGGGAACTCCCTGACTTTCTTTGTTCCCTGGGCCTCCCGTGAAGAGGTAGGACAAGTTCACCCTGCGGAGAGCATTCTCAGGACTTGAGTGAGCTGCCCAGGGCTTTGGTGTCAAATTAAGCCTGTAATCCAGCCACCATTAAATGATTTAATTCGTTTCAATAAACATTAGCTCCAACCTGAGGACTAGAGATCAAATGTCCAGCTTGCCAAGGACGGTTCAGATTTATTGACTCCCTCTGCCACTGTAACTATTAATAGACACGTTCCCTTTCATAGTGTATTACCCAGCTATCCTGGTAACCCCTCATAGTTCACCCCTGCTGCCCTAATCTGAACAACCAAGCCCAGGCCTGTCAGGTGAGGAGGGGTGTAAGGTCTGAGCTGTGCCCAGGGCCTGGGTGGGGTGGAGGCTGAGTACTGTTCCTTCTCCACATGCATCTTTGAGCCCAGATTGCATCTGTTCCCTAAGGACAGACATCATAACTACCAGCTTCCAGTGATTTGGACCTTCTCCCAACAGCTAGCTCCTGCTGGAGTCTGGGATCACATCCCACAGAGTATATGTCACATCTGTATGGATTTTCCTACACTCTGATTTCCTCCACGGCAGGTCCCCATCACACCCAGCCTTTCAGACACCATAAATGCAGGAAGAGGTACCACAGGCTCACTGTAAGCCCAGGCACAACGCCTGTCCAGGCCCAAGCATAGTTCGCCTGGCCCTAGAAGGGTCCTTCTGGGCTTGGATACTCTGAAATAGAAGCCTGGGAACCCTAGCACCGAGTCTACTGTGCATCATCTGAGTCCAATAAACACCCTCATTACACACCACATCACAACACACGCTACACACATCACACACCACATCACAATACACACACACTACACACATCACACACCACACACACACCACATCACAACACACACACATCACACACCGTACACACACACACCACACACACATACCACATCACACACCATACACACACATCACACCACATCACACATGCACCACATCACAGACACATACCACACACACACACATCATACACCATACACACACACACACCACACCACATCACACACATACATCACACACGCACCACATCACAGACACATACCACACACCACATCACACACCACGCACAACATCGCACACACACACCACGTATACACCACACACACACATACATACATGCCTGCCATATTCACCACTCCCATTAAAAGAAAAACCAACAACAGTTTAGTCATGGATATTTGTTCAAAATCTGACCAAGACACCGCAGCCTGGCAGATCAAGGGCCCTGCCTCCCTCAGCAGCTCCTTCAGCTTCTCATAAATCATTATTCTGTGAATGAAAATAACCCCAGTCTAATGCCTGGACAAACACCAAGAGAAACAGATGACCTGGTTTCCAACAATGCTGGGTTTTAGAGGCACAAACTGTTTGGGCTCCCAGCTCCACTGCCTGTGAATGCCACTTAGGCCCAGAGACCAGAACTGTGAAGTACAGAATGTCCCACCAAAAAGAATGCTTCCTGCACAATCTTAGGGTTCTCTTTGTATGCTTCCACTTTCAAGGAGGACTTGGCTTTTTTTCACAAAGACTAATACATCCTTTTCTCTCCCTTATACTTGAAAGCCCAGGGTGGGACCATTCAAACAACCGGAGCCTGGCTAGACCCCATTTGGACATGTGACCTAAGGGCTCACAGAACGCAGTCCAGGGTGGTGGGCCCAGCCAGCAGCTCCTAAGAAGTTCCCAAGTCCTCCTGGGAGAATAAATGAAGGACAAGGGGGCAAGCTTTGCTTCTTAGACGCCTCCACTGTGAAGGACCTGGGAAATAAAGTGCATCTGCAGGGAAAGGTTAGCAGTGCACATACACCCAAACAATGTTTACTTTCCCCTATGGAAAAGTGCTGTTGAGATGCAGTTCAAAACAAAAGCCTACGAAAATGCAAATGTAGAGATTTATTTATTTTCCTCACTGGAAGCCAAAAGTTGACTCAAGACCTCTAACCCAGAGCCATTTTCTTCAATGGCATACGACTAGTAAGTTGTTACACTCCAGGAAATAATCTCCACCTATGCTCATATAACTGAACATAATTAAAGTCAGTGGGACGTGGCCACGGACACACGCACACACACACACAAAGCCAGAGGGGGGCTGGTAGGGAGAAGAGGGGCTTCTGTGGGGGTCGGGGTGTGTTGGGATGGATATGGTAAAAATATATTGCATACATGTATGAGATTGGTAAAAAAAATAAATAAAATGCATTTTACAAAAAGACCCTAATCACTCTGAGCTTTATTATACTTGACAAAGAACCAGAAGCATCACGAAAAACCAAATATTTCTCATGGCCACGCAGAGAGACCATGAGAATAAACAAATGACTTACGTTCTCTTCCTATTAACTTTCCAGTTCTTTTACCCCGGGAACATTTTCTTATCATGATTTTCCGAGGATTTGAAAGAGTTGATATGCCAAAATCCATTTATTAAACTAAATGGTTTCCCTCTTTAAAAAACAACCAATGCCACACATCCGCTGGTCTGCCTATTAATCTGACCAGCTGAGGACAGCCATGTCCCCACACATCCTGAGTGGCTTTGGCTCAAGGCAGACACATTTTTTTTTTTGATTTTTGAGACAGGGTTTCTCTGTAGCTTTTGTTTCCTGTCCTGGAACTAGCTCTTGTAGACCAGGCTGGCCTCGAACTCACAAGAGATCCACCTGCCTCTGCCTCCCGAGTGCTGGGATTAAAGGCGTGCGCCACCACCGCCGGCCAAGGCAGACAACATTTATATTTAGTTTCTAGCTTAGCCCAACCATGGAGGAATTTAGATCTGGTTGACTTGGATATTAGCTTTGATATTTAAAAAGATGACCAGTGATACCAGCAAGAAAGTTCTCTCTTCAAGGAATCGCAGGTTCAGGTGCTAGTGTGTGGCTAGTGACGTTCAGAAAATCACCTAACCACCTTGACTTCAGTGTCCTCACCTATAGGAAAGAGTCTGACACCATCTACTCATAAGCTTCTGTGAGGATGATGGAATCACAGAATATAAAACACTTCTTAAACTACACATTGCTATACAGTGTCAATGCCATTAGTGACAGAATTTTAAACATCCAAATTCTAGTTCTTACTTTGACAATACCTGTCTAACTTACTAAAGTTTAACAACGCCAAGTCCAAGTTTCCCTACCCACTACACTGTAAGGACACCATGTTCCCACCATTCCTCCAAAGGATATACGCATGGGCAGGTGGATGTATTGTCTCAGAAGGAATGAGCTCAAGATGAGATGAACTCCAGGTACCCCCATGTGTGAATAATTGAACAAGGACAATGATGGACTGCAGTGTTCATAATAACAATTCATTGCCCAGGAGTGTAAAGTCTAGGAGAGCCCAAGGGAGCACAGATTAGAGTATGCACAGATCTGTATGACTACAGAAAGGCAAGAGGCTGAAAAATGTGGGTTCAGATGGCACTGACTTGCATGGTGAAAATAATTTAAGAACTTTCATCCTCTACCATAAAGTGTTTGGATTCTGACCAGAGTCACAGGCAGACTGCAGAAGCGCACCAAAGACGGCTAAAGAGGAGAACACAACCCCAGTCTTTCACTACCAGGCACGCGCCATCCAGTCTTCATTATTGAGTGAAGAGCTCTCCCGCAAAGCAGGCATGGTCCCTAGCGGAAAAGCCAACTTCAAGCAAAATAGTAGGCGTTATGTCTTGCTGAGATTTGAATGTTGTCAGTAATATGAGAGGAGAGGAGAAAGAAGAAAATTTTAAGATTCAAATTAAAGGGAGAGAGATTGTTAGGACTGGCTCAGCAGGGGACAGTGACAACTTTGAAGGACAAGATGTAGTGCTGTGGAGGGACTGGACAGGTGGACATGTTAAACTATTTCTCTGGAAGCTGGAGAAACAGCATAGGGTGATAGTGAGGAGTGATGGATACAGACTCCTCTATCAAGGTTGCAGGCATTGTTTGGGCAGGGGGCTATGGGACAGAATGGTCCAGGCATCATCTCTCCTAAATGTGTATTCTCTAAGATACACACGCTTCCCTGCTGGCAGGGTGCATGTCTGATTGTACCAATCTCTGTGTGGTGGAGCCACCACAGATAGATAAGGACTTGTGTATGGTTCTCAGCATCTTGTGTGGAACCGAGCTCAGTCGTCTGTCTCCCAGCTAACATCACCTCAGCATGTGCCATCGCTGCATACATAACAAAGGCCATTTTGATCAATAAGTGCAGGGCAGAGGGCAAAGCAATGACGTATAATCAGCAGTGTGTGCCCTTGGACAAATCGCCTGGCCTCTCTGGGCCCTGGCTTATGTCTGTAACTGTGAACCTATCAAGGAAAGACAGTCTGTCTCCCATTGACATGCAAGATGGCTGAAATAAAGGGTATCCGATTTTCAGCTTCTCTGGCTCACACTGGATGAAGTGAATCGTCCTACACCACATGTTAAATTCATAGGTGTCCAACCTGTGGATTGTAGGCTGTGAGAACATACACATGCTTATTTTGTGCAACCGTGAGACAATGTTGTCATTTACAAAGTTCATGCTTGAGACATGCATAACTGAGTTACAAAAAAATTGCCAGAAAAGTCTTATCAGCTAAGCATGATAGCATAGAAAAACATTGGTTATTTTGACTTAACTTCTCAGGGGACAGAAAACAGGCATTTTTTTCATAATCTGGGAGTATTGTGAAAAAGTCAAGACACTAAGGGTTCTATGATTCCTGAAAGTTCTAGATTCTCATTATGCCCTGGGTTTGTGCTGAGTAATGTTTGCCAGTCTGGCACAAACTACAGTCACCAAGGAAGAGGGAACTGCAACCCATGAGACCATTTTAAAACAATCTGTGGGGCATCTTCTTGACTGACCATTGATGTCAGCCCACTGGGGGTGGTACCACCCCAGAGCAAGTGGTTCTGGGTTGTAGAAGAAAGCAGGGCCGCCATGGAGAGTGAGCATCCCTCCATGGCCACTTCTTCAGTTCTCACCACCAGATTCCTGCCCTGAGCTGCTGCTCTGGTCACCTTTGATCATGGTCTGAAACACGGAAGTGCAAACCAAACGAACCGTCTCCTCCCCCAAGTTGGTCTGGTCTGCCTTTTATCACAGCAACAGAGAAGCAAGCTTGGACGGGACTCGAAGCCAAGAACCCCACATCCCTCACTTCTGTGTAATCAATCACTCTCATCGTCAAAACAACTAAAAGCCACAGCCTTGAAGTTAGTGGGGCACGATGACCACTGAATGGATGGATAGATGGATGGATGGATGGATGGATGGATGGATGGTGGATGGATGGATGGATGATGGATGGATGATGGATGGATGGATGGATGGATGGATGGATGATGGAGATGCAAGACTGTAGACTACTACCATAACCTTGCCCCTTGACTGACGTTCGTCATACCCCTGGATCTGAATGACATGAGAAATGAGCTCACTTCGCCTCTCCGGGAGCAGAGCTAACTTGGGTGTACTCTGAAAATACGCACACTCTAAGCTCTCTGCTCATCTTCTGGGTCTCGAGCTGCACAGTTTGTCAACATAAACAAACCCAGCCATGAAATTCTCCTTCCTCTTCCCCCATCAGCGGCAGTGAGGAAGAAACAAAAGACCCGCTGGAAACTTACCCGTGGGGTCCTCTTCCTGGGAAATGTGAGGTTGAGATAGTTATTAGGAATGAGTGATTTGCCCAAATCGAAGTCAGTATTTTCTCTATAGTTTTTACGCCAGGAATCTGTTGAGAAGCAAAAACAACATTGAAATTGGGATCCAGGGCGCAGGTGGTGATATTGTAACCTGTGGATGTCCTCGTATCAGGACTCTTCTAGAATAAATCCCTCACTCCAACTTTTGTAAAGCCTTAAATGACTGAGGGGTATGGGAGGCCATTGCATGTCTTCAAGGATAGTCACCCTTGGTTGGCCTCTGAGTTGAGGGGAAGGGGTCTTGAAGCTCAGAGTAGAGAGTACTAGCCAGACTCAGGCAGGGGGACAGAGACGACACTAGAGACTAGACACAGCCTCCACGCTTACCCATTGGTCTTAGTGGAGTGCCCCGGAAGAGCTCATAGAACTTGGAGAGGTACATGACCATGCTGAGCTTGTCGGGCTCCTCAGTAGATGCCATCTCTTTGCCGGTAGTCATAGGCAGGATCCCAAACTCGCGCTTGGCCACATCAAATGCCAGCTGATTGTTCTCCACGGCGTCATCTTCATTCAGCGAGTCAAAGTTGCTGGTGGACCAATACCAGGTGAGTTCAGGGTGAGACAGGATGCACCCAGCCCAGAATGAACACTGTGCACTGATAATTTTCCAGCCCCAACCTCAAGCCCAGGAACACGCCTTGCTCATGAAGAGACTGAATCAAACACAGACCATGATTATACCACATGATTATAGCTAGGCTAAAACCCTCAGAAAATGGTGTACTCTCTTTGAAAATGTAGGAGCTACTTTAATTACTTCTCATTCTTTTTTTTTTTTTAATTTTAACTGTTATTGTAACAGGATCTTTTCTCAAACCAATCAAATTATCTGTATCATGTGGAGAGATTCCCATCTCCTCGGGGCGAGGTGATTTTGGTAGTTTTCCATTAGCCTTTAGAAAGGGTTTGTACATGGGTGGAGTCTGTGCTGCGTCCCGTGTCAATAGGTCAGTAGAGGTCATGAAGGGTTTCTAGACTGTCCTCTCACCTTCCTATTGACCCTGCCATTTTGCCAACACACAAGGAAGCTTTAGAAGATTCTAGAAATGATCTGATGATTCTGGATGTCAAAACAATACTTCTTTGGTTAAGCAGGTCTCTCTTCTACTTCCTCTCATGGGGGGGGGGGGCTTTGAGGCCTACACTCAATTTCCAAAAGGTGGCTATTAGGGTTGGGGGCCAAGCTGTGAGACACAACCACTGATTCTGTGATGACTGTCAGATCCCAGGGACACGGGGCAAACATGTTGCTGTCCAAACAAGGGAAAAGCAAGTTTTAGAAAACAACCCAATCAGAACTTGCAGAGAGAAACACTGAGCCAGGTTGGGGGTCTTCACCCAGAGAAGGCTGGGGTCCCCTGTACCCAGGGTCTGCACTCACATCAGCTCTGGCCGGAAGCGGTGGATGATGGCACACAGGGCCAGGCCACTGCGCCAGGATGTGGTCAGGTCGGTGACACGGACGTGCTGGTAACCCTCGGTCTGCTGCTGGCACCAGGTTAGGAGCTTGTTAGGCCGGATGTCTGACTCTGTGGGGAGGGGACAGGTGGTGAGGCTCTGCAGGGATTCCAGGGAGTTCGGTCTGAGCATCACGCCCACTGTAGTCAGGGCTGGGAACCAGGAAGAGTGGACGGCAGAGATGCAACCCTGACGGCCACTGCACAGGTCAACAGGAAGCACACTGTCTAACAGCACTGTCACCAGGGTCCACTATGGCCAGGGTCCAGGGCTGGAGGCTGGGAACACAGAGCCTGCATCCATTAGGTGATGCTAATGACACGGGGCTGTCGTGCACAGAGGTGCTCATGACCATGTTTGCCGCAAGTAGCCTAGGAAGCACTCTCTAAAGAAAGTCTCTGTGGATGTGCATGTGAGCTGGGTACTGAAGAGTGTCTAGGGATTCATCAGATAGAGGTATTCCAGGAAAACAGGATGGAGAGACAGCAAAGAATGCCAGAGCCTGCCATGCTTGGGTACAGTGTTTTACAGCAGCTGGGCATGTGGTGTGTGCAGGGATGGGAGCGGGGAGACGGACACAGTGGCAGCTGGAGCGTCTCTGGGTAGGAGAGCAGGGGGCCTGAATGAAGGGCTGTTGGGGAGTTACTCATTGGACTATCCCTCCCCTGCTTCTGAACACTACTCTGTGCCAGCTCTGAGCCAGATTAGGAAGATAAGGAGAAGGAAGGGGGAAAGTCCCAGGAATCTGGTGACTAGCTGCTAGGGAGACAGGACACTTTTCCCAGAAACAAGATGCAAAGGAAACCTAGCCCCGTGGAACTCCCTATAGCGGACTTTCCTGGGCTGAGTGCTCAGAAAGCGACTGCAGGTCTCGATTCCAATAATCCCATCTTACCCCTGCTCTGAGAGAGAGGAAACTGAAGGACAAAGGGGAGAGGCACCTGCCAAGGTCACACAGGTAATGGGACACAGGCAGCTAGTATCATCCCCTGCACACCTTGTCCCAGGGTCCCGGATGGGCAACTCACCCCGCCTGGAGAGGCTAACGGATCTCCTCACTGAGCCCCATCTCTCGGGAGGGAAGCGGTCCAGTTCTTTAGTGATGTACAAATGCTTCACCTACGAGCAGAAAAGACCACACACCTGCCCACCAGTTCCCAGCTCCTGGGCTGGAGGCCTCTCTGTGCCCCATACCAGATTCCCTACCTGCTACTGTTTTCTTCAGGTGCAGGCTGGTAAGACTTTTAGCAGGGCATCTAGACAACTGAGTCACAGACAACGGGCCTCAACAGTTCTCCCAAATGAGGCAGAACTGACCGTGAATATCTAATTGGCTAATAGGAGCCCATACTATTCTCTGTCCTACTAATTAATAGAGTTTGGGGGATAAAATCCCTAGGATAAGTGATGTCCAAGCCTTTGCATGGTAAGGAAGAGAGGAAATATCTAGGTAAGTGGATTACTTTTGAGAGAGGGGAATTAATCAGTGCCACATTTGCACAGTGGCAAATCAACACGTGAAAATATATAAACACACACATATGCACAGTACCATATGTGTTCTAGTCCCCCATAAGGCTATAAAGAGGCCTCTAGGCCTCTATTGCACCTTCACATTTTGTGGGGGAAAGAACTGGCTCCACCCTTTTGCTAACGAGCTTTGGTGGCCTCAGTTTCAGGACAGTGACAATATGAGACCATTGCTCTCCCTCAGCTCACTGCAGGGGCTTCAGACAGGCGTGGGAGTGGGCTTACCTGGTGAGGCCTGACGCAGTGCAAGTTGAGGTTTGGGTACCGTGTTGCTGGGTCCAATGTGTATTGTTCAAAATTTTTGTTGATGTTCTCTGGGGTTGTCTGAGGTAACAGTCGGTAAAGACTTTCTCTGCAGGGAGTCAGAACCCAGAGTTTGGAGATTATTCTTGCCACCTCAGGCCCTTGATCCTATACTCCCCTCTCCCCCAGCCTCCAAGGTTTCAGGGATGGCCTCTGGTGTGTTTGTATAATTCTTTCCTATAATCTCACACACTCCTGAGAGCTGCAAAGTGTGGGGTAGGAGCAAAAAAGGGGGAGAGAGGAAAGAGTACCCAGGTGGTAGGGATGAGGTCTCCTTTCCTGGGCGGGATGCCAGAACACAGGTCCAATATCTCAGCAGACTCTGGTTCAGTTAAAGCTACGACCCAGCCACAGTCTTCTGTGGCCTGCTTTTGTGGTCACAGTGGCCCATACCCAAGGCCATCAAAAGCTTGTCTCCCATATCGGCACTAACTCTCAGGGTCAGCCATCTGTTCGCGGTCCCATGGCCAGCAGCAAGGGCCTGGGAAGAAGCCAGGACTTCAGCTGTAGAAGAGGCCCGGCAGGTCCCAGAATCCTTACCCAGGGAAGGACACTGTGAAATGTCCTTGAAGACTTCCTTAAATAAACCTCTTGGGCCTTGTGTGGATGAGAAAAGGACTGATTTAGGACTAGCCCATGTCCAGATTTGTCTCTACTTTCCTGGACACAAGAGCAACTCACTGACGGAGAGGCATCAGGACATAGAGTGTCCTTGAAGACCCAGAGATCACATCAGACCACAAGTGGGATGGCAGGTTAAAGCTCAGTGCAGAGGCCGCAGGACAGCTAACTTAGTTCTACTCCTGCCCGAGTCTTCTACCCAGAGTCCCCCACTTAGGCGTTCTGCTTGAGGCTCACCTTTCAGCCAGCACCTCCAGGGGAGAGGTGCCCTGGTCCCAGCTCTTCACCATCCATGCCGTGTCAAAGGCTGCCAGGAAGCCCCGGGCACAGCCTGTGCCCATGGGCCAAAACGGCTGTAAAAGAACACAGGTAAAATTCTCATTGGCTCTGGTGACTCGTGGTCTCCTCTCCCATTCTACCTGGCACATTCTGGTTGTGGGGTGCCATCTCTGAGCCAGAGCAAGGGCAGAATCCTGCTGCCCACAGCTTCCCAGAATCACCGGTAGTTGGAGCATACATGTGAAATGTATGACAGCCCCACATGTAGCAAGGCTGGGGGCTCCGGGAGAGAACGGAACCAGGGAACACTTCATGGAAGTGTGACCTTCATGTCATTGTAAAGCATGGATGGGATTCTGACCTCCGTCCATTTGGGAAGATCAGGGGCAAAGGTTTTGTGGATGGAAAGTGCTGGAGCCTGCCAGAACACTCAGCACAGGAGACTGAGGAAGGGAAAGTTGGGAGGGAGACAGGGATAGAAGTGACAGGCCACTGGACCAGGCGGTGGTGGCGCACGCCTTTAATCCCAGCACTTGGGGGGCAGAGACAGGCAGATCTCTGTCAGTTTGAGGCCAGTCTGGTCTACAAAGTGAGTTCCAGGACTGCCAGGACTGTTACACAGAGAAACTCTGTCTCAAAAAAAAAAAAAAAAAAAAAAGTGACAGGCCTCAATAAGGGTGAACAAGGACTGATCTGGTCAAGTTGAGGGTAAACAGCTTGCTCCATGGTGCACCCAGGGTAGGGTTTGCAATCTGACTCTCAGCCCCAGATAACTTTGTAGACACTGACAGTGTTCATACTATGATTGGAAGCTAACCCTGAAATGGTCATTTATCTAAGGGGCCTTGCACTTACAGGCTCAAGAGGGAGGGCCACAATGTCTACACTATACTTTGAAAACCCCTTGTCCTTACAGTCCCCCTTAAACTCTGGAAGATATCTACACAGAAAGGCCACACAGGGCCAGCCACACGGGTAACAGGTCCCAGCCATGCTTAGGGTCTACATGTTGTGAGGACAGTCCTAGGCTCTAGACCAGGCCTGGTTAGTTTTGTTCTTCATTCTAGAGGCAACGCAGAAGCTGGAAATGGGAGAAAAGGCTTCTGCTACAGGCAAGCAGACAGATCTCAGAATTCAGCCAACAGGGCTGGCTCCCAGGGTTCGAAGGGCAGGTAGTACCTCAAGCAAGCTGTCGCCCACAAGGGCCACGAGCAGCTGGTGTGCCTGGCGCTCACGCATCAGGGCTGCGTTCTCTGAGGCATACATGGAGGTGAAGTCGAACATGGCCACATCAGGCTGCCCGTTGTGATTTATGGCAAAGTCTAAGGATGGCAGCTGGTAATTGGTGGCAAAATCCGCGGCTTCACGGGCATAGGAGAGCAGTTTTTCCTGGTTCACGTTCTCTGTGCACAGGAGCATCTCTGTGTCAATGTAGTCCTGGGGAGATCAGAACATACGTAAAACCTCCCTCCTCTTCAAAGGGCTCGAGACCAGGGGATGGGTCTTCATGAGGAGGCTAGAGGGGCTGGGAGATGAATCAGTCTTTAAAGCGTTTGCCGTGCAAACACGAGGGCCTGTGTTCAATCCCCACATAGGAATCCAGACAGAACAGTGTGTGATTATAATCTCAGTGCTGGGGAGACAGAGACAAAACGGTCCTCAAGAGTCCTTTGCTAGTCTGCCTAGCCTAATGGGTAAACTCCAGACCAGTGAGAGACCTCAAAAGACAAGATGATGACTCCAGAGGAGTCACCCCTGAAGTTAAGCTCTGACCTTTACAGAGATGCACACAGGTGCATGTGTGTCAGCAGGAAGTGTGTGTTTGTGTGTGTACATGTACGTGTGCCTGTGAGCATGCACGAATCAAAACTAGAACACCAGAGCCAAAGAAATAAGCACATGGTCCAGCCATGGCAGTTAGCACGGTTGTGATTAAGCACCCAGTTTGGCGTTGGGCTTTCTGGCATCCAAGGTGAAGGGGAAATGTGATACGGGCTTTCCTTATCAGAAAATGAAGCATAGCAGTTCCTCACGGGAGGCGAGTTTTTCCTGGCACTCCGCTGAAAGATCTGTCTCATGCAGGAATTTACAGAGAGGGCACTGGGAACTGTAATGGACAGTGGACTTGATAACAGCCTCCCGGCAAACAAGGAACACATTGCACATGGCTGGTTCTGATGATAACTTTCAGTACAATTAAGAAACAAAGGAACAAGCCAGTAAATGTGATTTAATAACGGATGGAGTGAAGCTACTGGGGTCCATATATGCTGCGGTTAGTAGTCAAACAAGATCAGAAAACAAAAGCGGGGGTGGGGGGGTGTGCCATGCCTCTCTCTGAATTTCTTTCCGAACTCAGTTGCCCACTTCTCTGTGATGCTGGGGACACTCTGTCTTGGCTACGAAAGTGGGCACTGCCCTGCTTCTCTGCTGGGGTGGAGATGACTGCGTGGACAATGAGGAAGTTCATCCTAGAGATGCAGAGCGTTCGATATTTCCAAAGCCTGCTCTGCTTAAAGGCCACCTTTCCTAAAGAGGACGCGAAAGGGCAAGCTCCCACCAGCAGTATGCTCCCAATGTGCACAAACAACCTGGGTTCAGTCTCCAGTGCTGATTTAAACTGGGAGTGGTGGGGCACACCTGTAATTTCAGTGTGAGGGAGAAGGAGGCAAACTGATCAGGAGTTCAAGGCCATCCTCAGCTACAATATGAGAGTTCAAGGCCAGCCTGGCATACATGAGATTCTATCACAGCTGGAATATGGGCATGCTGTTCGACTTTATTCTGCGTTTTCACTTTCAATACCATAATTGTAAGATCTCCTCCTTGGAACTGTATGAAGATGGAAAGAGAGTGTATACATGGAATCCCTCATGCAGTGCCTGGCATACAGGAATAGATGATACTCCCTGCCCCTACTAATTCCCAATGTCATGAATGGCCACATGATGAGATGCCAACTGAACCTATCCAAGGTGCCAGCATGGGCACTCTACAGGTTCCAAAATATATAACCTTCTCCATACCCAGAGTGACCTTCTGTTTCTTGTTTCTGTTTCTTGGGGAGCTGTGACTTCAAATACTCTATTTCTGAAATTCTAATATTTCCTCACAGAATATACATAGCATTCACCCAAGAGAAGACTGAAGAAGCCACCTCAGTACATCTGAGGGGAAAAGAGGACATCCTATTGCCATACTGACCAACCAGCAGTGAGCTGGCAGATCTGAAAGCCCAGTGCTCACAACAGCTAGTGTGTGTGTGTTGGTGTGTGTGTGTGTGTGTGTGTGTGTGTGTGTGAGGCTAGCTTCTACTGTCCTACCCACAGATTCTGCCCACAACTCATGCTCTCAGCAGAGGCCCAGCCAAGGTGGAGGAGGCCTGGGTTACTAATGCTTCCAGGCCGGATGCCAGTACAAGCTGGTGAGAAGATATGTACACTGTACTCTGACAAGCAACACTGAGTGGTCCCAGTCCAGGACAGGACCTGGAGGCAGCTGACCTGGGGCTGTGGGATCCTTATCTTGAAGCAGTGAGCACAGGAGCTCTAGAAGGGTGAGGTCTGACCAAGGCCCTCATCCTCCCCACCTCCTCTCTCTCTTCTTTATCCATCCATATGTGTGTGTCTATGTAAGAATATGCCACATGCATGCAGTGCCTGCAGAGGTCAGAAGAGGGCACTGGAGTCGGCCGGAGCCTCTGGATGTGGGTGAGAGTCACCAAACGTGGGTCCTCTGGAGGAGCAGCAAGTGCTCTTAATCTCTAAGTCATCTCTCCAGCCACACCATGTTCGCTCTTATACTCGATGATGCATACTAGGTCTGGTGTGCACGCCTGCAGTCTCAGCTCTTGGGAGACTGAGGCAAGAGGATGGAGAGTTTGAGGACAGCCTGGCCTACACAGCAAGACACAGCAAGACATCGTCTCAGAGCAAAAATAAATAAGTAAACCAAGAAGCAAAGCTATGGAGAGAAACCAAACAGCCAATAGGACAGAGCAAGTGTCCGAACAAGGCTGCGGTGTGTGTGTGTGTGTGTGTGTGTGTGTGTGTGTGTAGAACCCTGAAAACCACTGTCTACCAGGCACTGAGCCAAGCATGATGTGTGTGCACACATATATACATATATGTGTGTACATTCCTCATGCATCCCTGCTCATATACAGTCATGTCTCAAGAACTCTTCAGAGGATTTACAGGCGTTATTCCACTTTATAGACAGAAGACTGAGATTCAAAAAAAAAAAAATCAAAATCTTGGCCACTATCCAGAGTTAGCTCATGGGAGAACCGGGTCTCTGCTCGTCTCTGAAGGCGCAAACAGTAAGTATTCCCCTGTGGCAAAGGGACACAGTGTCAGACTCCAAAGTGACGTCATCTCCATGTTCCACAAGGACAAGGAGTCCCCATCTCCAAGTGAGTGTGACCTCTTGGAGAAGAAGCGGGGCCAAAGGAAGAATGACATTTGAGGAAGGAAAAGATTCAACTGATCATATCCTGGGCAAAGGTCTCTCACCGCCAGGTTTGAAACATATCTGTGTGGATGGGTAGTCACGCAATGTCAAAGGCAAGGAAGGGCCCGGCAGTTTCTCTTTCCCCTCTCCCCTCACATGGGTTCTAGCAGGATAGTATCTCCTCTCACATCTGCTGATGCTGCCAGCCCATGCGTCCTGGGGGAAACAGTTGAGAAATCGCTATCTATGGATACATACATTAATGATGACTCCTTTGTCCAGCAGGCTCTGCTTCTTGGCTGTCATGACAAAGTAGTGCGTAGAGTCCTTGTAGTAGACAATGTTCTCGAGATCAATCCCTGCAAGGAGAAGCATTCAGACCAAGTTTACCAACGGCGCCTTGCTTCATTCCAGGTCTCCTTATGTATGTGCAGAAGATGCATATAAGATAAATAGCAAAGACATATCAGGCTGTGGACCAGAAGCAACTAGCTTTTATGATTGCACAAAGGCATGTTCAAAAGTAAAACAACCAAACAGCATACAACAACCACAGATGTCCAGTATTCTTAAGTTAAAGCTAGACAGAAAGTGTTATAGGAAGTGCTAGACAGGACCACAGATGCAAACTTTGAACCTGACTGTATGGATCAGGCTCCATCCACTGTGTGTCCACAGAGCATCTTCTATCATGGCCTAGCTTGCATGAGAAAACCCAGGTCAGAGGTTAGAGGCTTAGATTGCATTGTGGTATGTGGGTGTGGGCATGCTCCTGTGTGTAGGCCAGAAGACAACCTCGGGTATCATTTTTCACAAACCTACCTACTTGAGACAGGGTCTATCATTGACCCAAAGCTCAGCAACTAGACTAGACGGGCCAGCCATGAGCCTCAGGGATGCTCCTGTCTCCACGTCCTAGAACTGGGATTATTAACATACATAACCACGCCAACATTTTTATGTGGGTCCTGGGAATTGAGTTCAGATCCTCAGTGGAGCCATCTCCCCAGCCCTAGACCTCATCTTTTGTTCTCTTCACAGACAGCAACACTTTCACACATTAGGATTCTGCACTGAAGATCACGATATGAGATGATCGCTTGGCTCTGTTTCTCAAAGGGATGCGGGGAGGCTCATTCGGAGCCACCGGCTCACCTGAGAACTTAACGTAAGTCAAATCATCAGGACTGCTGAATTAGAAACTGCGGGTAGAGCCAACACCGTAAGTGTTAAGTTCCCTGGGTGGCTCTGGTGGTCACTAGAACATGAGAACCTCTGGCTGGTTTATGTGACAGGAAGTAAAAGGCACACAGTGACCTTAAAGCATCCACACAAGGTGTGCTGGGTAACCATAGCAACACCCTTATTATTACAGTAAAATAGGAAACAGCCATGCATACGGAAGGCCCCCCAGAGAATCAAAGGAAATTTACAGCTGTCACTGACGTGAGACAATGACTTATGGTGTGACAACGGCCAAGTTTAAAGGAAGCTCGGGAAAGCTTTGGAGAAACACATGCAATGTCCCGCCATAATCCCTATCTGGTGGTTCGGGTATTTATTTTCTTTGTTTCTAAGGGGGAAGGAAGGGCTGGAAAATTAAGTATTAAATCATTCAAAGGATATAATACTCTGGAAAGGAAACATTAAAACTTGTAATAATAAATTGGGGGAGGCTCCGAGGGACATAAGGTGGCAAATAGAGTTGTTACCAGCCAGAGGCAGAGTCTGGCTCAGCAACTCAGCCCCTTCCTAGAAAATGAACTTTGGAGAAAATGATTCCAGGGAAGTGGCACCTTAACAGGAAACCCATGGAAGGTGGGGGTCAGAGGCCAGAGTCTTAAGTGAACACATGTGTCTTTGTGGGTCACAGGGTCTCTGTTATCAATACAGTGGAACCAGCCACAGACAACAGTGTGAATGTATGTCCATGATGAGTTGTGGGATCACAGTCCTTGCTAAAGGACATCTCAACGTATCACGAAACATACCCCATTTGGATTTGTTTTCTCCCTTAGGCCCCTTGAACATAGAAAATCAGTCCCATCTCAGAGGTGATACCAAAGCCACACGGTTATCCTTAGTCCTTAGGCTTGGATGCCAAGAGAAGCCACGGTCCCCAAAACCTACCATCAGGATTCTACTTAAGATGTGATGTTGAACGGGAACGTGAGAAACGTGGGCACTATTTAAAACGTGCTCAGACAAGAAGACAAGGTACGGGTGCAGTGACTGGAACAGGAGCCATGGGAAACAAGCGTGTAAGCGGCAGTGAGGGAAAGTGTCAACAGACCAGGGCAGACTGGGCACCAGACTGCATGCCTGGCACCTTCACTCCTTTTATAGATAGGGTCTCCTGTAGTTGAGGCTGGCCTCAAAATTACCATGTAGCTGGTGCTAGCCTTGAACATTTGGTTTTCCTGCTTCCATCTTCCCAGTGCTGGGATTACAGGCACGGGCCACCATGCCTGGTGAGTATTACAGGCCTTAGTTTAACATTATCATTGCACTGCCTTTCCAAGGGACCATGTGCAGTTTTGGTCAGGTTATAAAGAAAGCCAGTTTCTCTGTTTCTCCGCTACCCTCTTGAGTATCTGTTGCTCTGGCCACATAGAATATAAGTCTTGGGCTGCTTATCTGCCCCAGGCTGTATACCCAGCTATTGAATCATTATCTTCTGTCCCATGGTTAGGTGACAGTTGCTTCCAGAGCATGCTGGGGGTGGGGTGAGTTGTGTGTAGGGTCCTTGTCATAAGGAAGGGCAGCTGATGTGCTGCACAAAGCCCCGGGAGTCTTCAGGTTCTCCCCTCAGATTATAGGTTCCCTCCTCAGCATGTCCCAGCATTTCAGGCAGACCTTAAGCACAGACTCCCCAACTGCCCTGTGTCACAGTGCTTTACGTGGGTACCCTCTTTGGATAGGGAGACCCTTCAGGAGGGGTGGGGCTAACATTGACTGTACTCTACAATGCTGAGCGCCAGTATACAATAGACATTCAGTAAATGTCTACCATGTATTAGCAAAGTCTACAATCTATTTCCATATACAACATCCAGAACATTCTCTCAAGATTCCCTCTTTTCTTTGAAGGGCCTCTAGACATTTAGTGTACTGAGAGAAATCTTTGCTCCCAGACAACCCATGGAAGCCAGAGGGCCCTGTGAACAGCTTGGAAACCTTGGGTGAGGGACTAGGGAGATAGCTTAGTTAGAAAAACGTGTGTTGGGCAAATATTGCAGAATGGAATTTGGCCAGAATCCATGAGTTGGGGGAGGGTAGGCATGGTGTTACAACCCCAGTGCTGCTTAGAGACAGACCCCTGAGGCTCACTGGCCATGCAACCTAGCCTACTTGTCAAGCATTAGGCCAGTGGGACCTTTTCTATACACATACACACACACACACACACACACACACACACACACACACACACACACACGACAGCATCTGAAGAAGGACACTAAAGACTGTCATCTGACCACCATACATCTGTTCACACATGCATATGTATACACACACACACACACACACACACACACAGACAGGACAGCATCTGAAAGACAAGAGACTGTCATCTGACCACCATACATCTGTTCACGCATGCATACACACATACAAACATACTGTGAATAGCGTCTGGTTTAGAGAGGGGAGGTCTCACCTGTTTCTTCCTTAAGGTCCTGAAAGAACTTCTGGTTGAAGATGAAGGCCACGCCACTGATCTCCTCCACCTTGGCCTCGGCCGTGCTGTTCCTATTTATGAAGTTGGCAGTGATGGCGATGGCTAGCTTCCCCCGGAACTCCTTCCTCCTGAACCCTGCGTAAGGGACAGGATAGATGTGTCAGTCCTCTAGACGGGGTGGCAACTCAGACAATACTGCTGAGAACACTCTTCTCTGTGCCCCAAAGACAATGGGGGCAGCGGTTCTGGAGCAGGCAGAGGCACCAGACTTGTTCCCGCAAGAGGCATTTTGAACTCTGTTCTTTTCTATATCATTGGACCATATGCAGCGCTTACATATCCACAGGCCAGTGGCCAAAATGATCTGTGCAGCAGGCTACCACAGACCTCAGCCCTCTGGAGATGTTCTGAGTATATCACTGAAGACTCTTAAAGTGCTTTGGCACTGAGGGCTTGCACGAGTCAAATGGTTTTGTCAGCATTTTAAATGGAAAAGAAAACCTTTTGAAAAATAGGATTAGACTAAACTCCCATAGGAGAGGGATGCTAAAACATTTTCTTTATAAATTTGTTGTTATGGGTTGTATTGCATTGCCATCTTCCTACCACATATGATGGTGAAATCCTAACCCTTGGTGTTTCTGTACGTTGGGCTTAGTTAATATAAAGTCAACTGGAGTATAATGGGCCATCTACTGTAACACGGCTGATGTCCTTATTCATAGGGAAAGTTGGACCCATAAACACACTGAGGAAGAAGCTCCGTAAAGATGAAGGCAGAGATGGGGTTGTGCTTCTGAAAGCAACACCAAGGCCTAGCAAAAGAAACCAGCACACTAGCTCCCAGCAGCTGGTGTTTAGGATGTATGCTGGCTGGCTTATGTTTTGACATAAGCCTAGACATACCTAGGAAGAAGCAATCTCAATTGATGAACTGCCCCTATCAGATTGGTCTGAGGGTATGTCCGTGGTGGCATTTTCTTACTTAGTGATTGATGTGGAAGGGTTTAACCTATAGCAGGCTCGGTATAGGCCCTAGGCTCTCAAGTAGTATGACATGTAGTTTTCCCAAACAACCAGAGCAATCCCACAAATCATACACGTATTCACACTGGCAGCTTTGATGTGTCTTGTCAGACATTTCTGTGAGAAGATGGGCACAGGAGTGAGGGCAGGGCAGACTGTGGGGCAGAGAACACTGTAGAGCAGAGAAGACTGTGGGGGCAGGGCAGACTGTGGGGCAGAGAAGACTGTGGGGCAGGGCAGACTGTGGGGCAGGTAGCAGACAGGAGAGGCCTGAGCTGAAGGACCAGATATGCAGACTTCTCTGAGATCAGACCTATTTCAGTATGTGTATCCTGTCCTCAGAGAATGAGTTTGCCCAATCATGCATCTTCATCTTATGACCTTTGACAGGGGCAGACTCAGAAATAACAACTGTCCCTACTCTAAGAGATGCCACCGACATTATGATGTCTTCCACCCTGGTCTCAGACAGCCCTTTCCATATAAATGAGTACACGAAGCCTGTTGCTGGACTCAGAGAAGCGTGGCTTTGGAGCCTGAGAGTTTGGCTGCCGGGCAGTGGGTATTCTCAAGAGCTATGGAGAAAGAGGCCCTTCTCTTGATTGGTAGAGTACTTGAACATGAACGGATGCCATTGGCATCTTGAGATGTTTGCCTTAGACAGAGCGAGAGGAGAATGCACCTTGGCTAACACAGCAGCAGGTGCTCAGCCCGTTTATGTTGATATTTCCCACAGTATAAGAAGCATTTTTACAGAAAAGCCCCCCGACCTCTTGCCCCCACCCTCTGAGAGGGTTCTGCTACCCAGATTCTCATTTGGGGATGCTTAGGTCCAGGGAGGGAAAGTGGAATGGCCATCCTCACACGCTCAGACTCAGGCAGGACAGGACAGTCTGTCTGCCTCTACCCTTAGCCGAAGCATCTGTCATCTTGATCATCCTTCTCCGGTTCCCCTCATTATCTCTCAGCCCCAAAAGAAGAGTCCTCACCTTCCAGTGTGTTCCTATTGCCGTCGGCACCAACGATGACGTCAAACTCAAAGTCAGACAGGGCGTGGTCTGCAGGGAGGAATTCTGCCCGCCAGCCGACTTCTACCAGAGGAGAGAGACTATTAGATGAGCGGTAGAGGCAGGCTGAGAGATGCCACCCCTCCCCGCTGGCCATGAGACGTGGACAAGGACCCAGTGAAGCCTCCCCAAGAAAGGCATCAGGCATATCCAGCTTTTGATACTGTGACACAGCGCTGTCGTCTACAAAGCTCATGGTTGAGAACCTGTGCAACTGGGGCTTTTTATGGCAAAGACCTCTCGTAATATTTTAATAAGTTCACTATTTCATATTTGGCCACACGCATAGCTATCCGGTAGCATGCGGTTCCCAGGCTGCAGATGGGACACACCTGGACACTCCATATCCAGCTTCTCTCTGGCTATCTTGCACAAGGCGAAGAGGAACTGCCGACTCTACACCTGGGCTGACTGAACTTCATGAGGATGCTAACCTTTAGCAGACCCCAAACCAGTCTCCCTTGTCCCTGTCTATATCTCAAAGATCCCCCCCATATTTGTCCCATATTTAGTGGCTCCTCACTGTCAAACAGATCCCAGGGGATGTGGGAGAAGCCAGGGAGCCACTTTGCACTTCTGCTTCTGACTCCAATGGTTTGCTGCTGTAGAAGCACATTCTCAGGGCAAGCCTGGCTGGGTCCTTGGAATGAGGGTCGACGATCCAGCAGAGATGTTCCAACAGGAGCACACAGTCTCTGAGTCATTTGAGAATGACTGTGTCTTGTTAAAAAAAAGCAAGGAAATCCTCCCCAAGTTGTCAAAAAATTTTCTGAGCTGAGGCCAGGAGAAGTCAGGGGTGTGCCCTCCCTGGGAAACAGCAAAGTCTCCTATACACACTGCTTCAAACCTCAGCATTACCAAGATAGGAAGCTGTGACAGCAAGATATGGAGGCTTGGACAAACTCCATGACAACGGCGTGTGAAAGAGATCAGAATTTGATTTCCCTTTCTTCTAGTTTTTTTTTTTTAAGGTAGGTTCTCAGAATATAGCCCAGGCTGGCCTTGAACCTACAACCATCTTGCCTCAGTGCTGGGATTACAGGTATGCACCACCACCATGTTCAGCTAAAATATCAGAATATTTCCAGGACAGACTCCAAAGATACATTAAAACCCTGTCTTGAATCTCCCCCACCCCCAAAAAAGAATACTACCAAGAACCCCCCTAGATGGAGGTATTTTATGATCTAAGTTAAAACTCAATAAAATCAAATATACCGATGCTCACGATGGCATACCTGTAATACCTGTAATCCCAGCGTTCAGAAAGAAGTTCAAGGGTCATCCTTGGCAACATAGCAAGTTTCAGGCCAGTTTGGGCTACATAAGACTATCTCAGGGATACATATACATTGTGGTAGTTTGTATGAACAATGGACCCCATAGGCCCATAGGGATTAGTGTGGCCTTATTGGAGGAAGTGTATCACTGGAGTGGGCTTTGAGGTTTTGGAAGCTCAAGCCAGGCCCAGTGGCTCTCTCTTCCTGCTGCCTGCTGACCCAGAGGTAGAACTCTCAGCTGCCTCCCCAGCACTGTCTGTCTGCACGCTGCCATGCTTCCCACCATAATGATGGACTGAACCTCTGAATGTAAACCAGTCCCAATGAAACATTTTCCTTTATAAGAGCTGCCGTGCCCATAGTGTCTGTTCTCAGCAACAAAATCCCTAAGACATACGTATTCCAAGAAATATCTAGAACCTTTATTTGACAACCACTCTAGAAGTCTCAGTTTCGTTACTGTATTTTAAAATGTTTTGGGGGTGCAGCAGCACATTTTCCTATCTGCGTGTGAACTGACACACATGTCCTGAGGCTTGTGTGACTTTATTATGCTATCAGATCTGTCTTGTTGGCTGCCACCAGCTGAATGTTGTTGGTCGAAGTTGTATTTTCCTAGGGACTGAGTGACCAAATTATAGGCCTCATGGTGTAATAGTAATTCCACCATCACTTCCGCCCTTGCTGGGAGCTGAAGAATAAGCCCAAAGCCACAGAAATGGTCAAAAAAGGTAAAGTATTTGTCAGTGGAAGTATGCCAAACAGCTCCTAGCAAAAATAACTTGCAGAGATAGCCTCTGAAAGCTACCAGCACAGCTTCCCACTTGGAATATCTGCCCTCAAGGCAGAGAAGGAAAATTATACTGTACTTTGATTTTCTTGGTCTTCAGGAGGCTCTAGAACCCTCACGAATTCCACGTTCACATGGATTTCCACTCCCAGCATCAGGGCCACCTTGAACAGGATAAGCTGTAGCTGACGGATACCTGTCGGGAAGGAAGGGAGAGATGACTGTTCGGAGCGATGCCTGGGACCACCTGTGTGTAAGTGCTGTGCAGGTGTGGTTGGTGGCCTCCGAACTCAGCACGGCACCTGCTGAGTCTGTACTAGGCACTGCAGGGCTCTTCACGCATCCTTCTTATTCTCATTTAATATAGGAGATATTGAGACTTGCTAAAGCCAGGTGACTGCTCAGGGCCATAAAGAAACAAAAAGCAGACGGGATCCTGTTCAGTCTGACCCGACGGTGCTGCTCTAGCTGGACCAGGCTGTCCTAACTAGGAAGGTCTGTCTTTCCTACACCTTTGCTGAGCTGGGCTCTGGCTTTGAGGACATAAAGTAGAGAGAGGAGGAGACAGTGAGAGTCAGGAGCCACAAGGAAAGTCAGAGATCAAATGGCTCTTGGATGAGGTCTATGCCTAAAGCTCCTTCTCTCCAATGGTAATGGGCAAGGCAGGGAATTCTCCCACCAGCTGGGCTCAATGCTCTCCACTCTTGCCATTTCAAATGCCTTCAGTGAGCGCAACCTTGTTCGTTCCCTAGTGCTCGGCACAAATGGGCATCCGTCCAACTATTTTCCTGTACAGGGAGAAACTGTAAACTTGCTGTTGGCTTCTCTGCATTGAGTGGGTGCAGTTTATTTAATATTCATGGAGCACCCACAATATGCCAGGTGCCATCTTAGTCACAGCAACGGGGCACATGCTCTGTAATGGAGGGAACGGACAGAACGATGGGGCCTGGGCTGGGGCTGCAAGAGAGGTGCAATCGGGAGCATCAGAATCCCTGGACAGACTGAGAACAATGAAGGCCACATGAGGCCAGGGCACCTGGGAGCCAGGAAGCGGCTGGGTAAAAATCTCTTTCGTGTGGTGGCAGAAGGAAGTGGACAAGCAGGGGGGGAGTATGAGGGGATAGACAGTTCACCCTTCCTTCCTCTCCTAGAGCAAATCCTTGGAGCGAAGGAACAATGATGGGGTGCCCAGAGAAGGTGGGGTCCAGGGTGAGGCTCAGCAAGACTAGTGATGAGGAGAGGGAGAAGGGGGAGAGAAATCCAAGAGGGACCAGAGTTGGAAGGCATGGCTCGCTCTGCCTCTGTCCTGGGGATGCTAAGAAGGGAAGATGAGCGTGTGAAGGGCTGGTCAACGCCTCTCTGTCAGGCACAGGACACAGACCACCGTTAAGAGAACAGTGCCGGGAAGTAAGAGTTCTAACACAGGACGTAGACAGAAGCTGAGCAAAGCTGAACATGAAGATGCAGCTGTGGCTGGAGACGGCCTGCGGGCTGAACAGAAGCCAGCCAGCTGGCTACAACCTGCTAAGGAGACAGTCCTTCCAGGGGAGGCTTGGCCACACCTCACAGTGTCAAGGTTCCTGGCTTCCGGGACCCAGGAGGTGCTCTCTAAGTCCCCACCTTCATTCTCCCAGAGCTGCCCTGGACAAGGCCATATCCTCTCCACACTGCTTGAAGCCTTCACTCCACATTCTAAGCAACAGGCCTCCTTCTCTGGGTGGGTCAACGCATCCTGCCAGCTCACGCTGTGGCTTTCTGGGCAAATGCACATTTCTTTCCGTTGAACTCCTGGAATTTTCTCATCCCAAAGTGGGAATAAACTCTGGGGTTGCTGTTGGTAAATTCTTCTGCGTCTGAATAAATTACACCCTTAGCAGCTGACAATTCTCTCCAGTCCCACCCACACCCCAACTCACTTTTCCCATCAGCTCTGGTCTCATATGGACATGGGTCTTTGGGCTTTGCTCTCACCCATCCCCGTGGAGAAGGACAAGGTTGTCAGGTTTGAGAGCCACACACGGCACCCTCCTATGCCACCAGACCCAAAGTGCTTTAATGTTCAGCACACAGCAGATGGGGTGCTGTGTAAGCTTAGCAACTCAAGGAGACAACATTAGTCCTGTTTTATAGGAGATAAAATTGAGACCTGAGAAAAGGAATTTCAGCCAAGTAAGGAATGAAAGAGACATCTTTGTATTGAATTCACCCGACTCTCATATGACCTGCCTGACTTCCACATTCCACTGTCATCTGAAGATGCCCAGAGACCTCTTCCCTGCAAAGCTCCGAGGAGTTGGGGTACTGCCTCCCCAAAGCAGGTCTGCGTAGGTCTTATCTCAAGATTCCACAGGTGACCAACAGCAGAACAG
Source organism: Alexandromys fortis (assembly GCF_014885135.2). NCBI lineage: Eukaryota > Metazoa > Chordata > Mammalia > Rodentia > Cricetidae > Alexandromys > Alexandromys fortis. The sequence continues at coordinate 776,420 of NW_026068128.1, forward strand.
AAGCTGCGTTCCGCACAGGCATTCAGCCTGCCCGGCATCTGGTCTACATCCTCAGCTTCCCTTCCCAGCCCCCATGGAGTCACACAGGCGGCCTTCCCTGTCGTCAAAGCTCTAAGGAGTGCTGGTTAGCGATCTGTCAGAGATTACACGTTCAATGACGTCACTCCTCTCATCTGCCACCTGCCCTCCTCCCCAGGACTCGCAGCACAGTGTCCAAAGGCTTCTGCACAAGGTCTCAACCATCTGGCCCTGTTAGCGGCTTTTGAGTTCTCTCTTTCAAACTCCTCCTGGGAATGTGACTCACTCTATTAGAGCACATTTTATTACTGACAGAATCTCAGCGCACTCCCGGAGCGTACAGACTCCGCTGCTTACCCCTGGGCTTTGTATTTCATTCATCCACCCGACAGATGTTTATTGTTCATCTATTATGTGTCAAGCACTTAGGCCCCTGAGACGGGTATTTTGGCAGGCAGTGTGTGCCACAGTCTGTGACCAATGGGACACAGCACGGAGCCCAGAATAAGCCACAAAGCACACTGTCATGGTCCGAATGTGAAATGTCACCCCTGGCTCAGGTATTTTGACATTTGACCCCCATCCAGTGGGACTGTTTTAGGGGACTGTAGGACCTTTAGGAGATGTGGCCTAGCAGGAAGAAGTGGGCCTCTGGGGGAGGAAGGGGATTTGAAATTTATAGCCCAGTCCCTCTGCTGGGCCTCTCTTCACTTCCACATCTGCCCAGATATGAACTAGCAGCCATGAAGCTGCTTGCCTTTTTCACTTCCCTGCCATGAGAGGTCTGTGTCCCTTCACACCGTGAGCCCAAATAAAACCTCTCTTCAAACTGACTCCTGTGAAGCATCCCTTCACCGGCAAAGCAAAGTAACTAAGCATAGTCTTTCATCTGGAGGCGTGGTCCTCAAAGGGCCAGCGGGGGCTCCTTGATGTGGCAAGGTGGGTCCACCCACAGTGAGGCCTGGACTCACTAAAGTACCCCACCCCAAGATGGGTCCACCCACAGTGAGGCCTGGACCTTCATGAAGTACCCCACCCCAGCCCTACTCACTGATGTGGTCGATGGAGCCGGCACAGAATTTCCCATAGAACTTCTTGGCTCCTAGGCCCCGCAGGTCGTGGATGGTGAAGGGCCAGAGGTGCAGGACGTTGTTCCGGGAAAAGGTGTCTCTCTTCTCTACCACAACCACTTTGGCTCCCAGGTAGGCAAGTTCAATGGCAGTGCGCAAGCCACATGGTCCTCCTCCGACAATGAGACACTGTGGGGAGAAAGCAGACACTTAGCAACCTTGAGTGTCCAGGCGGTCTGTCACCAAGGCGCCACCTCACCAGCCACAGCACTCTGGGCATCTGCTAGGGTCCGCTAGTCACCCACCTGGTGGGCCTTCCTTGTGGGTCCATCACAGACTAGACACTGTTCAAGCCCTGGGAGGATAGGAGGTTCCGAGTGAGGTTGGACCGGATCTGACCCCCGGCCTGGTACCCCCAGCTCTCAGCTTCCTTTCCTGTGAGCTGGGTCTGTGAAGTGTTGCTTTTCCGCAGAGGGCTGTGTCTATAGGACCACGTGTGGGAAGTGTACTGGGCTGGCGAAGTGGTTCAGCTGTAGAGTGCCAGCCTGGCACATGCGAGGCCCTGGGTTACGTAACCCAGCAACACTAAGTACACAGTAAAAGAAGGAAGTACTTCCGAGTCATGGAGGTGTGTGGAGCATCATTATTGTGACTGAAGGTAGCCAATAGTTCCTTAGGACCAAGAGCCAAATAACAAGAGAATCTATTGACAATCTGGACTTTGTCAAGATTAAAAACTTCGGTGCTGGGGCTGGAGAGATGGTGGCTAAGAGCATTCTCTGTTCTTCTAGAAGCCATGAGTTCCATTCCTAGCACCCATGTTGGGTGACTCAAAAACACCTGCAATTCCAGCTCAGAGGATCTGACACCCTCTTTTGGCCCATCATGCACCAGCACACAGATGTATCCCGCCCCCATCACATACAAATAAAAATAAATCTTAAGATAAAACTGATGTTTCAAAAGATTGTATTGCCAAGGAAGTAAAAAGTAGAAAGTCATGGTGGCATATGCCTGTGAGCCCAGGCTAGCCTGTCTCCCCCTCCCCCCTTCCCCAACCTGGCAAAGGAAAAGACAAAAGGGAAAGACAGTTCCACTGATGGGCAAAATACTTGCAAGACACATAACTGAGAAGTTCTACCAGCGCGCTTGTATCTAACACGCATAAAATGTGACAGCTTGAAATGAAAAATAAAACATCCAAATGAACCCCAGAGAAAGAATTTAGATAGCATTTTTTCCAGTAAAGATATAAACAGATCCCAAAACTATCAGCCATTAGGGAAATGAAAAAATAAGCCATGGTGAATGGTCACTCCCCGCCACTGGTAATTTGATGGGGGCACATGAACCAAGAGCTGGAAACAGTCAAATCTCACACCTTATTAGTGCAAATGATTTCAAGCAGTCTGGTATTGCAATTTCTTTATCAGCTAAACACAGGGGTACCATATTAGCCAGCCAGCCCAGTCCTAGGTTCATATACTCAAGAGAATCAAAATCATCTCCATGAACACCAAGGGAAGGATTATTGACATTAGCCCCAAACCTCAAACAACTCATGAGCCTATGAATTGATGGATAAGCAAGATATATATGGGCCTATCCTGCAACCTCGGCGGAACTCTGAAACACAGCTTGCTCGAATACCGAGGGGACTTAAGAGGTGAATGAACAGACACATGGCAGGATCCCCCACTCTTAGGTCCTCCCCAGTAGGACAAAACCCTGGGCCCCTTCCCCAACCCCCTTGACTTTTCTAGCTAGCCAGCAGGAAGTTTCCTGTGGCTAGGATCCCCTAAAGCCCAAACCCATCCACTGGACCCCCCAAGCTACTTGCCACACCCCACCTAAGAGCTTGCTATAGTACTGAGGGGACCAAGAGCTTGTAACTGGAGTTACAGGCAGTTTGCAAGGCACCATGTGGACGCTGGGAATTGAACCTGGATCCTCTAAAAGACCAGCCAGTACGCCTCATCACTGAACCATCTCTCCAGCCCTGAAGTTGGGGTCTTATTACTGAAAACTAGTGTCTGTTTCTAGAGACACTCAGGCCATGGCGTAAACTTGGACTTTGAAATAAGGAGCCAGAATGTTGTATGGTTCAAGCTATTTCATGCTCAGACAGGGAAAAGCCTGGTAGAATGCAGGGGACTTTAGAGGAGGGGCTTCCCGTGTTATCATCAGCATCACTCTAGCTCACGTCTGCGGAGCACTCACTCACAATCGTGTGCTTGGCTTCTCAAGCTCAGGAACTGTTACTGCTCATAGAAGAGACTTTCATTCTGACCACTTCCCACATGGGGAAAACAGGGCACAAAGCTGCAAGGTAACCAACTGGTCCATGGTGTCAGATTGAAAGCCGCGGAGCCAGGTGGTCTTGCTCCCAAGACTACGGTACAGTCCTGCTTCTGGGCTGATGGAAAGAAAAAGAAAACCGACTATCTCAGCTGATGGAGCCCACTCAGGAAGAGGGGAGGAAGGGGGGAACAGAGGGAGTGGTCTATGCCCGGATGCTGAAGGTCGCTGGGGTAAAGAAGAGACAAACAGGACTTTGTACAAGGTCGGTATACCAAGTCATTGCATGTTGAAGAAGACCAAGTCCCTCTTCAGAGAGGACACAGTCTTAGGACAGAAGAGGGGAGAGGGGGACACATGGTGATGTAGATAGTCACATCTAAGTTTCTATAGTGCTGCATAAGATCTGAAAGCATGGAATGCTTGCAGATTCCCACCCAGACAGAAGGAGCCGGGGGTCTGCCAAGGCCACCTACATCATGAACGTCAGCAGTGGAAGGATGTCACAGGTGAGGGTGTGTGCAGGGTGGGTGGGTGGGTGGAGTATGGGGGTGTGGGGTATATGTGAATAGCTGGAGCTGTTCAGCAAGTCAACAAGCGGGACCTTCACCCATTTCTCACTCACTGATGGACGCTGCAGAGACATCTGGAAACTTTCCTCTACTTGGGATTAAATGTTATCTTAAAAACACATCCCTCTTCCTGAGCAAATACTCCAACCCCTGGCTGTCACTCCCCTAGGCCACCAGGGTCCCCGAGGGAAAGTACGATCAAGTAGATCAGAGGCTCCCACACTGCAATCAGTGTAGTTTACTGGCTGGAAGCTTCCAGAGAGTCTGTAGCCTCCCAATTAGAGGAAATGAAGTCACTGCTGAGATTTGACTCACCCCCAGAGACTTTGGGGGGTGCGTGGGGGTGGGGCCCTGGCTTCCTCTCTGGACAGAGGTGCCTGGAGAAAACCGGCTTCCTTAGCCCAGATCCTGCACCTTATCTCACCCTCCATGCAACTTCTTGCTCCACATAGCCAGACAATGACGGTCATTTCAGAACCTGTTCCAAACCCCAGGCTTGTGAGGTTTGCTTTGGGCGAAGTCTGGCCCCATCACACGTCTTTGCAGTTACTGCCTTTTTCCTGTTGGTGAGCTCTCTCACTCCATGGCCAGCGCTGGGCCAGCTGGAGGATGTAGGTGAAGAAGGGCAGAAGAGAGAGGCCTCCATGCCTGACCCATCTCTGGTACCCAGACAGGGCAGGAAACCTCTTCTCCAGCCAGGGACTGTTGTACCTAAAGTGTGCAAACATTAGCCGGGACTCAAGTCCAGTCTTCTTGGCACCCCATGGATTACTGTCAGCGAGTGCTTGGCTTTCCTATCATTCTAGGCTGCGTTACATATTTTGGGCCTGGAATCTCAGAGATGCCAGTCATACCATAATTTTAATCAAAGCAAATGCCAATGGGCTTAGCTATATCAAGGGAGAAAATCTCTGCTGGCACAAAGGCCTGTTGGCTGGGGTGATGGGGACAGGGCAGTTCCCTTGGAATGAGCTAGTTATGATCAGAACGGGGACTTGGTATCCTGGCAAGGGGTCAAATGCTATGCAGTCACGTGTATGGGCAGAGGAGCAGCGCCAGCTTTCTGGGATGCCCATGGTCAGGAGATGCTCTAGATGTTAGGTGTAGCCCAACGGACTGAACACAGCGGCAAAGGACCCTCCTCTTCCCACAGACCCAGCAACTGCCGTTTAAAACTCATGTTCAGTACATAGAGCTTTTGGCTAAAACTCAGCCTCAGTCAGTGATTGCTCACTGCACAAGCATAAGAACTTATTTTCATAAGGGAGGGAGAGAGTGGGGGAGAGAGAGAGAGAGAGAGAGAAAACGCTATGTTTGGTGGCACACAGCTGTGGGGAGGTACAGAGGTAGAGACAGGTAGATCTTGGGTTCACTGACTAGTCAGCCTAGTTAAAATGGTAAGTCACAGGCCAACGAGAGACCCTATCTCAAAAGACAAGGGAATATCTCCCGAAGAGTGACTCTCAAGGCTGTCCTCTGCCCACCCCCCCACACACACACAGCCTAAAGCCTTCCCTCGAGTTCCTAGATTAGATTGCACACTCCTCCTATGCTCCGGCTGGCTCGGTCCTCATTGTTGCCCCAGAACAAACCCTCATGTTATCATTGGCTGGGCCTCAGGAACTGCCCCATCCTCTGTGTTATCTGTGTGCCTGGAGCTCATCCACTGCCTGGTACACACAGGAGGTCCAACACATAGCTGATGGATGAATGAACTCCCCACCCACTCCCCGCCAACTCAGTCCTGGCTTTCTGACCATGAGAGGGATGTTGGGTGCACGCCAGCCAGGGTTAATGCTTGCAGATTCCCACCCAGACAGAAGGAGCCGGGGGTCTGCCAAGGCCACCTACATCATGAACGTCAGTATTATCTTTACACTTGGGTGATGTGAACTATTGCTCACTGGGGAGCGGGCAGATCCACCAGCAGCAGGAAATCCACTGTAAAGATAAGCCTGGCAGAGTTCAGGCCTGCACATTCTCAACACGAGACAAACACTGCATGGAAAAACCAGACTATTTATCAAGGAGCAGGGATGGGGACAATAGCTAGTGTGCCCAGCAGGACATGAACGCTAGGAAGGAAGGGTCGGGAGGGGACTCACATAAAACTCTTGCTGAGCTTCTGAGGGACCCTGAAAGCGTGGTTATTTTAGGTTTTTATTTGTGTTTCTGTATATGAGTATTTTGCCTGCAAGTGCCTGGGAAAGCCAGAAGGTGTTGGATCTTTGGGAACTGGAGTTACAGACAGCTGTGGCCCACCATGTGGGTGCTGGGAACTGAACCCAGATTCGCTGCCAGAGCAGCCAATGCTCTTACCCACTGAGTCCTCTCTCTCTCTTGCATGTGTTTGTGTGGTGTGCATGAGTGCACGTGTGTGTCCACATGTATAGGTATAGGCACATATGTCTGCACACGTGCGTGTGTGCCTGAAGCTGACACCAGGAGTCTTCCTCAATCATTTCCCATCTTATTCAGGTAGCAGAGAGCTCACAGATTCAGGCTTGTCTAGCTGGCCAGCTTGCTCCTGGTCCGGAGACCCCTGCGTCTAAGCCCAGCCTACAGATGGGCTACCACATCTAGCTAGCACTTGGGTGGGTTCTGGAGATCTGAATTTAGTTCTCACATTTGCATACACCGAGCCAGTTCCCCCAACTCAATCCTCATTGCTTGAATACTTCTTCCGACTATATCTCCTTTTAACCCAGAAGTAAATGGGGATGCTGGGACCCAGCACAGACGGGGTACGGATCACTGAGTGGACCTGGGGCTAGTCCAGGGCTCAGCAGTCTGCAGTCTTTGTTCCTGCCTCCGCTTCCCCCCTCGCTTCTCTTGGGGTGCAATGTGGGCCAAGGCTATGGTGAAGTGCTATGCAGCGCTGAAATGGTCAGCACCCAGGGGTCTGCTATTCACAGCCTGATAACCTGCCCTGGCCCTCAGCTGAGATGAGGCCTAAAGCACCTCACATGTGTTCTGCCAGCACTCTCTGCCTGTGGGCCGCCACCCTAACCACTTCTTGTATCACATCTGTGTAACTGCCCTTTGAAAATGTCAGCGTCACACCCGCCTTAGAGGCAGTCTCCAGAGGCATAGAAAAGTTAAGCAAGGGCTGGAGAAATGGCTCAGCACTTGCTATGCACCACACGAGGATCTAAGTTCAAATCCTTAGCAGCTGTGTTAAAGGGGGGGCTGGGTGTAGCTCTGCACACATCTGTGACCCCAGCACGGTTGGGAGCAGAGACATGAGGGTCACTGGAGTCTGCTGACTGCAAGCCTAGCTCCAGGCTCAGGGAGAGACCTAAAGGAGTGAGGCAGAAAGTGATGGAGTAAGACTGTCGGGCCTCTGAAAGCACATGGGGATACACACCTAAACACATACGCACATGTGTGCACGCACACACATAGTGCCTCCTTGGGTGAGTAATGTGTCCAGGGGCTAAAGGTAGGGGTCAAAGGACAATTTCAGTTGTGAATATTCTGCCACTCGGTTTGGAAGTCATGAACACAGTCCTCAAGTTTGAGAGGGTCAAAACAAAACAGAGACAAAGGCAAGAACTTCCTCCCAAGACCGTGTAACAGTAAACGACCAAGTCTGGATTTAACCCCAGGCCTACGCTCTCAATGGCTTGCCTGCGAGTAAAAAGCCTAACAGGAACTTAGCGGCGAGAATGGACATAGGTCATTTCCCTCTCTCTCTGCACTGAGGCCACACGAATGCAACCAGAGGTCAAGCTGGGTTCACAGGGAATTTCTGCACAGGAGGACAGGGCTGTGCCCAGCTCTGCTCCCCCAGGATAGACGTCCCCAGGCCAGACGAAGCCTGAGCATGTGCAGGTCCCGAGAAATCAGACTGACAGGTGCCACAGCGTAGAGTTTCTAGTGAGATAGCACAAGTATTCCACGGCGAGCTGGGGACCTGGAAGGTCGTCCTGGTAACAATATATTGCCCTCCCTCCAGGCACACTGGCTCTCTTGGGCCGCACTCTGGTGCCAGAGACATGCCATTGTATTTCCTGGGGTGGCTTTACAGCCTCTGGCTGTTAGGACAAGTGATTTTTCTGAACCCAGGCAGGAAGTTCATGGCTATTGCCAGATGACTGTAAGCAAAAGCACCCTGCTCATAATTGTAGGATGAGAAGTGTTTGAAGCCAAGGCACCTGCCTTGTGGCTGCAGGGAGGCTGCTCATGGTGGGGGCTGGAAGGTTTTACAGCATCGTTCATTGTGCATAGCAACAAGGAGGGAGCTTCATGGGAGATGTGGCCATCAAGATACCAGCCAGGAAGGAGTCCTTGAAAGGGCTGGCAAGGAAGGCTCTTCACAAACACTGCAGACTCCAGTTTTGACAGAGAGAGTCAAGTGTGGCGTTCGTGTGTGCCTCTGCTGCGAAGAGCAATGGTAACAGCAGCATTAAGACTAGAATAAGATCCGGAGCAGCCTGTGCTGCCCTCACTGCCCACAGCCACTTGGAAGAGTGAGTGACTGGATCTTGGTTCTAGAACAAGGGTGAAAATGTGACCTCCGGGCTTAGAGGTCAGGCTCAAGGTCACTATGCTTTCGTTACTTCTTCCAAGTCAAAGACAGTGTTTACCAGGAGCAAGATCGTCAATACTGTCCTGATCACCTGAGAACTGAGATGATTGGGGGTGGGAGTAGAATTAAAGAGGAAGAAGAAATAGCAAGAATGAAAAAGAGCAGTAAGGAGCCTGAGCTGAGGCTAGAGTGGGGAGTTCAGAGAGGCAGAGAAGGTGAAACCAAGTAGCCAAGGGAGAAGGAGCCAGACCTGGAAGTCTTGGATCAGGTGGGGTCTCCATTCCTCCTTTTCCCTGTAGTGGATTTGGATAGAATAGAATGAAAACCCTGTTTTAAGAGTATTGGTTCTAGTGCCTTTGGTGTTTTTGATGTTCACCTTACTAGATCTGGAAGGGGGTGGGAGGTCCTTGGACTTCCCACAGGGCAGGGAACCTGGTCTGCTCTTCAGGCTGATGAGG